>NC_087200.1:158192565-158407565 GCF_015104395.2 Macrobrachium nipponense
GGTCTCAGGTGCAACCTTCCTAGGGAAACGAATTGCTCCAGTGAGGGAAGCGTCCCCACCCCGCAGACTACTCCACTCCCTCACTGTGCATACTTCTTTCCCTAAGAAAGTTGTACTCTCTCGAATCCTCGGGCTATCCTTTCCTGAGAGGGAAAAGCCCGAAAACTCAGAGAGTTTCATCTGTATCCCGAGATACACACACTCTTGTTCGGGAATTAGTGACGACTTCTTCAAATTGACGAGAAGTTCCCAACAAGCCCTTCGTCAATTCTAGTGTTACTAGTAAGTCCTTCACAACGTCTTCTGAATTGGCCTTATCAGCCAATCGTCGAGGTACATGGATATCCTCATCCCTTTCAAATGAAGCCATTGAGCTACATTTCTCAAGAACCCCTGAACACTTGAGGGGCCATCGAGAGGCCGAAAACACAGAGCCCTGAACTGAAAAAATTTTCCCCCCCATCATGAATCTGAGAAACTTCCTCGAGGAAGGATGGATCGGTACGTGGAAGGTAAGTGTCCTGTAAATCCAAGGAAACCATCCAGTTCCCCTGGACGAAGTGCTGCCAGCACTGATGAAAGTGTTTTCCATCGTGAACTTCTTCTTTTCTACGAAGAAGTTCAGGGCGCTTACGTCCAACACCGGTCTCCATCCCCTGAGGACTTCGGAACTAGGAAAAGGCGGTTGTAGAAGCCCGATGAACGATGGTCTGTTACTAGTTCGATAGCCCCTTCTCCAGCATCTGATCTACTGCTAGATGGAGAGCTTGATTCATGATGGGGTCTCTGTATCTGGCCGTCAGCTCCCTTGGGGTGGTCGTCAAGGGAGGTCTTGCGACGAAAGGGATGAGGTAACCTCTCCTCAAAATTGAAATGGTCCAAGGATCCGCCCCTTTCTGGGCCCAGACTTCTGCAAACTCTAAGAGTCTGGCGCCCATCGTTGTTTGAAGGACTTGCAAGTTATTTGCTGCTTTAACTGACTTGACGAAAGTCTTACCCTTCTTTGAAGGTCTACGACCTCTAAACGTAGAGGTTCTTGAAGAAGCCCCTCGAAAGGGTTCTCGAACACTTGACTTTTCCTTCTTAGCCTTGGTAGGGAAGGAAGGGCGAGGTTTTCTTGCTGACTGTGCCAAAAGGTCCTGGGTGGCTTTAGCCGAAAGCGATCTTGAAATGTCCTGCACTAGATGTTTAGGGAACAACTGAGCGGACAGAGGAGCAAACAGCAAGAAGACCTCTGGGGCGTGGTAGACAGACTTCGTTAAGAAGGAACAATAAACGGACCTCTTCTTCACAATCCCGGCCCCATACAGGAGGCGATTTCACTCGCTCCGTCTCTTACCGACTTTTCCATACAAGACAAAACACACATGAGATCTTCTGGAGAAAAGGACTCTGGCACTTCAATTTTTCTTGGTTAGGACTCCCAACGACCAATCAAGAAGTTAAATACCTCCAGCACTCTGAACATGCCTTTCAGCATGTGATCTACTTCATTCATTGCCCAAGTCGTTTTTTTGCAGAGTTAAGGGCAGCTCTCCTCGTCGAATCTACCAGCGCCGAAAAATCCGAATCAGCCGAAGATGGTAGACCCAATCGTACAGAAACCAGCGCGTCCTGATAACTTCGAAGGAGAAAAGCGAACATCATTTTCCCCCCCCGCTTCTTCTTTGGAAACCATCCAGGAACCAAAACTCCCCATGTCCTTCTTCATTGAAAGAGTTGGCTTCATCCTCACACAAGAAGAACTCTTCGCTGTCTTCGCCATTGAAAAAGTGAGTGATGGAGAAGGAGGAGCCGTAGGAGTAAGGGAATCCCCAAAACTTGCAAAAGTAGCTCTGTAACGCTTCTTGTAAGAAGACACAGCAGCAGAGTGTTCGGTTTCCTCATCCGAACCTTCTAGGACGTCTTGTCGAGGCGAGCGCGGGAAGATCTTAGGTGGAACGAAGGAATCCTAGTAGGAGTGAGCGAGAGTTGGAGAGCGCCTTCTCGTGGAAGAGCTCACATCCACTGGAGAACGATGAGAAGAACTGGGTTGTCTACAATGAGGACTCCCTCTTCGAGATAGACGGATCTCAGCAGAAGGAGAGGTAGTGCTCCTATCCTGAGAAATCCTTGGATACATCCACAGGGCGCTTACGAGGAGGCGAGCGCCTACCAGACTCTGTGCGCCTATCCTGAGGGCGAGCGGCTGCCAGGAGAAGAGCGCCTATCGGGAGCAGAGCGCTTGCGCGGCTCTCTATTCTTGTCCAGTTGAGTACGATCAACGGAAGTTCGACTGGAAGGCGAAATGCGCCTACTAGGAGAAGGCTGCTTGCAAGACTCTTGACCTCTAACAAGAGGATAACATTCAGGAAAAGGGCGCTTCAAAGCTAACGAGCGCCTACCTGGAGAAGGGCGCTTGCGAGGTTCCTGTGCCTACCAAGAGGCGAACGGTCAGGAGTAGTGCGTCTAAAAGAGGGAGAGCGCCTACACGAGAAGGGCGCTTGAAAGACTCTTGTTGTCTGCCCCGAGGAGAATAATCAGGAGTAGGACGCCTAAAAGAGACGAGCGCCTACTAGGAGATCGACGTGCAGTAGGCTCTTGGCGCCTACCTTGCGGGGAGCGGCTAACAGCAGGACGCCTATCAGGCGCACGACTCCTACCAGACTCTTGACGCCTGTAAGGAGAGAAGTCACGATCCGACACTCGAGGAGAGCAACATCTGGAAGAAGAACGCCTACTTGTATAGGGCACCTTCTAGGTTCTTGAGGCTGCTGAGGAGAAGTCCCACGCGTGGGAGTCGAAGAAATAGCGTGATGTGCAGGCGCAGTGCGCTTACCGAAGCGGGAATCCAATCTGGAGAAAAAACTTCTTTCTCCATAGAGCGTCCGACCGATGTTTGGCGCCTTGAAGTCAAAACAGAGCCAGAGAGCGAGGGCGCTCATGTGAGCCCCTACCTTCATACGAAAACTCCCCATATGAAGGAGACTGCCTAAACAAAAAGAGGAGAACGATCCTCTGAAGAGCGGCGCCTAGATCTCTTGATCGGAAGAGAAAACGTCTTCTTCCTATGTGATCTAAATGCTAGAGATTCTGCCAGCGCCGTGATCTGAGCTTGAAGTCCCGCGAGTACTCTAGTAGGAGAATCTTGTTGTTCTTCCTCGGAAGCAGGCGCAGAACGAGGAGCGCGAGAAGAAGAACGATCGCAGGATCTCTTGGTTCTTCGCCTCCACCGTCATTGGTCTCTGTTTGCCGGAGCAGGAGGAAGGAGACGCGCAAGAGTTTTTGTCTTCCTTTGCCGAAGTTGTCGATCTCATTTGTGGGTTCAACAATTTGGAGAGTAGTGCTCAGGCTCAGTTGTCTTTCACTCCTTCTAGCTTGGAAGCCTTGCTGTGGGCCATGCAAGTTCCTAAGTCATCGTTTCAGCTTCCCTTATCACGGCATGTCCAGTCAGTCTTGTATAAGGTGAACGTCTCTGTGTCAGATCGGGACAGGTCTCTATGGTCAAGGGGTTCTTCCAAGTTGCTTCCCTTCCCTCACTCATGAGGCATAGGAAGTATTATGCTACGAACTCTGCCTACTTGTTGTCTCATCAATCTTAACCCGGACTTCATTCGTCTGAAGCCGAGTTGCCTTAGGTGCAGGTGATGTCGGTGGCGCCATCCTTATCTCCACAGGATGCCTCCGCTTTGGAGTCTACGGCAGCCTCCATGTTACAGACTGTGTCAAGGTTGGACTTCTGGTTGACGGTCATTGCCAAGATTGCGTCTGACAGGTCCCCAGAGGGGTTTGTGAGTGCTTCTCTTGCCAGTTTGTTGCAGTCTGGGGCAAGGCATTCTTATATCTCGCACACCTCGGCGTCAATTTATGGGCTAATCTTCTTCTGATCAGAAGAGGTGCGGCTTTGTCCAGGATAGCAAGATCGGTTGACCCTAGAGTCCTTGTTGGCCCTAAGGAATGGAGACCTTTTAGAATCTCAGTTCCTGTTTCCTCGGCCTGAGCTGGAGGGCGCGATAAACTGACACCGGGCTGACACAAAAGACATGTTAGTGCACCAGGCTGTGTCAAAGTCAGAGTCTTGATGTCCTGCCCCTCCACCTCCCCTTGATCAGCAGCAATCACGGAGATCGTCGCCTGGTAGCCATCTAGGAGTTTCGGTTTCGTCGGGGCCTTTCCCGTCCGTCCAGTCTAGTCAGAGGACCATGTCCATTTCACTCCCTCCCTCTTACAAGTCAAGAAGGGGCTCCAGTGGCAGAAAATAAGAGGGGTCGTTGATAGGTGGGAGGTGCCTGGCGGGTCAGTGGGCCAAATGGCAGAGTTATGGGGCAAGAAGTGGGTAGTAGATGTCCTTTGGGGTGGGGTGGGGTATATACTATCATTCGACTTCTCTCCCCCCACTCTTGGACAACCTCTGCTCAGGCGGGTGTATCCCCCATTTATTCTCCGAAGTTCTTGGCTCTCCGGGAGGAAATGCAGAAGATGCTGGACAAAGATGCAATGAGGGAGTGGTGCGTCCATCTCCGGGGTTTTACAGTCACATCTTCTTGGTGTCCAAGGCGTTAAGGTGATGGAGACCTGTGATTGACTTATCCACCTTGAATCATTTCATCAGGAAGACAAAGTTGAAGATGGAGACTCCGCAATTGGTGTTGGCAGCTGTGAGGGAAAGCAACTTCATGCTGTCGATAGATTTAAAGGACGCATATTTCCAGATCCCTATTCATCCATCGTCCAGGAAGTTCCTACACTTCACTCTCAAAGACAAGGTCATTGAGTTCAAAGTCCTGTGCTCAGGGGATCCGTTTGCTGAGGTACCTCGACAATTGGTTGGTCTTGGCAGGATCCAGAGAGAAGCTGCTGGGCATCATGGTAAAGCAAGAGAAGTCAAACCTTGTACCCAGTCAAAGGATTCTCTGTCTCGGTATGGTCATCGATACGGCAGTCTCGAGAATTCCCGTCGGATCAGAGTTTGGAGAAATTGCAAGTGGTGGCGCACGACTTCCTGTCACAACCACATCAGTCAGCTCATCAGTGGCAGATTCTTCTGGGAGTTTTGTCTTCCCAGGAGAAGCTGGTCCCTCATGGGCATCTTCATCTTTGGTCTCTGCAATGGAGACAGGGAATTCTGGTCTCCGCGGGGGACTCGCCCCTAATAAGGTTCCTCTGTTTATTTCAAGAATGAGAGAAGACCTTCGTTGGTGGTTGGACGACTGGAATCTCTTGAAGGGTGTTTCTCTACCCTTGGACTTCCTTCTGTTTCAGATGCCTCCCTTGCAGGTTAGGGTGCTCAATTTAGGTGGCCTTATTACTTTGGGCGTTTGGAGTTTGTGGACAAACAGCAGCATATCAACGTCTTAGAGTTAAGGCAGCCTTTCTGGGTCAAAGGAATTTTGGGAGAAAGTAGAGGGTCATTCTGTCGTTCTCATGTCGGACAACACCACTGATGGTCGCTCATGTGAACAAGCCAGTGGGGCCTGGTTTTCACGTGAAATTCACGCCTTGACAGTCAAGGTTCACCAGTGGGTGGTCAGCAATTCGGTGGAGCTCTCAGCCAGGTATAGTCCCAGCACGAAGGATTGGTGTCGTAAATGGGGTTTTTCTCCACTCAGAACCTCTATTCAGCGCATAGCAGACTTTTAACCTTCCTCAAGGATAGAAAGGTTTGTCTGTTTCCGCCATTAGAGGCTACAGGGCAGCCCTGAGTTTAGTGTTACGTCTTAGAGGTATCCCTCTCCTCATCCTGGGAACTCTCCTGCTAGTTAAGGGGTTTGAGCAGTCGTCTCCTAGAGAGCTCAGACCCCCAACGTTGGATGTTTCCTTGGTCTTGAGAAGTTTCACTAATGCTTCTTATGAGCCTTTACGTCATTCATCAGACAGTAACTTGACTCTCAAAACGGTTTTCCTCCTGGCTTTGGCGTCTTCAAAGAGAGTGGGGAGCTACATGGCCTAAGCTATGATGTGAGCCCACATCAGGGTTGGGGTCAGTGTCCTTCAAATTTTGTCCCGAATTCATGGCTAAGACCCAGAATCCCTCGGTGCACAATGATAGGTTTGCCCTCCTTTTTCCATTCCATCACTGAATGACTTTGTGGGCAGTGATTCTCAAGAGCTTTTTGCTATGTCCTGTCTGGGCTCTGTGTTGCTATCTTAAAAGGACATGACATCTTAGGCCAGGTTGTCGTAGGCCTTTTGTTAGCACAGGGCATACGAAGAAAGAGGTGTCGAAGAATACAATATCTTTTTGGATACGTGAAACTATCAGACAGGCATATTTGACTTTTGATGATTCTGCCGCCACGTCTGGGCAGGCTAGAGCACATGACATCAGGGGTATAGGTCCCTCTCTGGCTTTCAAGAGGAATTTGGCTGTTCATAGAGTTCTGAGTGCTGGTACTTGGTTATGCCGGTCCACATTCACCTCTTGCTATCTTAAAGATGTTGCCCACAGATTTATGGACACATTTTTCCTAGGTCTTGTGGTGGCTGCCCAACAGATTATGTAACTCATATTTGCCCTTAACAGGGCCATATGTATCTTAATCCTAAGATGATTGTGTGAATGAGAGAATGAGTGAGTTGGCTGGTCTCTTTCTTTCTCTTGTACCTTTCCTTCTTCCTACATGTGGATTGAGGAATAGACATGTCATTCGCTGGACTGGTCTGATACAGGTGAGTAAGGTAGTCATACTGATAGTTTGGTTGCTTGGTGTACAGATATCCAACCCTCTATTTGGTAGCATATACTCCACTCCTTAGCAAGGGGGAGTAAGGAGTAGTAACGAACCCTGGCACATTGGTTTGTTATTGAACAGTCAAAATTTCTCTTTAGTTCCCTATGCAATGATTCGTCACATATATCATTGTAGGTAACCCAGTGGCTGAGTTGTTTGAAATCACTGTATCTAGCTTCTCACTGGCATCAGTCCCTCTCTGGTAGATATTTTTTCTGGAGCTGGACTGGTGGGTAGGCCCCCAGCCGGTTTATGATGTCTGTACCTCCCTCCAAGTATAAGTCTATCCTATTGTTAAGACTGAAGGTTTGTTCATGCATGAACAAATGACAGATTTTCTAAGACAATTTGTATTTTTCATAGCTACAAACCTGAGGTCTTAACATTGTACTGTCCACCTCTAGCCGCCTCTTTGTCTTCTTAAAGACATCCTGGGTTAGGAAAGACTGGATGCGGTGACAAGGGTGCATGGTCCTTGACCAGTTTTCACCCGATATACGCACGTGTTGCCAGACCTCACAAGATTCCTTGCTTTTCATCTACAATTTAACTGGATCCAGCTCAGCGCTAGAAAAATGATCCTATTGTTAAGATCTCAGGTTTGTAGCTATGAAAAATACAAATTGTCTTAGAAAATTTGTCATTTTTTCAGTGCTTATCGGTGCCGATAACTGGAATTTTGCAGTGATGACCAGTTAATGGCACCTCTGTTAGGTATGTAGCAGTGCCAATACTCTTTTGTCGGTACTGATAAATGGAAATCAGTGTGGTGATTTTCAGCACTAGGCAACCCCCATAAGACCAAATCGCAGGTAACCAATGTTGCCGATAACAGGAAACTGCCTATGTGTACTTTAGTGAAAGTTATGTAGTAATTACCTGTAACAGGAGAATTATTGTATAATAAAATGAATATGCATTATTTATGTAATACAAGATATATAACATACAAAAATTATTTTTTCCAGAGTAATAAAAGCTATGTACAATATACCTAGACAAAATTTCTGACAAAACAGGATTTGATGTACTTGGAAAAAACCTATTTTTGATAGCTGCTGTGGGTCATCAAAGGAGTTACACTCTCAGTGCCTCCCCCCCCCCCCCCCCCCCCCCCCCCCAGGGCTGCATAAGACAGACCAACCAATTATATACTTGAAATTATAATTACAGTAGACATAACTGCTCTGAACTAACGTGGTAAGTTTTTTTAAAATCTGGTGAGGGAAAAATCATTATGGAGCAGTTAATTAAAAAAGCGGGGCGTGTTAATATGAACATTAACAAATTGGCATAGTAATTGTGAAATTATTTATATTTATAAAAAATTCATTCTCTTAATTATTTGTATATATTATTTTATATATTTATATAATAATATTTTGCTCTCATCCGCATGTTGCTTCATCTTCAGATAAACAAAATATTTTCCATAAGTTAAAGATAACCAGTTGTTATGTATCTTATTTGGTTTTTACTGCATACAACCTACTTGTTTACAGCTCATTCATGGCTTCACCTGGTTTAAATCTAATTTTTATTTCTATTCCTAGTATCCTAAAATTTGTCGTATTTTAGCGAGTGTGGTAACGATTACAATTTCCAGTAATTTAGAGCCAATATGATAGTAGTATGAAGGGGAAAAGTGTAAATATAACCTACTTGATTGGTTTTTCTTTAATTACCAGGAGGGATATGATCCTGAAGCAGATGGTTCCATTATGGTATCAAGATTGGCGTACAAGGTACAACCCCGTTACCACTTTGCTGGCTTGGGAGGAACTCATTATGAAAGGTTGCCATACAGTAATATTGAAATTCTTTGTTGTCTGAAATCTGAACCCACCAATGTTTGGCAGGCATTAGATCAGTTTCTGAAGGGTAACATATATGCAGTAGTGCCTCGCACTTCAAACCTAATGCGTTTCCAGATGGCTGTTTGAAGTACGATTTGTTAGAAATATGAAGCAAATATCCCCATGAGAAATAAAGGGAATCAGGATAATTCGTTTCAGCCAACCCAAAAAGTCCCCCTTTTCACATTTTTTCTATTATTAATGTTTAAAAGTTAAATTAAGAGTGTAAAGTAATGAAACAGTACGTTATATGAAGTAAAATTTTTGAAATTTTATTTTTTCTGTGCATGATTTATGAACTGTTTGGTAAAAATGGTGCCTGCTGGCTGGTGGATGGAGGGAGGAGAGACGGGGAATCCTTTTGAACAACCAAATTGGTTGCAGCATGTAAAGTTGATAATAAAATCAATTTTATTCACATATTAGGTATAAGGATAATCAAAGGAATCGATCATGTGTGTCCGATTGAGAGAGAGAGAGAGAGAGAGAGCGAGCTTACACTTCAATCTTAAGTGCACAAAAGACATTAATTATGTCACAATACATCAACTTACTGTTGGCAAACGGCAGACTTTTAAGCCACAATACATCGGCTTACTGTTGGCAACAGCAAACTTTTAAAATAAACATGAGGATTTTGGAAACAAATAAGTAATAAGTCAAGATGCAAGAAAAGGAAAGTGAAATAAAATAACTTTTCACAAGGAAACCGTTTAAACAAACAATCGAAGGTATGCAGAAACTGAAAGTGGTGCCAGTTTTGTTTATTACAGAGCTGAGTTACTTATTGTAAAAGTCATAAAAGCAATTGTCACTAGATTGGTATTTTACCGTAACAAAAATAAAAGTGATTTGGGAAGATCGAGTGTAATTGAAAGAAATGGGCAAATAATCATCCCAGCCCACCTGATAAGTCAGTGGGAAGCAGAGCCCCCCCCCCCCCCTCTCTCTCTCTCTCTCTCTCTCTCTCTCTCTCTCTCTCTCTCTCTCTCTCTCTCTCTCTCTCTCTCTCTCAGCGCACCAAACACTGACACAAGGAAGCTTTTCTTTTTGTTATTTGTTTTGCTTTACTGTATTGCATTTTATTGTTTTCATGTTTACTATCATTGTTAAATTTATTGTGAAATAAAATTTTATTTTTTATGTGAATTGGTACTACTTTTATGTACATATTATAGTAAAGATTTTACTGTCTCTTCTCTCCTCAACAATACGACGACACACGATAACTTAAAATCATTCATTCATTGTTCCTCAAAAATATAAACGCTCCCTCCCTCTACCTCAAGATAGCTTTGTATCACCGCAATGACAAATGATATTGTTAATCATTTATGCAAATTTTATTGTGAAAAGCTTTGTTCTTTCATTTACTAATTTGTTAATATTGTCCAACTAGACCATCTCACTCGGCGCACCGAACACTGGCTCAATCAAGACTTTTTTTTTCTGTATTGCATTTGATTGTTTTCATATTTTACATTATGTTAAATTTATTGGGAAATTCCGTTTTACAGTAGTACCTCGAGATACGAAATTAATCCGTTCTGAGGCGCCCTTCGCATTATGAGGTTTTTCGTATCTTGGACCACATTTTACACGTAAATGGCTAATTCGGTCCCAGCCCTCCAAAAACACCCCAGTAAATTTCATAATAAAGCTAAATTGACCTTTAAACAATGAAATACTACAACAATTTGGACCATTCAATACTTAACTTAATAACGAAATGCAAATTAACCTGTAAATAAAGTGCATTAGTGTACATGGTATACAAGAAATACTGTACGTAAAATTTGGAAGCTTACCTTTCGAGTGAGGCTATCTCCGAAAGTGCCGGCAGAGGAGGAGGAGGACAAATGGCAGATACGTACGTACGTACATACACTTAACTTTACGAAAACAAAAAAATGTAAGGAAAAACATACATAAACTAAAATTAACGAAACACATTAACAAAACTGTAACACTTAACTTACAAAAAACTAAAAACTAATTTTTTTTTTTTTTTACAGAATTTCAACTTCACCACCACTTTCAACTTTCTGTTTATCACTTGGTTCTTCCCGCCCTTTTGCTTTCAACTTTCTGTTTTTCATCACTTGGTTCTTCCTTTTTGCTTTTAACTTTCTGTTTTTTATCACTTGGTTCTTCCTTTTGCTTGCTCCTGCTAATGCTGAGCCTCTTTAAAAAATAACGATCCAAGGAAGATTGCTTCTGCCTACTTTTCACAATGTTCCTGAAACGACTCGGGCAAACGTCAATCGAACTGCGCAAGCCTTTTCGGGGTGTCTTTTTTCGATAAACGATTGCACTTTATGAAAAGCGCCTAGAATATTCTTAATTTCTGCTGTTGTCATAGGCTCCTCCTCCTCTTCCTCGCCGCTGCTAGAACTCCTCTTGAACGAACGTTATGTTGCATGGCCTCCCAACTCCTTCAGGTCATCCGTCGTAAGCTCCTCTTGGTGGGCTCCTCGAGAAGGTCGTTGATGTCGTCCTCGTCGACGACCAGCCCCCATGGACTTGCTGAGTGCAACGATCTCGTCAAGATCTGGTTAGAAACAGTTTCAGGATCGTCAAGTGTTTCTGACTCTGCAGCACCAGCTTTGCCCACGTCGAATCCCTCGAAGTCTCGGCGGATACGGCATCAGGCCAGAGTTTCCTCCACGAGGAATTCAAGGTTCGCCTCGAAACCCTCCTGCCAAAACTTGGTCGACTGAGGCGGATGCAAATGACGATGTTCGAAACTGTCTCCTTCCCAAAATTGACGCAAGGTGAGGGTTTTGTGGTATCGGTGATGTCTAAACATCTCTTGAAAAGATGTTTCGTGTACAGCTTCTTAAAGTTCGCTATCACTTGCTGGTCCATGGGCTGGAGGAGAGGGGTGGTGTTGGGCGGAAGAAAAAGAATCTTAACGAAGGAATACTCCGCTAGGATATCTTCCTCGAGGCCAGGAGGCCATGTGGGGAGGGGCATTGTCCAACACCAGCAGACATTTTAGGGGGAGGCGCTTCTCTTCCAAAAAAAGTCATCCTGAGTTGGGAAAGACTGGCGTAGGTGCGTGATATCACAAGATTCCTTGCTTTTCATCTGCTTTTTAACCGGATCCAGCTAGGCGCTAGAAATTATCCTATTGTTAAGGCCTCAGGTTTGTAACTATGAAAATACACATTGTCTTAGAAAATTTGCCATTTCTCTTCTTTATGGGCAAATACTGTAGTACTGTGTTCTTGGTGCCCTCCCCTTCCACAACATATGGGTACAGCAGACTCCAATGGGTTATACTTTAACAGTTTATTAAAAGCCTATGAACCCACCCGGTCTCTGCCTAATGTCTTCAATGACTGTCCAGAAGTAATAAAGGTGTGGTGGATACCCTCACCTTACACACTACTCTGTATGGAAAGAAACCACAGAAGAGGCTGAACAATCAACAAAAGAGATGGTAAATAAGTTTCTCAAATGTCAAGGAAATTCAACAAACTCACAATTTTCATTGATAATTGCAAACAGTGAAAATACAATGAAAACTTGTAATGACAATAGTGGATCCATGAAACTATCATAGAAGTTCCATGCACTAAAAATACCTAGATGATAAGAACAAACTGTAAATAATGGGGATAAGATTAATCTTATATTTTAAAAATATGAAAAGTTGTCTGCTACTTCTCAAGAACTGTCCAGCAACCCCTGAAAAGTCTTTGAAGAGAGGTAGTATCATCTGCAAGTTTACATGCTTGGTGGAAGTATGCCACAACTCTTACAAAAGGATACTACTGTCTAAGCATCTCTCTTACCACATTCAGAAGGAGCCATTTAATCACTCTGAACACAATCACAATAAAAGGAGGAAATATCAGAAATCAGTGGTGTGTAACCTGGTACCAAACCCAACAAGAAAAAGGCTTACCAACTAAATTAAAGTTTTGGTGCCGATAAAAGGAAAACCGCCATTAACTGAAACTCAGTGATTTATGGCGCTGGTAATCAGTTATCGGCACCATAAGCACCCTTATGGGCACTGATCACCGGAACTCGGCCCGTGCACCATGAATCACCAGTTGTGTGGTGCTAGACAAGCGCCATAAAACCAGATTGCTGATAACCGGGAACTGCATGTAGCTTATACTAGGCTAGGTTTTCTAAGAAGATTACAACATTTATGGCTTATGTAGCAATTCACAACCATCTCTTATAATAAAACAACCACTTACTACTACATGAGCACCACCTAGCAAAAATCTGGCATCAAAAACATCGAGTTTAGCCATAAACAACCGAATAAAAAAGGGATTTTGACGTAGGAAAAATCTATTTCTGGTGATTGGCTCGTGTCGCCCTATGAAAGTATCCTTAATATCATGCTTTCTAGGTAAAATTAATCTAAAATTACCAGAGAAAAACAAAATTAAGAAAATGTCAGTAAAACTGACTCGCTCACTCTATAAAAGAAGTGTCGGTATGGAATATAGGCGAGTGGGATCACTACCACGAGTCATTCACCATTTAGACCTTCAACATAAAATCCCCACCAGAGAGAGCTGATACGAAAGGGTGATGCGGGCCTGATACTACTACTACTACTAACGCCACGGACAGCAGCGCCCCTAGCGGTCTCTTAATCTATGAACATCTTGGTCCCCTGCCAGGGTGGGTTAAAAGAAGACAGGGTGGGTTTCATAGGGCGACACGAGCCAATCACCCAGAATAGATTTTTCCTACGTCAAAATCCCTTTCCTGGGCTCAGCTCGTGTCGGCCTATGAAAGTGTACCAGAGAAACAGACAAGATGGGAATAAGGACAAATGAAACCATTGTAAAAAAAGAGATATATAATATAAGTGAATCAGGGACATTACAGTATACAAATAAAGTACTTAAAGCTAACTTATCCTAAAACAATGACATGATAAGGAAGCAATCAATATAAAGTACTTAAAAATTAACTTATAGTTAGACATAGTAATACACAGTAATGTAATGGCAAAATAACAAAAATTGATTCACTTAATAAAGATATTTACATAATATACAAACACATTGTGTTCTACCCTAGCATAAAAGTAAGGTAGAAACACTGAAGTACATTATAAGTACATAGCGTGGATGTCCCTAGCAAAAAAATAAGGGACAATCCACCAATATGATTCTAGCGGCTAAGGCTAGAGTATTCCGAGTAGCATGGCAATAGGGTGAGGCATGTTGGACGAGGTAGGTAGAAAGGAGACCTGGATCTATACTACGACTACTATACAGTATCAGGAGAAACAATGTTTCCCGCTGCTACTGCAGAAAATTTTAAAGATTCCAAGGACTTTAGGTAATACGTTTAAAGACTGTCGGTGATTTCCATCCAGTATACTTTTTAAGATCCTCAAAGTCATATGTTGGAAGTAATTAATTGAGGTGGCTACTCCTCTGTGTCATGTGCTTTGGAATGAATCAGGATTGGCTTGTTTAATGAAGTAAAGGATCTGTTGTCTGATTCCTTTTACTGATAAGTACACCTTTTTCTCTCATAAAGAGAGAACCTGAGGATCTTGAGAATGTACGAGATAGAAAGGCTCTTAAAGTTGATACTGGGCAGAGAGAAGGATCTTGCGGAAGTGGGATTACTTTCCAAGGAGCCCACCTTGCAAGGGGATCCTCATTTTAGCCAAAAGCTACGATCCGGAGCAAGTAGAACTTCTCCTGAGGGGAGGAATTCCACATGACCCGCATCTCTGGATAGAGCCGACAGTTCTGAAATATGGCTCCTGAAGCCAGGCTTAATAAGAATAACGTCTTTCTAAGAAGCATTATGAATGTGCAAGACGAGCTGTCAGTATCTGAGGCTAGTTTGAGGACATCATTTAAAGAACCATGAAACTGCAGTAGGCCTTTGAGAAGGTCTAAGTCTAGCACAGGCTTTGGGAATGGACGTAAAGTAAGATTTCTGTTAGGTCTATCTTGAAACCCAACTGAAAGATTTTCTTCAAAGCCGATTTATGAGTAGTAATAGTGCTAGCTTGCTAAGCCTTTTTCAAACAAGGACCTGAAAAAGGATATAGCTAAGTTGACTGTCATGGTTGTAGTGTTTGATTCTTTCAGGAAGGATGCTAATTTCTTAACAGCTGAGTCATATTGTCTAATAGTTGACTCTCTTTTATCTGATTCTAGGAATGAGGATGTTTTGTGGATCAATGTTAGCATCTTTGTTAGCCGCAAACTTCATGAAGTCCATAAAGTTAGGGTCTGAAGAATTCCTGAGGAAGCGAACACAGTCCTCATTTGTACTGATTGAGACAGCTTGGGATTGGGAATCCGTTGAGGTCGGAGAACCCAATTCCAGAAGCAAGGGGGATACCAGATGCTTTTTGGCCAGTCTGGAGCAATCAGAGCTACTAGTCCCTTGAAGTCCTCAGCTTGCTCAAGACTTTCAAAAGAAGATTCACTGGAGGAAAAACATAATTTTTCTCCATTGATTTCAATCTAACGACAGGGCGTCCGTGGCATAAGCCAGAGGGTCCAGGTTGGGGGCCACATAGCAAGGAAGCTTGTGGTTCGCTTGTGAGGCGAAGAGATCTACTTTGAGACCTGGGACTCTCCGGCATATCCACTGGAATGACCCGTCGTCCAGGGACCATTCTGATTCCAGAGGGACTGACCTCGGGACAAGCGTCTGCTATCACATTTCTTACCCCCGCCAGGTGAGTGGCGGACAGATGCCATCTGTGCTTGCTGCTAGTGCAAAGATAGCTATCATGACATGATTTACGTGTTTGGATTTGGACCTCTGTTGATGCAATGTACTACCACTGCACTGTCCAAAACTAGTCTTAGATGAGACTTCTTTGGGGGAAGGAGTCTCTTCAGGGTAAGAAATACTGCCATTGCTTCCAGGACGTTTATGTGAAGCTGGCGGAACTGAGCTGACCAAGTCCCCTGACTTGCTTGAATTGAGAATATCCCCCCCACCCATCCGAACAGGGAGGCATCCGTGTGAATGGTTAACACTGGAAGGGGATATTGAAGGGGTACTAATTTGGCAAGGTTCTTCACTTTGTCCATTGGACGTAGCTGATTGTGAAGGCTCTGTGGAATTATTGACAACTTGTCTCGAGATTTGGCGTTTGCTCTCGATCGCCAAACAAACCGATTTATATCTTTCAGCCTTGCTTTCAGAGGATGTCTGTTACTGAGGCAAACTGAAGGGAACCTAGGATTCTTTCCTGGTTTCTCCTTGATGTTTGTTTGCATTTGAGAGATTGTTTCACAGACTTGGCTATTTCTTTCCTTTTGGCAACCGGAATTGACAGATTGTGGGAAGACAAATCCCATTTGATTCCTAGCCACTGAAAACGAGACTCTGGAGTAAGTCTGGATTTCGTTTTGTTTATCTGGAACCCCAGATGTTCCAGAAATTGAACTACCTTTTTTGTGGCTTTGAGACATTCCTCGACCGTTGGTGCCCAGATCAACCAATCGTCGAGGTATGCTGCTACCATTATCCCTTGAGTTCTCAACTGTTGAACTACCACTTCTGCTATTTTCGTGAATACCCTAGGGGCTACATTCAGACCGAAGGGCATCACTTTGAATGAGAACGTCTGATTTCCTAGTTTAAAGCCTAGGAATGGACGGAAGGTGCCCCTGGCTATAGGGATATGATAGTATGCGTCTGTAAGATCGATGGAGGATGTGACGGCCCCTACGGGGAAGTAAGGTCCGTACCTGCGAGATGGTAAGCATTTTGAACTTGTCG
This sequence comes from Macrobrachium nipponense, assembly GCF_015104395.2. Classification (NCBI taxonomy): domain Eukaryota; kingdom Metazoa; phylum Arthropoda; class Malacostraca; order Decapoda; family Palaemonidae; genus Macrobrachium; species Macrobrachium nipponense. The sequence goes on from NC_087200.1 coordinate 158,208,878, forward strand.
CAACGAATGAAAGAGTTTAGCTTTGACAAGTCTAAGATTACCCTTCTTTTTGTTGAGCCTTTCTTTGGCACGCTGAATAAGCGACCTTGAAATTTTAGATGCTTGACTCTCGCAATAGCTCCTTTCTGAAGGAGTTCCTCCGCATAATCTGTCAATTCCTTTGATGGTTCCTGATAAAATGATTTGATTGGAGGGGGATCTTTGATCCAACTCCAACCCAATCCTTTGGACACGATGCTCTGTGCCCATTTGCTGAACCCCCACCTGTGACGGAAGAGGAACAGCCTCCCTCCTACCTGGGAGCCTCACTGTTGTTGGCAGGTTGACCTCCGCGCCCCTCCTCTGATTGTCTTCCTCTTGCAGCTCTCCCTGTGCCACGCTGGCGAAAGTGGCCCTCGCCCTGCTACCCCTAGAAAACCTATTAAAGGCTGGGTAGGCCTGGCTTTCATACATAGAGTTGAAGGTCGGCGAGACTGCGTAGGAGGTTGACGGTTGAGACTGAGGAGACAACAGGAGGATGGGTTGAGCCTGTTTTGAAGTAGATGGCTGTCCCTGTTGGGTAACTGGGACGGCCTGAACAAACTGCTGTTGCTGCTGTTGCTTCTGGTAAGGCTGGAACCTTCTGCCAGTCTTCTTGAGCTTCTTACCAGCAGCAGGGGCGGTCTCTTGCTTCCTCTTGGAAGAGATGCCCCACCTAGCCCTAAGGCTCTGGTTGAGCCTAGCAGCCTCGTGGTGCACCTCGTTCACAGCGGACTCTGGGAAGAGGTCCGCACCCCACATGCTGGAAGCCAGGAGTCTATTAGGCTCGTGCCTGATAGTGGCCTCCTGCAGAACGTGCTTTCGGCAGTTCCTCCTAGCTTGGAAGAAGTCGAAAGCATCAGCTTGTACTGTCTGGAGCTGAGACTTGGCCAGAATCTTGAATAGCGGTTCTGTGCCATAAGACAGGGCAGCCATTTCTGTGATGAACTTATGGGAGTTAAGAGACCTCCCAAATCTAGTTCGAGCATCGAACTCAGCCTGAATCAGAGTATCAGGCAGCCTTGGAAAGCTTCTCGCCAAACTGGTCCATAGCGCAGTCTGGCTTAAGCTTACCAATCGAGAACGTGGCAGGCAAGTTCTCCCACAATTCTCCAAAGGCTGGGAAGAGCGGAGAAGTAGACTCAGCTTCCCTCAGCTGTGGCATGGGCTCATCCTTGAGGACTGCCTGAAGAGTCGCTTCCACTATTTTGGTAGCGAACGGAAGAGAAGCCTCCTCCTCCGTCGCGAAAATAGTGAAAGGACTCTTGAAAGCTTGGAGCTTAGTGTTGGTACACTCCCAATCCTCTAGGCAGTGAACCCATTCCCGCTGTGCGTGCTCCCTACTATACAGCACGTTCTCTCGGGAAATCTGTCTCTAGTGAGAGCAGCCACGGTCAGCCTAGCATACCCAATGAAAGGCTGAGTCAATCCAGGAGGATAGAACTCGAAGTCCTCAATTCTTCGAGTTCCACACTCCGGGACAGAGATCATGCCGTCCTTGAATGGAGCATAAGCGGCCACTCTCCATGGGTTAGCCATGGAGAAGGCTGGTAGGGATTCGTATGGAGGTAACTGCAGAATGCCAGTACCTGCTACGGGGGAGCTTGGCTGAGGAACCTGAGAAAGCCCCAGCAACACGGTCCTCTTGCTCTAACCTCTGTTAGAGAGATCCTGAATGGATTGGCCAGACTGACTGAGGGTGTTTGACAGCTGCGCAAACATCTGTTCAAACCTGGTCCCGAGGGCGGACACCTGCGAGCCAACCATCTCTCCCACTTGCTGCATCACCACTGCCGAGAAGGTGGTGGGATCAAAGGAGCCTGGTCCCGCCACCCCAACCGGGGTTACCGGAGTGGATGCGGTGGATGCCGGAGAAGGCGTTGGCTCGGCTGGAGCGCGAGCCTTCTCCTTAGAAGCCTTGCTTCTAGAGCTCTTAGAGTACGAAGAGCTCGGCTTTGCCTTCACCGCGTCAGCGTAGGAAGTCGTAGACTTCTTTGCTGAAGAAGACGACGACGACTTCTTAGAAGTCGTCTTGTGGAGGGTCTTCTGTTCTCTCTGTCCCTTCACCTTCGGGGGTACAGAAAGAGCGGGAGAGCAGGCAGGGATCTCAGATCCCGTAAAGCCTTGGAAAGAAGCAGTAGAAGGGACAGGAGAAGAAGATCCAGGAGCGCCCAAGGAAAGACCTTGGGCGCCCGACACACCTACCTCAACCAACAAATCCTCTGCCCCTACCGCCATAGGCTCGATGTTCAGGTCCAAGTTCGCTACATCTGGGACCGGCTCCTGCGTGGAGACGGACCCGAACGCCTGCTGCACCTCCTGCTGTATCGAAGCTATGAGAGGGGCTGCCGAAATGGGGTCAACATAGCCGGTCGACTTTCCACTGTGGAAGATCTGAACGGCCAGCTTCTTGTCGAGAATGTATGGCTGGCCCTTGGCGGCGTTCTTCCCCGAAGCCACCCACCCAAGCCTTCAGGGTTGCCAAGGCGACTTCCTTCACGGCGGCAGCCTGAAAGAGAAGGCGAAATGAAGCTTCTAGCGGCGGAGACAGGGTTGAAACAAGCTTATAACTAAGTGTTATTAGTAATACGACCAAGAAGTCTAAGAGTAGACTTACCCCACCCAAAAGCAGATTACTAACCAAGGTAACGTAGCATATGGTGCAGGCTTCTGGGTGCCAGACGATCAGACCATTGTGGGTAGTGGCACACGGGGCGTGAGTCCTACACTCCTCATGGGCGCAGGGGTCGTAGAGAGTCGCGTTGCACCCCAGGACCTGACAGTTGGTAGCCTGTAAGTGGAAAGATACATAAGTATCAGGAGCACACTTACAGCCTAACAATTGCTCCGCTGCATGCCGGAGCGTGAAAGTTAGATTAAACCAGAGCCCCGCCATAATACGTGTGGTAACTAGGCGGTTGGAGTTGTCTAAGGCTACGCCGGAGACAGGAGAAAAATTCCAACCAGGTGTGGTGGGGAGCCATGAAACCACGACGGAGAACGACGGAGATGGTACACATAAATAAATTAAAACTAAAATTCACCGTAAAATTAGGGTATATCCTTATATATATAACGAAGTATAAACTTTTTCCGTCTACTAGAAGAGTGCCCGGGTAAGGAGCGAGCTCTCCTCCGGTAGCGGAAAAAAGGATATAGTAGGCAAGCAACAGACCACTAGTAATGACCACCCCGCCCGCTGGCTGAGCCAGAGAAACTATAACCAATGGGCCCCGCGTTTCCTCGGAGGCTCCGTTCATTACAGTAGGGGAAGGGTGGGACTGAGTAATAGGTGGGGGGTCCCGGCGTAACGCGGTGAGAGAGAGAGAGAGGGGGGGTGGCCTTCCCCTCCCCCTCCTACAGCTACCCGCTCGGTGACCCGGTACCCGAGACAAGTGGTCGCCCTGTACCCCAGCTGGGAGGGAGCTCCTGGCCTCCTCAGAGAGAGAGGGAGGAAGGCTACTGTGGTTGTCATGGCAACTAAGGAGTCCCCCAGACCCCTCCCTATACCTGGTAGGGAGGGAAGGGGAAGGGTAAGGTGCTATGGGACACGTGATCGCAGGTGGCCTAAGCTGCGATAGCAACACAACCATGGAGGGGCCACGTGAACCAGACTGTACCAACACATGGTACATGCACCTAGGCTAGCCTAACACCCTAAATAATACTAATAATACATCGTAAAGGGGGGAAAAGACACTTTTAGTAAAAGAGAAAGAAGCCGGAGGAGGCAATCTGTTCCGAGGAACAGTTGACTACTCGGAGCCAGCGGTAGCCGATGAAGAGCAAGAGCCGGGATGCTGGGCCAGAAACCAGTACAGCCCTAAATACCAAACTAAGAGAAATGGTAAAAGGGCTGTCCTAGCTATAAAAACGATGTAATAAACGATGAACGTAATATTAGGTAAAGCCACCCATAAGTATAAGATGTCCCAGTATGGGAGACCGGGAAATCTTAACACGAGGCGGCATGCCGCCGCCACGAGTCAACCGGGAGACCGTATATGACCTATTAAGAAGGAAAATACTGGTCCCTGGAAGACTAAAACACAGTAAAATACTACTTATGAGGCACTTAACTTAGCCGATGCGATAGCTGCACGTTCCATCGTAAAGACAAGGTAGAATTACGAAAAACACAACACGAGAGAAAAAAGCACTCAAGCGTCGCAAACCTAATGATTAAGGATGACCGCTAGGGGCGCTGCTGTCCGTGGCGTCAGTAGTATTACTAGTAGCGGCCGCATCACCCTTTCGTATCAGCTCTCTCTGGTGGGGATTTTATGTTGGAAGGTCTAAATGGTGAATGACTCGTGGTAGTGATCCATCGCCTATATTCCCATACCGACACTTCTTTTATAGAGTGAGCGAGTCAGTTTTACTGACATTTTCTTAATTTGTCTTTCTCTGGTAATTTTTAGATTAATTTTACCTAGAAAGAATGATATTAAGGATACTTTCATAGGCCGACACGAGCTGAGCCCAGAAAAACAACTGCTTTGCAATTTTGAGGGATTTTAGTTTAATGTGTTTGCCTTTGTATAGTACTGGTTTTGCATTTGTTTTGTGTACAAAAATGAAAATAAAAACTCCACTAATAATCAGTTTCTTTTAGCAACTAAAAAATTATTCTCCTAATGATTTCAGTAGTAGTGTCGAGTACAAATATGGTTTAACCCTAAAAAAATTGCTAGAAAAGGTTTTTCAACTGTTTCTGGATTCATGTGATGTGTAGAATGACACTGAAAGTCTACCAAAATGCAAGTACTACAAAGCTGTGAAATCTAAGATGGCCACCAATGCATAAAAAAGTGTAATTAACTTCCTTAGTATTCACTCTACAATGATAGTGGAAACAGTCAAATTTCATTTTAATCATCATATATTGAAATACAAGATGATATCCAATAATGGCCACTGATATGCAGATATATCCTAAATTAACCGTATAATATCAATATCAATACAGGCAGTTACGACAGGGGTTCCGTTCTTGAGACGCGTCGTAAGCCGAAAATCGTCATAAGCCGGAACATCGTAAAAAATCCTAAGAAAACCTTACTTTTAATCCTTTGGGTGCATTGAAAACTATGTAAACTGCATTCTTATTGCATTTATGGGCTCAGTTCGTGTCGCTGCGTGAAATAATCCTTAAGTTCATTATTTCTAGGGTAAATGATGCTAACACATACCAGAGAAAAAACAAATTCAGGAGGGTATCAGTATGACTGACTCGCTCACCCTAAATAAAAAGAGGGTGTCGTATGGTATCAGGGGCGAGTGAGACCACTACCACAAACCTCTTGCCATTTAGAATTCTCCTACACCAAAATCCCCCTCCTGAGAGAGCCGACCCACAGGCGGAGGCGGCAACTACTACTACTACGCCACGCACCACGCTGACTGCCGCACCTCTGGTGGTCATCCTTTTTCGTTAGCCGATCAAGGTAGCACGTGTCACTTTTGCTCTGTGCTTTTGTGCCCTTTTTTCTTTGGATTATCTCAACCATGGAACGCGCAGCTATCGCTGCAGCTAAGTTAAGTAACCCGAAAGGTCTGGATTTAGTTTTGTCAGCCAGGGACCCTTTATTACCATTTTTTAGGTCTGAAATGGGCTCCTGGTCTGGCGCATGGCGGCCACGGCTCGCCTCGTGTTCGGTTAGATTTTTCGGTCCTCTATACCGAGACATCTTTCCTAGATTTTACCTTTCATGGGTTTTTGTCATGTGCTACACTAGATCCTTTTATCTTTTACATCGTATTTAGGGAATTCATAGCCTATACCTTTGATCTTAGTTCATGCATGCATGTCTCTTTGTCTAGGTGGATAGGCGCTAGAGTGATTATTTTATTCCTTTTAGTCCAGCATCCTGGCTCTTGGCATCCCTCTTACGTGTAGGCTAAGGCTAGCTTCTGAGTAGTAGGCTTGTTCCTTCGGGAATTAGCCTTCTTCTCCTGGATATCCCTTTCTCTCTCACTCGTGTTTTCCCTCTCTCTCTCTTACGATGTAAAAAGTTATTTTATTTATCTATTATATATATTTATATATCGGGTTTTACATTTAGGGTGACCAGCTTATCCTAGGCGGTTTTATTGCATTATTTTTCGGACTATCTACCGTTTTGTTGCATTATCGTCCCTCGGTCCTTTAGTCCACGTGGTCACTAGGCCTAGTTGGTTGTGGTTGCTTTATCACCTCTGGTCCACTTGTGATCTTGTGGTCCCTCTGGTCGCCCTAGTCCCAGTCCCCTACCCTCCCTCCCGAGCGGAGGGGGGGTCTATCCTGGCTCGCTTATGGTCGCTATGGCAACCATCCGAGCACCTCTCCCCTCTCCCCCCAGTCAGGGGGGTCACGGGAGTTTGGGACAGCTGGGAGCACTGGTGGTCCGCATGTTGTCTCCTCGGGCTCTGGGGGGAGCTCCGGCATGGTCGGGGGCGGGGGTTGGCCACCCCCCCCCGGCCGCTTCGGTTCCTCTCCGGCGTACCTTGGGTCTGTTTTCTCTCCTGTTGTTTACCCTTTCGTCAGCGGACGGAGCACCTGCTACTATCCGGGTGTACCTTCGGTTGTCGGTGGGGTAGCTGGCTCCGCCAGCTACCGGAGTGAGAACGATATCAGTTGGTCCTTTATGCTTTCCCTATTTTACGTATCCCCTGCGTCATCCGGCGGAGCGCTTGCTTGCTATCCTGCGCTCCTATAGTTGTCGGAGGGGGTTTTTATGGCGGAGCTACACGCTCCACTTTAATATTAATCAAATGTTCCTAATTTAAGTATAGGGTTCATCCTCTCGTGTTCTCCGGCGTGGTGTACTACTCCTGAAACTCATTATGGGTGTATGAAAACATCTGGTTGGATCATACTCTTCTCTCCGGTGTACACCGGAGCTCCCAACCAGGTTATTAGGTCATAGACCTTCTTCCACACGGAGTGCAGGGGTGGACTATGCCCAGTATCTTTAAGCTACTGCGGCATGCAACGGAGTATCACAGTAGCCCTGTGAGTGATAAAGTTGATACGTATGTATCTTTTCACTTACAGGCTACTAACTGTCAGGAGGCGGGGTGCAACGCCGTCCTCCAAGACCACCCCTGCGGACATGAGGTCTGCAGGACTCACGCTCCCTGCGCTACCCGCCATGGTGAGCTTGGACTGTCTGGCATCACGAGGCTTGTACCATCTGCTACGACTTGGTGAGCCAGTTTTTGGATGGAGTAAGTATATACTGGTGTCAGGTTCGTCCCTTACATGGCATATACTGTCACATATCATAATTTTAAGGTTAATATAGTCATATTTATCATTTCTGATGATCCGTCCTCGGGGCTTCGTTGTAAGGACTACAATGACCCTCTTTTCCAGGCTGCCGCCGTCAAGGAAGTCGCGTTGGCTACCCTGAAAGCTTGGGTGGGAGGCTTCGGTAAGAACGCGCCGAAGGGACAGCCGTACATGCTTGATAAGAAGTTGGCTGTCCTGATCTTCTCAGGAGGGAAGTCAACGTGGTATGTGGAACCCACCGCGGCAGCTCCGACAATCGCGAGCATTCAACAGCAGGTGGAACAAGCCCTAATTGAAGGAGGAGGCCAGGACATCGTGGCGGACGTGTCAACATTGGACCTTAACATAGAGCCAATGACGGTAGGTGCAGAGGATTTATTAGTTGAGGTAGGTTTGTTGGGCGCCCAAGGGCTTCCCTTGGGTGCCTCTGGATCTTCTTCCCCTGTTCCTTCTTCTTCATCCTTCCAGGGCTTTACGGGATCTGAGATCCCTTCTAGTGCGCCTGCTGTATCTGTAGTCCCCAAAGTCAAGGGACACAGAGAGCAGAAGACCCTTCAGAAGACGTCGTCCAAAAAGACGTCGCCCTCTTCCACCTCTGTAAGTCTTTCGCTTCCATCCCGGAGCAGAGAAAGCGAAGTCGTCGTCTTCTTCGCATGGGAAAGGGTCGAGAGGCAAGTCCTCTAAGGAGAAGGCCCGCGCTCCTGTCGAGCCAGTACCTTCTCCGGCGACTACTGTAACTCCTCCTGTGACTCCTGCCGGACCCAGTACATCTGGTCCCTTCGATCCTGCTGCATTTACAGCAGGAGTCAAGCAACAAGTAGGAGATTTGGTTGGTTCAATGAGCACGAGATTCGAGCAAATGTTCGCTCAAATCTCCACCTCGTTAAACCAGTCGGGACAATCGATTCAAAACCTGACTGAACGAATGTCCGACTAGGAGAATCGTCTGGCAGGCCTGAATCAGGCACCTCAGGCCGACCCCCCGGTAGCAGGAGCTGGTCTTGCCCAGTTACCGGACTATAACACCCTTCCTTCCTTCTCTATGAATAATACCTTGGAGGGTAGCCAGCCTATGCGCCCTACAAGGATGGCATGATCTCTATCCCGGACTATGGAACTCAAAGGATCGAGGACTATGAGTTCCATCCAGCCGGCTTACAGCCTCCTTTCATGGGTTACGCTAGGCTGACGGAGACAACCTTAAATAGAGAGGATAAGATCCCAAGAAAAACAGTTCTGTATAGCCGGGATCACGCACAAAGGGAATGGCTACATATTCTGGAGGACTGGGATTGCACAAATACCAGACTCCAGGCATTCAAGAGTCCTTTCACTATCTTCTCCACAGAGGAGGAGACACCACTCCCCTTTACGACCAAGATAGCTGAAAGCACCTTGCAGGCTATTATGAAGGACGAACCCCTTCCTCAGCTAAGGGAATCAGATCCTACGTCTCCACTCTTCCCTGCATTTGGAGATCTATGGGAGAACCTACCGGCCACTTTTACGGTAGGCAAACTCAAGCCGGACTGTGCTATGGAGCAGTTCGGTGAGAGGTTACCCAGGTTGCTGGAGAACCTCATTCAGGCAGAGTTTGAGGCGAGAACCAGACTGGGCAGGACACTGAACACTCTGGTTATGACAGAAGTGGCTGCTCTGACTTATGGTACGGAGCCTTTATTTAAGCTCCTAGCCAAGTCACAGACCCAAACGGTACAAGCTGACCTATACCAGTTTGCATTGGCAAGAAGGAATTGCCGGAAGCATGTCCTTCAGGAAGCAACTATTCGTCGCGAACCGAATAAGTTGCTTTCCTCCAATATCTGGGGGGCGGACCTCTTCCCCGAATCGGTAGTTAACGAGGTTCAACACGAGGCGACGAGGCTTAACCAAAGCCTCAGAGCTCGTTGGGGTCTCTCTGGTAAGAGGAAACCCGAGAACCCTCCCTCTTCTTCCAAGAAGCTAAAGAAGACGAAGAGGTTCCAGCCCTACCAAAAACAACAGCAGCAACACTTTTACATTCCGGTTTCTCAGCCAGGACAACCGGCAGCAGCAAAGGGACAAAGTCAACCAATTCTTCTGTTGTCCCCACAAGGTCAGCCCTCGACCTCTTACGCTGTTTCCCCGGCATTCAACCCAGTGTTTGAAGGCCAAGCTTTTCAAACCTTCAAACAGGTTCGCTAGGGAAGCAGGGCCAGAGGGGCCTTTTTCGGCAGCGAGGTGCAGGAAGAGCTACCAGCAGAGGTAAGCACTTCCGTGGAGGACGTGGAGCTCACTCCGCACAACAGCAGTGAGATCTCCCAGGTAGGAGGGAGGCTGTTCCTCTTCCGCCACAGGTGGGGGTTCAGCAGCTGGGCACAGAGCATTGTGTCCAAAGGGCTGGGGTGGAGTTGGATCAAAGGTCCCCCTCCACCCAAGTCGTTCATTCAACTACCATCAAAGGAATTGGCAGATTACGCAGAGGAGCTCCTTCAGAAAGGACTAGTGTCGAGAGTCAAGCATTTAAAGTTTCAAGGACGCTTATTCAGCATGCCAAAGAAAGGCTCATCAAAAAGAATAATCTTAGACTTGTCCCAGCTAAACTTATTCATTCGTTGCGACAAGTTCAAAATGCTGACAATCTCGCAGGTGCGGACCTTACTTCCCCATGGGGCCGTCACCACCTCTATCGATCTTACAGACGCATACTATCATATCCTAATCGCGTGACACTTTCGCCCATACCTAGGCTTCAAGCTGGGAGACCAGGCATTCTCTTTCAAAGTGATGCCCTTCGGGCTGAATGTAGCCCCCAGGGTATTCACGAAAATAGCGGAAGTAGTGGTACAACAACTGAAATCACAAGGGATAATGGTAGTAGCGTACCTCGACGATTGGCTGATTTGGGCGCCAAACCGTCGAGGAATGCCTCAGAGCCACAAACAAAGTACTTCAATTTCTGGAACACCTAGGGTTCCATATAAACAGGACAAAGTCCAAGGCTCTCTCCGGAGTCTCGTTTTCAATGGCTCGGCATTCGTTGGGACTTAACCTCTCACAATCTGTCAATTCCTGTGGACAAAAGGAAAGAAATAGCCAAGTCAGTAAGGCAATTCCTCAAGAACAAACGAGTGTCAAGGAGAAACCAGGAAAGGATCCTAGGTTCACTCCAGTTTGCGTCGGTTACAGATGTTCTGCTCAAAGCAAGACTGAAAGACATAAACCGAGTTTGGCGCTCAAGAGCAAATGCCAAATCTCGGTACAAGTTGTCAGTAATCCCGCAGATTCTTCTAAATCACCTCCGTCCATGGGCGGAGATGAAGAACCTGTCCAAGTCAGTTCTTCTTCAATATTCTCCTCCAGCACTGATCATCCACACAGACGCCTCTCTAAGCGGGTGGGGAGGATATTCTCAATTCAAGAAGGTTCAAGGAACTTGGTCACCTCAGTTCCGCCAGCTCCATATAAACGTATTGGAAGCTATGGCAGTATTTCTCACCTTGAAGAGGCTTCTTCCAGCAAAGAACTCTCATGTAAAACTGGTCTTGGACAGTGCAGTAGTGGTACACGCATCAACAGGGGAGGATCCAAATCAAGACATGGTGAACCATGTCATGGTAGCCATTTTTTCCCTGGCAAACAAGTACAAATGGCACCTATCCTCCACCCATCTAGCGGGGAGTAAGGAATCAGAGTGGTCCCTGGACAACAAGTCGTTCCAGTGGATACGCCGGAGTGTCCCGGGTCTCCAAGTAGATCTTTTCGCATCTCAAGCGAACCACAAGCTCCCTTGCTATGTGGCCCCCAACCTGGACCCTCTGGCATATGCCACAGACGCCTTGTCCATAGATTGGAATCAGTGGAAGAAGATATACATCTTTCCTCCAGTGAATCTTCTTTTGAAAGTACTGAACAAGCTCATGACTTTCAAGGGATAAGTAGCTCTAGTAGCCCCGGACTGGCCCAAGAGCAACTGGTACCCTCTGCTTCTGGAATTGGGTCTTCGACCTCGACGGATTCCCAATCCCAAACTATCTAAGTCAGTACAAATGAGGACTGTGTTCGCTTCCTCAGGAATTCTCAAAACCCTAACTTTATGGACTTCATGAAGTTTGCGGCTAAAAAAGATGCAAATATCGATCCTCAGAATATCCTTTTCTTAGAATAAGATAAGAGAGAGTCAACTTTGAGACAGTATGATGCTGCTGTTTAAAAGTTAGCATCTTTCCTGAGAGAAACAAACACACAACCATGACAGTTAATTCAGCTATATCCTTCTTCAGATCTTTATTTGAAAAAGGATTAGCAGCTAGCACTATTACCACTAATAAATCAGCTTTAAAGAAAATCTTTCAATTTGGTTTTCAAATAGACTTAACAGATTCTTACTTTACGTCTATTCCGAGAGCTTGTGCTAGACTTAGACCTTCGGGAAGGCCTAGTTCAGTATCATGGTTTTTGAATGAGTCCTCAAACTGGCTTCAGACACTGACAACTCTTCTTGTTCATATTCATAATGCTACTAAGGAAGACGCTTTTTCTTACTGAGTCTAGCCTCAGGAGCTAGAAATATCAGAACTGTCGGCTCTTTCCAGGAATGCGGGACATGTAGAATTCCTCCCTTCAGGAGAAGTTTTGCTTTCCCCGGATCGCAGTTTTCTGGCCAAAAATGAGGATCCTTTAATGAGGTGGACCCCTTGGAAAGTCATCCCTCTTCCTCAAGACCCTTTTTCTTTGTCCAGTGATGACCTTACGAGCCTTTCTGTCTAGGACATCCTCTAGGTCCTCAGGCCACTCTTTATGAGGGAGAAAGGTGGCACTATATCAGTAAAAGGAATTAGGCAGCAGATCCTTTACTTCATTAAACAAGCAAACCCTGGATCATTCCTTAAAGCCCATACATCAGGGCAGTGGCCACCTCTATTAATTATTTCCAGCATATGAACTTTGATGAGTTGAAAAAGTATACTGTCTGAAATCGCCGACAGTTTTCAAGCGTCACTATCTAAAGTCCTTGGAATCTTTAAAATTTCCAGCAGTAGCAGCGAGAAACATAGTTTCCCCTGACACTGCACAGTAGTAGTAGTTGAAGATCCAGATCTCCTTTCTACGCCTGCCTCAACTAATATTTTCCCCCACCCCTAACCTAACCGTTATGCTCTATATGGTCCTTTTGTTTAGCCTTAGCTGCGTATGATATGATGATAGGGGTGTGTCCCTTATTTTTTTGCTAGGGGCACCCACAATTTTGTTTGTATATTATTTATGTTACTATGGGTGTTGCTCCCCTTATTTTTATGCTAGGGTAGCACACCTACTTGATTAAGATTTCAATTTTGACAATAATTTTGTACTTAGTAAGTTTCCTATGTATTTTATAACTCACTAATTTAGTTAAGTTATCAATTCTAGTATGTTAATAAAGATTAATTTTAAGTTAACTATAAGCCTGATTGTATATTTAAGTTAACTTTTCTGTATGATAACTTGTAAGCTCTCAATATTATATTTGTTTCTTTTACTTTTTAGTTTATTGAGACCTTCCCTTTTGCTATTCAATCTTGTGCTATTTCTTTGGTATATTTCACGCAGCGACACAAACTGAGCCCAGAAAAGGGGGATTTGACGAAGGAAAAATCTATTTCTGGGCGAGGGTTCGTGTCGCCCAGTGAAATCCCCCCCTATGCCACCCCGCCCTGCAGCCCAAGGTTGGCATCTAACGACAATAAGGATGACCACCAGAGGCGCGGCAGTCGGCGTGGTGCGTGGCGTAGTAGTAGTAGTTGCCGCCTCCGCCTGTGGGTCGGCTCTCTCAGGAGGGGGATTTTGGTGTAGGAGAATTCTAAATGGCAAGAGGTTTGTGGTAGTGGTCTCACTCGCCCCTTATACCATACCGACACCCTCTTTTTTTTATGGTGAGCGAGTCAGTCATACTGACACCCTCCTGAATTTGTTTTTTCTCTGGTATGTGTTAGCATTATTTACCCTAGAAATAATGAACTTAAGGATTATTTCACTGGGCGACACGAACCCTCGCCCAGAAATAGATTTTTCCTTCGTCAAAATCCCTTTTTTCATAAAAAAAACCCTTCAAGTATTGATTATTTTGCATTTTTGGTGTCATATTTCATCTGCCAGATGAGTGTTGTAGGTGTCGTAACCCTGGAACTTGCTTCGTAACCCTGGAAATAATGTCTGATGAACATAATTGAGAAGCGTCTTAACCTCGGAACGTCGTAACCCTAACCCGTCGTAACCCGGGGACTGCCTGTATATACAACATATACAATAACTTAACAGTACATCACCTATGAAACTAGTGTGTTTGGTTGCTACCAGAGTCTTAAAAGTCTAAACTTAATAATATGGCAATCTTACTATCTATTAAGTGCATACATATATCATTAGCAGTGTTAATACATAGACTAATTGATACTCCTCATCTTCCTCTTCACTGAATTCGACATGATTGTATGGCGTATCACAATTTTCTAATTGGCATTATCCACATGGTAATCCATACACCCTACAACTAATCGCGATGATCGGCAGGCAGATTTGCAGTTACAATGTATTATCTTTAACAGATTGTCTGGAGCTGCATTCATATCTGACATTACTGGTGTTAACTTAGTGTCCTCTGTCTTCCAACCCCAGTTTAACACATCCATGTCACTCTCTTTCCCAATCCACACCATTATCTGGTAATAAACTCAGAGAATGAAATTTGGTGGAAGACTGTTGGGGGTAGATGTTCCGGTGGTGCAAAAGATTTTGAGGACACAATTTTCTTGGACAGGGTACTATGTTAGTGACTCTGCACCCTTCCCACCAAATAGTACAGCCATTACCTTGGGTCCAGTGTGTTCAATTACTTTTTGTTCTTGGTTTGGAAAGAGGAATTGATCAGCACAAGATTGCAACACAGAATTACCTTTGACTAACTTTTGAAATGCAGTCCTTTTTCCTACACCAAAGATGTGCGATGTACTATCACATCCAGTAAAAGTGTGGATGAAAAGCAGCTGAGAGCATAGTTTATTTCCTGGGACTGATTAAGACTGTTGATGTGGTGCACTGTTGTAGCAGTTGATTTATCAGACCTGAAATAAAGGTCCATGCTATCTGTCTGTGCATAATGAAGGAGTAGAATTAAGAAGTCTGTGTCTTCTCCAATCAACGTAGTGGTATGGAATTGTGATGCTTCAACTGCAGCCTTAGTAATATCTATGTCAGCATCACCAGGTGAGTTGATGACAACACATCCTCTTTTCCTAAGTTTAACACTGATCAGATCTATTAAGGCATGCTTGTTGATATCCCTTGACAAAAACTCTTCCTTCCTGCCAGAGAACAAAGTCTCTGCTGTAACACTAACAACAGGGTGGACTTTCTGCCCTAAATGCCTTTGGTGAGTGTTGTCTTTGATTGAGGGACCTCCATTATAGCCATCAAAAACTACTGTTGCCACCTCATTTTTGAATGGTGAAATCTGCAAATGACTCAGCTATTGCGCTGTCGCTATCTCCCCTTCTTCCAGGGTACTCGATATAATAAGGACCCTCCATCAAGGACGTAGTGCTCTGTTTGAGGAGCGGATTGAGGTGGATCTACACCGCTTCTGTTTCAAGTGGTTCTAAGAGAGCATTGAAGCGAGCTGTGGTTTTGGTCCCTGGCTTACGAAATACATTTCTAATCTCGAAAAGAGCTGGAGGGAATGGGCTAAGCTCATAACCTAAAACATCTTCCAGTGACAGCTCACCTGTTTTTGCCACTACCAATAATCTCTGAAATAATAGGGCAGGATCATTACTTTGATCTGGTGCAACCTTGATTGCAGAAACATCACCAAGGGTTATGGCTTTATCTTTTCTCTTAAAAGAATATCTGAAAGCAGAATGCCCAATCATATTTTCAATTATTTTCTTTCCAATGGACTCCATATTCAAGAAACATTTACTTTGGGATTTGCCACTACACCACTGACTACATTCCACAGTGAGGAGTCTTCTGAAAAGGGTGAACAAGATAGTAATTTGGTCTTGAGCTTTTGTAGGTCTTCAAGCGTGCAACCAAGACTATAAGTACCCTCTCAGCAATGCTATCCTGAAACTCACGGCAGTCTTTCAGGCCTCCCGAGAGTTTCGGGGTTTGATTTTGAGACAACCAGTGGTGTAATTGAGCAATATCACAGTAGTGACATTTATCTCCAAACAAAAGGATTTCATTTCCCTCCTGCTTCGGTTAACATGCAGGTGCACGAGTGTAACTGTAGTGCACTTGATAGTTCTATCAACCAAACTAATTTCCGGATGAAATGCATTGGCATTCAACTTGGCCACCGGATTCGAGTGATGGGCAGAGTGCTGCTTTCCTCGCATAGAGACGGTTCATCTTAGTATTATTATTGCTCCTCGGTCGATGGTTAACTACTGATGAGAAACCTCTGCATTCCCATCACAGAGACCCAAGGTCTTTGGGTGGCATTTGACTCTTGTTTAGGGCTCCTGTCTCATGTTCCACACATGCCCTTGCAAGAATCATCAGGCAGAGATATGTCTCAGAAGACTCCCTATCATCTATCTATTTACTGCCCCGTACAACAGAAGTCTGTAGGTCTTATTTGCCATCGCACCTGACCCATGGGCCACTGCAATGACTCAGAATGACTTTTTCAAACAAACTTGACAGTTTTTGTCTTCTCTTTATATTTTTTCTAATTCATAAGGTGTTAAACAAACATTGTTCACCCCAAATTGAAAATAAATAATGGAAGACCTCGCCTGTAGCCAGACCTGCCAGCTCTGCTTCCAAGGTAACGAGAGGAGTTCCTTCCTGTCCCAACCTTTGGTGTTGATGACACAAGAGTGGTTCCTCAGGCAGTACAATCCCTGTATCTTCACAGCTAAAAGACTATTCAGCTTTCCTTGCAAGCATAGGCTTTCTTGCTGAACAGCAATGGAAATAACTAGGTAACTTTCAGTCCTCTGTAACATTCCAGGGATTGGAGCTGACTTCTCTGATTGGTGTCATTAACGGGACTTTTTCACTGGTCAGGGTTGCTTCTCTCCTATTCAATTGTGAAAGATGTATGTCCACATTCAGCATAGTCTTTCACGATGTAGTATTGTTTTGCCTCAGTTGAGATTTAACTACTGATGTGAACTTCCTTCTGTCTTGCCATCACAGAGACCCCAGATCTCTGGACAGCATTTGACTCTTTGTTTAGGGTTCCTTTCTTGTGCTGTGCACATGCCCTTGCGATTATCATCAGACAGAGATTTGTCTTCCAAGACCGCATCTCATCTCACTCCGGTATTGGTGAAGAGGATAGACGATCTGAATGTACCCTCTTCAGTGTCACCCTTCAGAAGGTGGGTATCAATATCACGACTCCATCCCAGATGTCATCAGAATGCAGGGATCGAGTCTTTCATGGTCCCCTGCCTCTTGGACTTTGTAATTGATGAACCAGATCAATCATTACCTACTTTCCGGAGGAATCTGTCGGTCTAGATACAGAAATGTGGTCTTATCGCACCACATTTGTGTACTATTCCTACCATCAGGTATTGTCCACGAGTCCTTGGAACCTTTTAGCCTTGGACATGTGGTGGCTGCTCAACAATTGTTTACTTACCCTGTTCCTTTAACAGGACAGGTAGCATCTCCCCAAAGTGTGGCTCTGGAAGTGAGAAGCATTAGGAGAATGACTGGACCTCTCCTCCTCCCCCTTCCACATCCTCCTACTTCTCTTCCTTTGGGCAGAGAATAGGACTCGAACCTACACTTGCTGGAACTGGAGTCTAATGTGGTAAGTCTACACGTTCTATTTTCTTTATAGAATAATAGAAGCAATCCCTCTCCTGCCTCTAGCAAGGGGAGGAAGGAGAAAATGGAATTAAGACAACCCATTTCGAGTCTTTGCCTTACTGCCTCTGACTATTAAGATTCTTCATAGCCCCTTTGTTTTTGAAAGAGTTACGATTTCTTAATCAATCAAAAAGTGTCCAAAAGTCTGATATTTGATCACACAGTTCCTATAAACCAATCATTATGTAAGGAGCAGAGTGATCCTCCTCATCTTTTGACTAGAGGAGTAGCCTAGGTGTGCAGAACTCCAGTCATTTCAAATAGACACGCACATTCCTCCCTTCAATCAGTGAATCTTCCTAATATAAAGGACCAAGGGTTTGTATATCTTCTAGGAACATCACAATTTTTTAAAATTGTAATTTTCCTAACTTTATCAAACCTGATGGTTCTTTACACATTAGGCACACCTCATGCCATCCCTGAATCTCAAACTTTGGCCAAAAGGCAAACTGGAATGCTTACATCTGGGCCATGTGGCTATTCCCGCCTACTGGTGTTCGAGAGTTTTAGTGGCTGTTTTCTAGCTTCACCGAAGGTATTTCCTAATGTAAAGGACTTCAGGTTTGTTAGAAAAATACAGTTTTCTTTTAAAGAATCATGATTTTATTTAGTACTGATAGCACCTAATGACTGATGTTAGATAACTTTATCAGATAATAATTTTTATCATAAAAATTGTAATTTTTTTCTCAGTGAAGTATATTTATAATACAGTGGTTTTCCAAGACTTATGATTGATTTTTTTGACACAGGAATCACAAAGTACTGAATGAGCCTACTCGCCATGTTACCCGCTTCATAGGTTTGGCAAAGGTGGGAAATCCAGAAAAACAAAAGTGGTTGTATGCCTTCAATATTACCCCAATGGTTCATTGTGATCCGAGTGAATTAAACAAGCAGCCTCCTGATGTAACTGAATGTCCATATTCAGAGGGCAGTGTTCCCCAACAGAAAGTCAGGTAGCTGTAGTTTTTTAATATATCTTTTTGTGTATTTTATAATTTAGTGTTTTAATGTTTGGTCATATGTATTGTAACTTTATATTTAATGAGCTTTTATTATAGGGTTATATACAGGCAGTGTGGTTGAATATGGATTTGTTATAATATTGTTGAATATTATTTTTATAGGTTAGTGCAAAAAGCAGTGGAGCCCAGTTCTTTTATGACATGAATGCCAAATTTGATGATGATGATGAAGAAGGAAAGGAAAGGAGACAGTGACATGGGGGGTGAGAGAAAGAGGGTACCACCTAAACCAACTGGTTCGTAATTATCTTGTGTATTTTTTGTCTATGAAAGGTAATGCAGTTACATATTTGATACCTTTATCTGGACCAGGTCTGAAGGAAAAAAAGAGTAAAGATAGACAACAAATAATTGGGTCTAATTGTGCTGTGGGCATTACTTAAACTTGAGGTTTGTTGCAGCATCCCTTTGGCCCCTAGCTGCAACAATTTCCCTTTCAGCACTGAATGACCTCATAGGTCCCAGTACTTGGCCTTAGGCCTAAATTCTATATTCTATTCTGTGTAGGAAATAATGTTTGTATCAAATATGTTGTTTCCTTTTATAACCAGATATTTCAGTTTGAAGTGATACTTGTACCAAAACAAATGTTATTTTGATTTCCACATAACCCACAAATATGAACCCATTATCCATGTAGTATATTCACTTTTTTGTAAATCAGGTAGGTCTACCAGACTCCTACTCAGCTGTAACAACAGTTAAGTTTTACCAGGCAAATTGGGCAAGAATTTTTATATGCTGTAGCAGGGAAGTGCCTCTTTATTTACCATCCTTTCTTTTACTAGAAATTTTTTTCTTACATATTGGCCTCCAAGAATAACTGGTATCTTTGTCTGCAACAGACTAAAGAACAGCACTGCATTATGGATGGTTTTCAAATGCTACTCTAAACTGATGGTTCGTTTCAGTTATTTTGGTGAGGGACTATTTGAAACACATTCTCCATTATCTCTTGAAGGCTTCCTGTGAACCTCTGAAGGAGTCATCCCTTTCATTTTAAATGCTTTCCTATGACCTTTGAATCTTAAAAACTTATTAGCAAATTACATGTATATGTTGGCTATCATTTCTTGCGCCCCTTTTCATAAGAAATTGAAACCATTTAGGTGTAACTTGTCCTATAAATTCACAAACTAAAAATTTTTTAAGCTTCGTTTGCCTTCTCTCATTTAGATTCAGCATGAGGCAGCAGCAACAATCACTACTTTGCCCTTTTCAATCCTGCAAAAATTATATTCTTGGCACCAACTCCACTAGACCTCACTGCTTGGTTGTCTTTCTAATTCACTTATCATCCTGTCTCTAGGAGAATGTTTAGCTTTAGAGAATCTATTGAATGGGGCTCTTCTTACATCGAAGAATAACATTTCACTCTCAGAAAAGTTCAAGTTCATGAAGTTTGTGAAATAGTCATTCCTGCATTCTGAAGATGATTGAGAATGAGTTGACCAAGTTAATAACATGAAACCAAAAGTTCCAATCTACTCTTTTTTTTTTTTTTCTTCTATCTCAGGTTTATGTTCAATGAATGTCTAGATAAGTTTTATCTTGGTTTTATGGTGGCTACTTACACATAGTATAGCAGCCCCCTCCACCTAGCTTTGCAGCTAAGGCCCTGGCCACTGCACGCCAGTGATTGGGTAGCTCTTGAAAGGGGAATGATGTCACACCAGTTAACATTCCAAATCATTACCTATACGGCTCTGACTCTGTTCGGTAATGTTGAGTTTCGTGCATGAATTGTGACACCATAGATTGGAGTTCCAGGAGTTGTCAAGTTTACAATTATCTCTGATAAAGATATATGAAGTGGTATATATCATGAAGAACTTGGATAAAGTTTGACTGTGCATTTTTTTTTTTATTTACAGCCTAAATACAATTGCATCTTGATTTTATCTCTTAAATTGTTGTTGGCCTACCTAAGCGATCCCACGTAGACCACAATAATTGAAATGAAGCATAGACTTAAGCAACCAATTACAATATTAGGCTATTAATTCATCATAATCCTGCATGTAAAATGTTAGTATCATTGAGAGATTAGGCCAACACATCAATTTCATATATTTTGAGGCAATGACAGGCCATGGACCTATGTCAGTTTCTTATACTATTTTGAGCAATGATAGGGCATAGGCCTGCTCGTCAATTTCTTATATTTTGAGGCAATGACAGGGCATAGACCTACTTGTCAATTTCTTATGTTTTGAGGCAATGACAGGGCATTGGCCTACACATCAAATCTTTATATTGTGAGACAATGACAGGGCATGGTCCTACACATAAATGTCTCATTGCAAATAGTTTTTTACTCGTATCTGTTGGAAATATAGTAGCTTTTAATTAATATAATAGTTTCAACTCCACAATATATCATGTATATGCATAAAGTAGAATGTACATGTATAAGCTATTGCACATGCACATACATGTAATTGCACTGCCACATACATGTGGGGATGGATGGCCATGATAATTGTAATGCCCCTTATACCACAGAGAATAAAAGTAAAACTTGTGGGCATGTGGCTGATAGCACACACAGATCAGTCATAGGACTCTCAGCCTTACCCAACTATCAAACTGCTTTCAGTGAACTATATCACTGTAAATGGGTTAATTGTCACTGACTTGATGACGTATTTATATTTGGGTGACTTTTACATTATTGCCAATCTTCCTATTGGCTTCCTTAGTATTGAACCAGCAGTTTTTAGTTAAATGCCCAACCTTTTTGCAAACTGCACAGATTCTAGGCTTTCTGCATTTGGGTTTTTGGGTTTCTCGGCCATTCCAATGAGGTGCGAGAGATGTGTATTTCTGGTGATAGAAATTCACTCTCGACGTGGTTCGGAAGTCACGTAAAGCCTTTGGTCCCGTTGCTGAATAACCACTGGTTCCATGCAACGTAAAAGCACCATACAAACACATGTTTTTTGTCTATCTCCTTGAGCTTCATTATTCACTGGCTTTGAATTATTTGTGTTCGCCATTCCTAGATTGATTCTGTCTTCCTTTCTGGGTTGGATTCCATTTTTCCCATTATTTTGTGCATATTTCCCTTGAAAGAAAGTTTGTCTGTTCACTAATTGTCTGGAATTATCATTATATGTGTTACTTCTTTTATATGAATTATTTATATTTCTGCCTTTCTTTTTATTTTAGGCGTCTGTTATCCTTATAAATCCTTAGAAAAGTCTATCTCTTTCCTTTGTTTTTTTTGTATCTCAATATTTAATGCAGTAAGGCTATCATTCTTTGGATCAGTTTTTGACCTGAAAGCTATCTTTTCCTTTTCTCCAAGACATGCCTTAAGCTAACTAAATCATATCTATCATCACCGAAATCATCCTTCTTTCCTATGGTGATACTAGTTTTCTTCAGATCTTCCACTACTATCTGTATTGATTCTTCGACATCTGTATGAAGATTTGCTATTGATTCTCCATCATAATGTTGTGTAAGAAATTTTCTAATATTTTATAATACATCACTTTTACTTACTGGCTCCCAGATTGATAAACAAATTCATTTAAATTCAGTGTATGTGGTTATTTTGTTGAATCTAACTGAATTTGAAGTCCTATGTGCATCACCTCTTTCTGAACTAATGAGAAGCAAGGCTTCGTTAATTTGAGCTCTTTCATTCGTTATCCCCCCTATAGATGTGTGACTGTCTGCATCAGCTAACCACTGGTTCACAGAGTATGATTCTAGTTTATTTTTGTCAGGGTTCGAACTATCTACTCTTCCACAGAAACGCGTGGTTTGCATAATGATCGCTGCTTGCGTCATTGTTCTAAATTGAAATGGGTTAGTGTTATTAGTAGTTTGTTATCATTATTGATTAGTTATTAATATTTGTTTTTTAATTCCTTGAGTTAATGATATTCATGAATTTGGCTCTGGAATTCAACTACGGCTCTCCATTGTCGGTCGTAAATGGTATGGGCTATTCCTAACAGTATTCAATAATGCATCAAAAAGATCTGGCATAGTATATCTATCTATTAAACATCTATAAACAAATTTTTTAAAAATTTTTGAGAGAGAGAATAATAAGTTTCTATACCTTGTTACAGAGAGAGAGAGAGAAAAAAAATGAAAATTTTCCAACACGAATTCCATATTTCCTAGTGTGTTTGTTCAGTTTTAACTGTGGTTTGTTATCATTTTCTCTTGAATTCTTCACTTTTCTCCACCTCTCAATGCTCCATCTGCGACCAACACAGGAATTCGCTGATTACCACTATTATGCTGTCCTCACGGTGACCTTCATATGTACGATGTTTTCTTTTCTCTTCAGGGAATATTGTTTCTTAGCTGTGGGGTTTTGTATGCGATTACGTTTGTCAATATTATTTTCACTACCCGATGCTTATGTTTTCAGCCTCTGTGAATGTTGACGTCTAAGTGGGAATATTTTGTCAATTGTCCTCGCTGTCTGTTATTCTTGTATGTTTCATCCTTCACGAGTTGAGACTCGTGGTTGTTTTCAAATTCTTGAGCTGAGTTTTGTCGATTCACCTCGCCCTTCACATATTATGACTCGCCTTTGTTTCCAACTTCCTGTATGTCTTGCACTTCACCTGTTATGTCTTTCTTCAGGTCTTTTTCAGCAGCCACCGGTGTAAGGCCTTACTGCTTTTATTCTTTGTCTTTTATAAATTGTAGATGCTCTGGATTCTTGTAGTAAATCTCTTCAAAGATGTCTCATGAGGCTAGAAAGACAAGGCAGTTTCCTGACTTCATTAACACAAAATATATGTACACTTTTGGAACAAACAAGTTTAGTTAGTATTGAGGGTAGTACGACTCTGCTATCGTCTACTTGAGGCGAAGTGTAGTAATATAACGACGTGTTTAAGTATGAAGCCTTTCTTACCCATGGCTGGTAAGGCACACAACCGCACCCTCTGGATGCTCTCTGGCTTCTCCCCTTCTGCAAAGAAATATCTCCTCCTCCTTAGTAGGCAGTCTTTTCTGTTGCCGCCTTCTGGTACTTCTTCATTGGTTGGTGACTAATTGTTAAGTGGTGCACTCTGGTGCGTTTTTGTAAGGTAGAGTGTTCGAGTTATATGATTGCTTACCTGCTTCTTCTTCTTGATAATGTGTTCTGCAGTCTGGTTTTTAACTTTATGCTTCTTCTTAATGTTAGTTCTGAATTAGTAATCTTTGTAGTCTTAGTCTTAGTCTCTCTGGAGAAGTTTGAATGAGATGAACGGCAGTTTCTTTCATTACTGTGCAAAGAATTCAGAGTTACAAGTAAAAATACAAAACTTATAAATTTATTGCTGCACTCTGGCAATATTTCTACTTCTGTACTCAACGACGGCTGCCAGTCCTCTCTGGCTTCTTCTGTCAAACTCAACTTGAGCCACCCTCGATTCGAATTTGGCACCACCTCTTTAGGCGGTGTAGATCTTGGTTCTCCGCCCAACTGGATTCTTGATTCGTGGAGTGTGGTTTCCTTATCTTGTCCCCATCCCCTTTGAGGTGGGGTTAACATGTTACTTCCTCCTTTTCCAGGCAGAGTCAGTAATTTAACATGTTAATACCTCTCCGGGAGGCAGAGCTGCATTCCTGCTAGAAGCTGAGTAAGTTTGGTGCGAGATCACAGGTCAAAGATTTTATGACGGTCTCAAAATTTTAATTGCAATGTAGTTATGATCCAACTTCCTGTGACTAAGGTTTTGTTGATCAAATTCTGGCTCATACACCAAACTCAATTCTCTCTCTCTCTTCCTCTTTCTCTCTCTTGTTATTTTCACTGTACATACTCTGATTATTCTGTCCTTCTCTTTCTCTTTCTCATTATTTTCACTGTACTTTGAATATTCTCTCTCTCTCTCTCTCTCTCTCTCTCTCTCTCTCTCTCTCTCTCGTCTCGTCTCCTCTCTTTCGCATTATTGTCACTGTACTTTGAATTTCTCTCTCTCTCTCTCTCTCCTCTCTATCTCTCTCTCTCTCCTCTCTCTCTCTCCTCCTCTCTCTCTCTCTCTCTCTGTTTTTACGCTACCCTATCTACTATTATTTCTTATAGCTATCATTACATAATGATGATTGCCCGTTTTGTACCACGCCCTTTTTTGGACAGTAATTATTTCAACACCTCCTTTGCTGGGCGTGATTAATTACATCGCCAGAGGTGTCTGGCTTCTGCTGGTAGGTCAAGGGTTAATCCGGAGCTTTATTGTAGAGCAGCCAAATGCATATTTTAGTTGCGCTAGCCCAATAAACACCTCCACTTGTTTGGGTTATTGTTGCTAGTATGACAAACACAGTGATGGCTGAAATAGACATGCATGAGATGATCCAAACCAGTCAGTGAGTAACCCATGAATCACTTGATCAATTAAATTAAATGACTAAATTTCAGTTTACAAGAGTAGGTAGATAATTCTTTACACCAGTATTTTATGAATAGGTCTATAGTTATTCTGCAATGTTAGGTTACCATATGAAAAGTTTTCTAAGATACTACAAGCAACATAACAATAACAACAAAAACAAGAATAACCACAACAAGAACCACAGTAAGCTGCATAAACCGACAAAAAGACATAGGTCATTATAGGTGTATGTCATTTTTTATTTTCCTGTTATTTCGAAAGGAGATAATGTCCTTGTGAAAATTCTCAGCAGATTATACCCAATATGATTCATATAGCCTACATACTGTAACTTTTATGTTAAACACCTGGCATATTCTGATTTTGTAAAGTGCATTCATTGCTTGTCATCCCTCTGAATGTAAAAACGATTTCAATGAAAGTGATTCTAAGACTTAAATGTAGTAAAAATTTCCTGAAATCAGTATGAAATTCATGCAGCTCTGAGAGTCTTTTATGTTTTGATTTAGAGTGGCGAACATGCTTGTCAGTATCAAATGGCAATTATCATTGTCCAGATTCATGTGCACCAGTTTGAATGCAGACACTCCCTATCCCATCTCTGCATTCAGATGAACTTCATTTGCAGCAGTTCGGAACACTCCCAACTTTTATTCATATTTAACTGTTTTTTTACCGATTTTAGGGAGATGTATATTATGATTGTATTTCTGAGTATAATATAACTTTTTTTTTTTATAATCAGCACAACATATTTTAGTTCAGTAAAACAACCGTTGCAAAATAAATGAAGAGAAAAAGAACCACAGATTATCCAACTTTTCAAAACTATTGGCAACCAATCAACTTCAAGGAATGGTCGTGACATAATCAGTGTGTGGCGCTTAGCTGCAAAGTTGTAAAGTGTGATAGCTTTACTCTAGGCTTCTTTCATGTCACATATTCTCACGTCTCATTACCATCTAACTCATTGTTTTTATACACTGTGTAATAGTCCTCTTTAGAAATTTTCTCAAATTGGCATTGGGCCTTTAACTTATGCATGTTTGTGTGTGTGTGTGTGTGTGTGTGTAGTCAGCCATAAACTTTTGACCATCTGCAGCTTCTGAGTTAGTTAGTACAAGGAAGGTAAGACTTAGCATAGTTTGAATTCTTGTGATCCTACACTCTCTGATGAGTTGATATTGTTATCAATTTATGTATACCGGCAGCTTTTTGCTTGATAGTTTTGTCTAATTGTATATACAGGTAGTCCCCAGTTATCAGCGGACTTGGTTAATGGCATTCCAGTTTTATGGCACTTGTCTAGCACCATAAACTTGGCGATTTATGGCGCCATAACGAGGTAAGTTTCAGTTATCAGCGCCATAAGGTGCCGATAATAGAGTTATGGCGTCATAACATACCTAACAGAGGCACCATTAACCAGTTATTGGTGCCATAAATCACTGAGTTTCGGTTAATGGTAGTTTTTGCCTATCAGCACCCCACTGAAAATGGAAACCCTGCTGATAACCAGGGACTGCCTGTAGTTGGTAAATGAATTGGCTTCCTACCTTAATAGATTCTAAGTTATTTAAGGCAGTTGCATTTCTGTGACAAACAAATTAATATTTTTTAAACATTCTTCTTTCAATCTATTTTCTTATAGTAAGACCCTGCTTCCTTGTCTTGAGGAGAGCATAGGTGTCTCTTCTGGTGTGGAGCATCTTGCTAGTGTAGGTAGATGAGATACATGGCGATCTAGCATCCCACTTAGGGGATTTGTGACTACCACTTTCAGCCAGCAAATAAGAATATTCAAAGCCATGGTTTGTTTGTTCAAAGCATTAACTATTTTGAAAGAATTTTATATGTGCATACATTTGGGATGTTTTGTGCAATAACTTTTCATTCAAGTGCTGTTAAGATATTAAATGTGTTGTCAGTTTTGAAGACTACTGTTCTACCAAGACAGCTCAGAACTTATTAAAAAAGAGATATAATCTTTCCTCATTAATAAAATTTTAGATTTAGTATATATAGTATTGTTCTACAGAAAAACTGCTCATCATGACAGTTCTTATGTTCTTGAATGTGAATATATAGTATATGAGATTGTTGGGACACTGTTTCCGTACTTTTAATATAAATTTGTTTTTTCAGGCTAAGTGGATTGTTTCATAGATTTGGTATGTGTAAAACTTAAGAAAGAAAGTTTAGATTTTCATCTCATTGCAGGTCCATGTTGGTTTTGTTTAGCAAGTCCTGAAGTTGAGAAGCATCTGGTTGTGAGTGTTGGTAATCATTCTTACGTTGCATTAGCCAAAGGGGGTCTTGTTGCCCAGCACCTTTTGATTCTTCCCATTGCACACTTTCAGAGTACATCAGATCTTGATGATGATTGTAGAGAAGGTAATTTAAGTTATATGTTCTATTGAAGAGATTTTTATTCGTTATATTTTTAGTGAGGAACTGCAGTTTCATTCTGTTTCCATCTTGTTGTACATTTATCTTTTTGTGACAAAGGCTGACTATTAAATCAGTATATTTGATGTGAACAGAAGTGGCTTTTGAAGTCATAAAACAATTAATTTTTGCATGTATCACCTGTCACTCTCTTAAGGGATAATCATTTGGTTCATTAAACATCTTATTCAGTAAAAGTCATTGACTGCCTCTCCTCCATGGGATATAATTCATGAGATGGATGAGGAGGCTTATTGAGTGAGTACCATCTACTGGAATACCATGAAAATAAGACTGATCAGTTATAATTTGAGGCAATATGTATTTGGGAAATTCCTTGTTTAATAATCTCTTGATTTAGATCCTTGCTCATTTGCCATGTATTGTGGTGTTGACAATCACGTGACTCAGGATTTTAATGATAGATGACGTGGCAGGTACTTCTTAGAGGCCTGTCACTCACCACAGACCCATTATTTTAATATAGCATATTCATGCATTGTGCATAAATCCTGAGTGTGTCATTCCATATGTATAAGAAAAAATTTGTGGCTCTCTTAGTTTTTTGTGTGTTTGTATTCCCTCGGGCTTTTCATAGTTTACTGAATCCCACTTTATTAGCTTACTGATTAACAGTTTATGAAGATTAAAAAATTTGAATATGTTCAGGATTACAAGTATTTCATATTTTAAGTGTTGATTTGTATTCTTTTTTTTAACACCTAATTTTTCCTTGTGCATGGTGATACGAATTGAAATACTACAGGTAGTAGTCAAGTTACAATAATTCGTCTTATGATAATTCAATTTTACGATGGGGTTAGCAATTAATAACGTTACGACAATATTTTGAAAATACAGTAGGGCATCGGTTCTCAACGATAATTCGTTCCAGAAGGAGCGTTGAAATTCGATTATTTCAAGAACTGAATCAAGTTTTCCCATAAGAAATAACTGAAAATGGATTAATCCGTTCTTGACCATCAGTTATTACCTAACCTTGCCTTTTATACAATATATTACATGTACTTACAACTAAATAATTGTTAAAAGTTAAATAAATATCATGTTAAACGTGCATTTATAATTTTTAATGTATAATATACAGTATAAAAGAAAACTAGCCTGTGTCCAACCGATTGTTGACCAAGCGCCATAGGCTACCTAGGTAAATAGTAAGTAGAACGTAGTGTAGTGGGTAGGCATAAAACGTGTTGCTAACATAATAAAAACATTGAAAAGCAAGTCTAATTATTACAGTACATTAATAAACTATTAAAATTAAACCCAATATATATTTATAAAAAACTTGCAAAAATTTGCCTACAGTAAGTCGGCATGTAAACAAAGCATAGCGCAGCCCAGTGGGGTTTATATCGGGACTATGGTAGTAAACAAACCATATTGTTTACATTCGATATTAATTTATGGTAAATCTTTTACGGAGTCGACTGCAATACTGTATACAAAATCGCTTGAAAATTATCTTTCAGTAAATGTAATGTTATGATACTAACGATTTTGTTTCATAAATGTCCTTATAAAAAAGGTGCGTCTTTTAACGGCTAAACTTTGTCCAATATCAGGGCTGGTTTCAAGCACTCATTGGACTTTGACATTATTATGGTACTGCATGGTACATATATACGTACGTATAAGTAAAAGAATCTTCTTAATGTCTTTAATAACTATACCATTACGTACCAGCATCTCTTGAGTTTAATATCAAGCTAACCTCTTTTTTTTTTTTTTTTTTTTTTTTTTTTGTTTTTTTTTTTTTTTTTTTTTTTTTTTTTTTTTTTTTTTTTTTTTTTTTTTTTTTTATGAGGAAGCTTATAAACCAAGCATACAGATTGCGTTCGTTACCGCGCACGCGTTGCATATGTAAACTGTGTCACTACCAGACCTCATACGTAAACATTGACGTCATTTTACAGTAGCCATAAAGGGATTTTGACGTAAGGAAAAATCTATTTCTGGGCGATTGGCTCGTGTCGCCAGCGAAATATCCTTTAATCTATTATTTCTAGGGTAAATGTACTAACACATACCAGAGAATAAATAAAATAAAGAAAAAGGTCAGTATAACTGACTCGCTCACCCTCCAGGAGGGTGTCGGTATGAACACTAGGCGAGTGAGACCACTACCACGAGCCAAATGCCAATAGAAATCTCCCACTACAAAAACCCTCCAAGAGGGGAGCCGACCCACAGAGTGAGCAGCTCGTACTACTACTACTCCATCCCATGCTGCCGACTGCTGCGCCTCTGGTGGCCATCCTGAAGTTAGCAGACAATCTTGGGCGAAGGGATGGGTAGGGTGGGATTTCGCTG
The DNA here is from genome assembly GCF_015104395.2 of Macrobrachium nipponense. NCBI lineage: Eukaryota > Metazoa > Arthropoda > Malacostraca > Decapoda > Palaemonidae > Macrobrachium > Macrobrachium nipponense. The sequence goes on from NC_087200.1 coordinate 158,238,193, forward strand.
GCGACACGAGCCAATCGCCCAGAAATAGATTTTTCCTTACGTCAAAATCCCTTTTCTGGGCTCAGCTCGTGTCGCTGCGCGAAATCGTACCAGAGAAATAGCACAAGATTGTAAACAAAAGTAATAAAATAAATCAGAATAGGTCTCAAATAAAAGATAAAATAAATATAAAGGGAATATAATTGCTAAAAAATAAAAAGATACATATACACAGTGATATAAAATTAGAAATATGCTTAAATTACGCTTAATTCTAATCATGTTTCTTAACATAAGGTAATTTACATATATACAGGTAAAATGGCTTACATGTATCAAATGATATCTGTGTAAAGGCATGTATCAAAAATATAATAGCAATTAATATAATCGGATAAACAAAACAATCAACAATGATAATATATAAAGGAATGTATATGACTTAATATACAAAACCCGTAACCATTATAATACGATGTATCCCCTAGCATAAAAATAAGGGGGTAACATCCATGAGATCAATGTTTATAATCATCTGTGAGTGTCCCTAGCAAAACATAAGGGGCATCCACTACACCCATCATAAAAGCAGCTAAGACACAAGTGAATGCAAACGAACAAGGCAGGAATAGACGAACTGTTGGGTGAGGCAGGTAGAAAGGAGGACTGAATCTTCTACTACAAATTAGCTAGAGTCAGGGAAACTATGTTACCCGCTGCTACTGCTGGAAATTTCAGAGCTTCCAAGGACTAAGGTAGTGACGTTTGAACACTGTCGGCGATTTCCATCCGGTATACTTTTTCAACTCATCGAAGTTCATATGCTGAAAATAATTAATTGAGGTGGCTACTGCCCTGACGTCATGTGCTTTGGGAAAAGAGTCAGGATTGGCTTGCTTAATAAAGTACAGGACTTGTTGCCTGAGCCTTTATGCCTTTAATGGATAAAGTTCCACCTTTTTCCCTCTTAAAGAGGGGACCCGATGAGGATGAGGAGGTCCTGGACAGAAAGGCTCTTAAGGTTGAAACTGGGCAAAGGGATACATCTTGTGGAAGGGGTAGTACCTTCCAAGGTTCCCACCTCATCAAAGGATCTTCATTCTTTGCTAAAAAGCTACGTTCCGGAGAAAGTAGGACTTCCCCTGTGGGAAGGAATTGAATATGATCGGATCCCTGGAATTAAAGCCGACAGTTCTGAAATTCTTGCTCCTGAAGCTAAGCTTAATAAAAATAGTGTTTTCTTAAGAGCATTATAAACGAGCATGTGTCATTATCGGTTTTCCGAAGCCAGTTTTAGAACATCGTTTAAGAACCATGAAACTGACGTAGGCCTTACAGAAGGCCTAAGTCTAGCACAATGCCTTAGGAATAGACGAGAAGTAGGAATCCGTCAAGTCTATGTTGAATCCAAATTGAAATATCTTTTTCAAAGCTGACTTGTTTGTCGTAATCGTGCTAGCTGCTAAACCTTTTTCAATAAGGATCTGAAAAAGGATATAGCTGAATTAACTGTCATGATTCTAATATCTGATTCTCTCAGGAAGATTGCTAACTTTTTGACAGCAGCATCATACTGTCTCAAAGTTGAATCCCTTTTATCGGATTCCAAGAAGAGAATATTCTGAGGGTCAATATTCGCATCTCTTTTTGCCGCAAACTTCATGAAGTCCATAAAGTTAGGGTTTTGAGAATCCCTGAGGAAGCGAACACAGTCTTCGTTTGTACTGACTGGGAGAGCCTGGGACTGGGGATCCGAAGAGGACGAAGGCCCAGCTCCAAAATTAGAGGATACCAGTTGCTCTTCGGCCAGTCTGGGGCTACTAGAGCCACTTGACCCTTGAATGTCCTGAGTTTGTTTAATACTTTCATGAGAAGATTCACTGGAGGGAAGACATAAATCTTCTTCCAGTTGTTCCAGTCTAGAGCCAGGGCGTCCGTGGCATAGGCCAGAGGGTCCAGGTTGGGGGCTACATAACACGGTAGTTTGTGGTTCGCTTGAGATGCGAAGAGATCCACCTGTAGCCCTGGAACTCTTTGAAGGATCCATTGGAACGAACTGTTGTCCAGTGACCATTCCGACTCTAGGGGTACTGATCGGGATAGGGCGTCTGCTATGACGTTTCTCACTCCAGCTATGTGAGTGGAGGAAAGATGCCAACTGAACTTGTCTGCCAGGGAGAAGATGGCTATCATGACATGATTTAGATGACGTGACTTGGAGCCTCCTCTGTTTATACAATGTACTACCACTGCGCTGTCCAGGACTAGCTTTATGTGGGAGTACTTTGGTGGGCGCAACCTTTTTAGAGTCAAGAACACTGCCATTGCCTCCAGTACGTTTATATGGAACTGACGGAACAGAGGTGACCAAGTCCCTTGAACCTTTTTGACCTGGGAATACCCTCCCCAGCCGCTTAAGGACGCGTCTGTGTGGATGGTGATCCCTGGTGGAGGGAACTGAAGGGGTACTGACACTGACAAATTCTTGACTTTCGCCCACGGCCGAAGTAGATTCTTTAGAATCAGAGGAACTGAGGATAGTTTGTCCCTGGACCTGACATTTGCTCGCGAGCGCCAGATTCTGGTTAGGTCTTTCAGTTTGGCTTTCATTAAGACGTTCGTCACTGATGCAAACTGGAGAGAACCCAGGATCCTTTCCTGAGCTCTCCTTGACGCTAGTTTGTGACTTAGAAATTGCTTGACTGACTTCGCTATTTCTTTCCTTTTGGTTGATGGAATCGACAGAGTGTGGAGGATAGATTCCATTGAATGCCCAGCCACTGAAAGTTTGACTCTGGAGTGAGTCTTGATTTGGTCCTGTTTATCTTGAAGCCTAGATATTCCAGGAACTGAATTACTTTCAGTGTAGCTCTGTTGCATTCCTCGACTGTTGGGGCCCAGATCAACCAATCGTCGAGATACGCTACTACCATAATCCCTTGTGACCTGAGTTGTTGCACTACCACTTCCGCTAGCTTCGTGAACACTCTGGGTGCCACGTTGAGTCCGAAGGGAACTACCTTGAAGGAGAATGTCTGGTCTCCTATCTTGAAACCCAGATACGGACGGAAGTGTCTTGCAATAGGGATATGATAGTAGGCGTCTGTAAGATCGATAGAGGTGGTGACGGCCCCACGGGGAAGTAAGGTCCGCACCTGTGAGATCGTGAGCATCTTGAACTTGTCGCAGCGGATGGCTAAGTTTAAGCGGGACAAGTCTAAGATTACCCTTCTTTTTTGTGAGCCTTTCTTTGGCACGCTGAACAAGCGACCTTGAAATTTTAATCTCTTGACTCTCGCTATAGCTCCTTTCTGAAGGAGGTCCTCCGCGTACTCTGTCAATTCTTTGGAAGGAAGTTGACGGAAAGGTCTTGGCTGAGGTTGGGTTGTCGTCAACCAGCTCCAACCCAGACCTTTTGACACTATGCTCTGAGCCCATCTTTCGCTGAAGTTCCACCGGTGGCGAAAGTGAAACAGCCTCCCTCCTACCTGAAGTTCTTCATTGGTTCTGGTAACCGCCTCGGCCTCCTCTGAAGTGCTTTCCCCTATTAAAGGGGCCTCCCGATCCTCTCCCACGAAAGGAACGCTTACCTCTGCCTCCCTTACCCGAGCGGTCATACTTCTGTGAAGCTTGACTCTCGAAGGCTTGATTGTAAGCTGGAGAGATGGCGTAAGAGGTGGAGGGCTGAGGCTGAGGGGATATCACATAAATTGGCTGTGATTGACCTTTAGAAGTGGAAGGTTGGGCTGCCTGCACTAATGGCACCGCTGGAACTTGCTGAGGAAAGCGTGGTTGCTTTTTCTGGTAAGGTTGGAAACGCCTGGGTTTCCTCTGACCCTTACCTTTAGCTGTCAGGTCTTGCCTCCTCTTAGCCGTAAGGCCCCAACGGTCCTTAAGGCTCTGGTTCAACCTCGTAGCCTCTGACTGGACTTCCTTTACCATAGCTTCTGGGAAGAGATCTGCTCCCCATATGTTAGACGAGAGTAACCTATTCGGCTCATGCCGAATGGTTGCCTCTTGTAGGACATGCTTCCTACAATTCGTTCTAGCAGTGGCAAACTCAAACATATCTGACTGTACCGTTTGAGTCAGGGATTTGGTCATGAGCTTAAAAATCGGTTCTGATCCATAGGCCATGGTTGCTACCTCGGTCATAGCCATAGAGTTAATTGATCTGGCTAGTCGCGATTTCGCGTCAAATTCAGCCTGAATAAGGCTATCTGGGAGCCTGGGTAGCTTTTCACCAAACTGCTCCATAGCACAGTCCGGTTTGAGTTTGCCAGCTGAGAATGTGTTCGGCAAGTCTTCCCACAATTCTCCAACTGAGGGGAGTAACGGAGATGTGGGATCTGCTTCCTTCAACTGAGGTATGGGTTCCCCCTTCTGGGCCGCTGGGATGGTCGACCTCGCGATCTTGGTCAGGAACGGGAGCGGGGTACTCTCATCCATTGTGAAAATGGTAAAGGGACTCTTAAAAGGTTGTATCTTGGTATTAGAACAATCCATGTCCTCTAAACACCTGAGCCATTCTCTCTGAGCCTGGTCTCGTGAATAGAGGACTGTCTCCTTTGGTACCCTATCGTCCCGAACCATGGCCGAAGGTGTGAGCCTTGCGTAGCCTATGAACGGAGGCTGGAGGTCTTCCGGGTAGAACTCGAAGTCCTCTATTCTTCGAGTCCCAAATTCCGGTATAGAGATGAGACCGTCCTGGAAGGGGGCGTATGACGCTACTCTCCATGGGTTGTTCATAGAGAACGGAGTAAGTGAGGTCATACGGAGGAAGCTGAGTTCCACTTGTGTTGGAAAGTGGAGGAGAGGCTAGAGGAGCTTCTCTCAGCCCGGCTATAATGGAGTCTTGGGAAGTAATCCTATCCGACAAACGAGAGAACATTTGTTCCATGCTACTCTTTAGGGACCCAACCAGGTCGCCCACCTGTTGCAACAGGCCAGCATTGGAGTCCAAAGCCGGAGCTGCTGCGGAGGTGGAGGGGAGGCTCTGAATCGGAACCAAGGGTAGCGGAACTGGTGACTCTGCCGGAGTGCGAGATCTCTCTCTGGAGGATTTACTCCTCGAGGACTTAGAGCCGGAGCTAGAAGCTTTAGACCTGTCTGCTCCGGGATTCGCAGCCGGAGACTTACGGGAGGAGGATGAAGCCGAGGTCGTCTTCTTAGACGACGATGACGTCTTAGTCAAGGTCATCACTTTACCCTTGACCTTAGGTCTAACCGAAGCGTCAGGAGGAGAGTATAATTCATCACCCGTAAAGCCTTGGAAGGATGGAGAGGTTGCAGGAGTAGAAGAAACAGTTACGCCCAAGGGTGACCCTTGGGTGTCCACCTTACCTACCTCGACCAACAGGTCGTCTACACCTACCATAGGTTCAACATTAATATCTAGAGTCGCGACGTCCGTGGAGATATCCTGGTCTTGATCAGTTAATGAGGCAGCCAGCTGTTGTTGGATGAAGGCGATAGTCGGGGCCGCCTCTACCGGGTCGACGTATCCTGTCGCCTTGCCTCCTGGGAAGATTAATACCGCCAACCGTTTCTCCAGGATGTAGGGCATACCCTTGGCGGCGTTCTTCCCAAAACCGCCGACCCAGGCCCGCAGGGTAGCCAGTGCGGTATCCCTTACTGCCGGCGCCTGGAAGAGAGGGCGTAAATTAGATTTAAGAATCACTTAAAACTAAAACTTAAAGTATAACTTAAACTAGATGCCTTAAGTTAAAGTGAATGTTGAAAACTTAAGCACTAAAATAGAAGCGGAGCAGCTACTGGAGATGGAATACTTACCCCTTCCAAAAGCTGGCTCACCAGATCGTAACATATGGTACACGTCTCATGGTACCAGACCTGGATGTCCCCGTGCGGAGTCGCGCATGGAGCATGGGACCGGCAAACTTCGTGTCCACATGGGTCCTGAAGTGTGGCGGCGCATCCCGGATGCTCACAGTTGGTGGCCTGTAAGTGGGAAGACACATGAGTATCTTAAAGAGTATCACTTACAGACTAAAGGACAGAAGAACTCCGTTGCATGCCGGAGCTCGGAAAAAATTTGGGCATAACCCCTCCCTGCATCGCCTGAATAGGCTATAATCCCGGAGAGATCCGGTAAGACATGTAAGGGAGGGGGGGATGGTTTAAGGTACTTAAGATAAACTTATAGTTAATCTAAAACACTTAAACCTAAACACAAACGAACCGGACCAAGTCCAGTGCGTAGCGGAGTGTAGTAACTCAGCAATACGGTAAGGTTAGCAGTGACCCACTGTATGTTCCGGTCCTCACTCCTACTGGGTGGGCTAAACATCTTTCCGCTGGATACCAGGACTCCGGTCAGGAAGGAGCCCTAGTAAGGTGGGAAAGGGCGAGAAGAACATACAGGTCTCGAGCTAGCACGGAGCGACAAGGTAGCAACGGAGGGGGGGAAAGGCCAGTACCCCCCACTACGTACCACCCGGCCCGGACCGGGGCCGGAACCGAGAAGCCGGAGAGGTCGAGACCAGTCTGGGTCTGTCCCGACTCCCTAGCCCCTCCGCCTGAGAGAGAGGGAGGCAGGCTCTGGGGTATGAGGAGCGAGCATGGGCAGACCGACCCACCCCCGCCCGACTCTATGGGAGAGCGGGAGGGGGGGGGAAGGGTGACTGGGCAGGGCGGTCTGGCTGCTCTGATCACGTAGTGACCACGAGGCGGTAAGACCAAAATAAGACACTAAGCCTAGGACAAACCAACTGATCAGAGAGATGCTATCGGGAAGCAACTGAACTGAAAAGCGGTAGCATATAGGCCCACTGGGCCAAAACCAACTGATCAGAGAGATGCTATAGGGAAGCAACCGAACTGATGAGCGGTAGTATAGGCTCAATGAGCCAGGACCTAGGCTAAGCCAGACGCCTAACTAACCTAACTATAACAAAATACATAGTATAAATAAATAAAAATGAAAGAAAGAAAGCAACAAATAGCAGGAGAAAAAATCCAGGAGTGTACGCGACTAACCCGAAGGCAAGTCTACCACTCAAAGCTAGTCAGAGGCCGATCTAAGAGCCGGGACTAGGGTCTGGATAGAAGAAGCCTACATAAGGTAAAAGACATGCATGCATGACAAACCTGAGTAGACAGTACCCTAAGTAAAGCGGATAATAATATAGAGCGTACATAAATAAGGGGATGTTCTAGGTATGGGAGACCAAGAACGAACCCACCACGAGGCAGAACCATGTGCCATGCTTCCGACCCCGAGTTCGTATTTATACCTAAAAAAACGGCAAATACTGTCCCAGGGCCGGAAAAACCAAAAAACCAACTACCATAAATACTGAGTACTTACTTAGCTGCTGCGATAGCTGCACGCTCCATTAAAGATAAATCCAATGAAAGGGCACAAAAAACACAGAGAGAAAAAAATCACGTGTGACTCGTGTGCGCTAACTGAAAAGGATGGCCACCAGAGGCGCAGCAGTCGGCAGCATGGGATGGAGTAGTAGTAGTACGAGCTGCTCACTCTGTGGTCGGCGGCCCCTCTTGGAGGGTTTTTGTAGTGGGAGATTTCTATTGGCATTTGGCTCGTGGTAGTGGTCTCATCTCGCCTAGTGTTCATACCGACACCCTCCTGGAGGGTGAGCGAGTCAGTTATACTGACCTTTTTCTTTATTTTATTTATTCTCTGGTATGTGTTTAGTACATTTACCCTAGAAATAATAGATTAAAGGATATTTCGCGCAGCGACACGAGCTGAGCCCAGAAAAGAATCTTCTTAATTTCTATAATTATTCTATACCATAGCGGCTTCTCTGATTAATTAAGCTAAGGCTAACCTCCTCTTTACCAGCAAGCTTAACAAAGATTAAGATTGCGTTCGCTACCGAACGGCACACTTACGTATGTGACAGTGGTTTCACTACCAAATCTCACATGTAAACAATGACGTATTTTTACAGTAGACATAAAAGAATCTACTTAATTTCTATAATTAATGTAAACTGTAACCTCTTCTTTACCGGCACGCTTAAAAAGCTTAGATTGCGTTGCTACCACCGAACCGAACATGTTACGTATGTAACTGGTTTCACTACCAAATCTTACACATAAACATTGACGTATTACAGTACGACATAAAAGATTTTTCTTAATTTCTTAATTACTACGCACTTAACCCTTAAACCGCCGACTGGACGTATTTTACGTCGAGATAAATTGTCTGTTGGGTGCCGACTGGACGTATTTACGTCGACATACGAAAGTTTTTTTTTAAAATTCGCAGGAAAAATACTTATAGGCCTTCCAGCCTAAAACTTTTGAATCACGCGCCTTGGGGGATGCTGGGAGTTCACGGATCAAGGCCTTGTTTTGTTTGAAGCGTGACCCAGGTGCGCATGCGTGATATCCCTTCTTCTCGCTCCAGCCACATCAGTAGCGCACATCCGAGAGCGATCTTTCGTGAAAAGCGTGTTTTTCTGGACTTGTGCGAGACGTTGAGCATTTGTATTGCTACAGACATTCATAGATACGTCTCACGACGTGTGAACCGTGAAAGGCGCGTTTTACCCGTCGGAAGGGATCGTGTAAGGCGAGTTTTGGACCAGGAGTGTCTGGCGGGGGCAAGCCAAGCCCACGTCACTGACCCCGCGCCTCAAGGCCGTTCTGTGCGGCCACGTGTGGCTGAAAGTGTTTCAGGAACACATCGTATGCCTTTGGTTACCCCTAGGAAGCATGTTGGGCGTCCTTAGGGGCATTCGTAGGCATTTGGGAGGCCTCCAACCAAGGGACAGACGAGTATCTTTCGGAGCTTGATCAGGAACATGTCGCAAGTCCTCATTTTGATGGCGGATGGGTCAGCGAGTGATTGAGACATCAGTCCCGATGAAAGTGAGGATGAATATTTGCCCCCAATGTCCGTTCGAGGCTCACATCCCGAAAGTGAGCTCGAATTCAGTGGGTTCAGTGCTTACGAGGGGGAATCTGAGGAGGAGGGGGAGGGTGGGGATACGGGCTCAAGTTTTATCGCAGAGGACGATACAGAAAGTGAGGGCCTAAGTGAGGGTGATGGGCCAACGGGGTGGGTAGTGTGCATCGTGCCCGCACCCGTGCGCGCGCACGGGCACGTAGAAGGTCGGCTCGTCGCGCCAGCCAAGGTGAAGGTCGTGGTTCGTCGGAGAGTGACGAGGGGTGGACGGAGGGACCCCACCCCTCCTAACATGCACCCCTTCACGGCAACCCCTGGGATGACCGTACCAGTACCCCTGACTGTTTTGGGGTTCATCCAGCTTTTCCTGACGCGGGAATTGCTGGAATACCTGGTACACGAGATGGTGGACTACGCTCGGTACTGCCGGTATGAGCTGAGGACGACCTTGTCGTATTACTGGCGGGGTTGCAACCTCATTGACATGGCGGAATTTTTGGGGCTCCACATTTATTTTGGTATGACACCTGCTGTCGACATCAGGCAATATTGGAGGAGAAATTATTTTTTATGTATGCCGAATGTGCCTGGCGTTATGTCCCGTGATAATTTCCTGGCGTTGACAGGTACTTCAACGCCTTCAACCGAAGGGCCATACCCCGGAATAACAGTGATCGCCTCATTTTAGTGCGTACAGTGTTGGATTATATCCGTGAGCGGTGTAGTAATCTCGTGATTCCTGGAAAGAACCTGTCTTTGGATGAGGGGATGATGCCTTACAAAGGACGTCTTAGTATAAAAGTGTATAACCCCAAGAAGCCAAAGAAATATGGTGTGAAATTCTTTCTCATTACCGAGGCCAACACTGGATACGTTGTGGGACTTTTCAGTGTATACCGGGGTCTTCTCCACGCTGCGTGACACTGTATTCAACCTTGTGGGACGTTTCCGTAACCAGGATATCACCTGTTTATGGATAATTATTATAACTCAGTATCCCTGGCCCAGGAACTGTATGAAGCAGGTGTTCACGTCAGTGTACCCTTCGTTGGTGCGTGGGCCCCGAATGTCCTCAAGAGGTTCGCTAGTCATCCGCAACACCTGGCAAGAGGAGAGACAGAGTGGCGGCGGAAGGGCGCTGTCTTCGTCATCTGTTGGAAGGGTGTCTGACTCGTCCCCATGATTACGACGAGTCATGAACCCATCCAAGAAGAGATCGTACAGCGGAAGAAGAACACGTCGACAGGGCCGAGTTGTGTTTGAGGAGTTTCGTACCGAGCGGCCTACTGTCATTGGGCACTACAACAGGCACATGGGAGGAGTTGATCTCTTTGATCAGCTCATCCAGTACTATCCCTTCGCCAGGAGAACCAGAAGGTGGACACAGAAGCTCCTCAAATACATCCTTCAGTTGGCCCTCCAAAATGCCTACATACTGTACTGTGGGTACCGCGGTGACAATCTTCCGAGGTTGACCCACATACAGTTCCTAGAGGTAGGCCGGGAATGCCCTCATCAACTTCGATCCCGATGAGTGGCCTTCCATAACTGACCCCCTGCCCCGAGCTGCAGATCTGCCCCTAGAGGAAAGGGCAGATAGGAGGGCCAACTTTCGCGCTCAACTGCCGCCGCCCCTGCTGCCGCCGCCCCTGCTGACGACACCCCTGCTGACGACGCCCCTGCTGACGACGCCCCCTGCTGACGGACGCCCCTGGCTGCCGCCGCCTCCCTTGCTTGACGACGCCCCTCTTGCTGCCGGCCCCGCCATCACCGCTTCTCGTCGGGTAGTGGACCCTGCGTGTTTGGCTGCAGCCAGGGGAAACAAAACATACGGAGGCCTTACAAGGGCGAAGGCAGAAAACGGTGCCGGGTGGGTGCCATATGAATGGCAGAAGGAGAGACACCCGGTTCTTCTGTCGTCCTCTGCGAAAGTTGCTCTTTGCAAGATAGGGTAGTGTGACCGAAAGTACCACACTAAGGTCATGTATTGGAGCGCGCCCCCTAAACCGACAGCGGAGGGCGCACGGGGCCGCCGGTCCATCAGCAGTAAGGGCGCGCGTCTCCCCCTCCTCCACCTGTACCTCGTCATGTCGAGTGGAAAAAAATGCAAGACTCTTCAATGGAGGAGGGAGAAAAACAAGAATAGAACGAAGAGTCAGGATTACGAGTGAGTATTCTGCATTTATTTTATATTTAGTTTTATATTTATTACAATTTTTTTATATATCTGAATGTGTGCATGATAAAATAATAATAAGACATTTCATTGTATTGCGAAAAGAGAAGTGTCACCTGCATTCCTTTTATTATGTATTGGTACCAGAATCGAAGAATGTAATATATATATTTTAACATATAAAAAAAAATTATTTATATATATATAATATATATATATATATATATATATATATATATATATATATATATATATATATATATATATATATATATATTATAAATATTTTTTTTTGTTTTTTTTTGGGTAAGCAAATTACTTACAATCTAGTAATATTCAATCATTTACCTTCACTTTAAAACAAATTGCAAGTCTCTAGAACAATATCTCAATTTATGGTGAATTTATGAAAAAATATTTTTATTCCCTCCGCGCCCCGATTCTCGGCCGAAAATCTCTGAAACGCGTAGGTCACATTCTCCTAATATTTGTGCCTTTTCATATTACGCTTTTTTTATAGTTTTATATATGGAAATGTGCGCAAAAACATGCACAATATAACAAAAAATATTGGAAGGTTGTAGCATTTCTCATTTTTGAAATATTTGCATATAAAGTACGATAAGTACAAAAAAAACTACGATCGTCAACTTTGACTCAACCGAAAGGTCAAAAACCGCATTTATAACATAAAAATCTTACAGTCTAGAAATATTCAATCATTTATCTTCATTTTAAAACAAATTGCAAGTCTCTAGAACAATATCTCGATTTATGGAATTTTTGAAAAAAATATTTTTTTTCCCCTCCGCGCGCCGATTCTCAGCCGAAAATCTCCGAAACGCGTAGTCACATTCTCCTAATATTTGAGCCTTTTCATATTACGCTTTTTTAAAGGTCTATATATGGAAATGTGCGCAAAAACATGCACAATATAACAAAAAATATTGGAAGGTTGTAGCATTTCTCATTTTTTTTGAAATATTTGCATATAAAGTACGATAAGTAAAAAAAAAAAACTACGATTGGTCAACTTTGACTCAACCGAAAAGGTCAAAAAACGCATTTATAACATAAAAATCTTACAGTCTAGTAATATTCAATCATTTATCTTCATTTTAAAACATATTGAAAGTCTCTAGAACAATATCTCCATTTTGGTGAATTTTTGAAAAAAATATTTTTTTCCCCTCCGTGCGACGATTCTCGGCCAAAAATCTCCGAAACGCCGTTATGGTCACATTCTCCTAATATTTGAGCCTTTGCATATTAGCTTTTTTTAAAGGTCTATATATGGAAATGTGTGCAAAAACATGCACAATATAACAAAAAATATTGGAAGGTTGTAGCATTTCTCATTTTTGAAATATTTGCATATAAAGTACGATAAGTACGAAAAAACTACGATCGGTCAACTTTGATTCAACCGAAAAGGTCAAAAAACGCATTTATAACATAAAAATCTTACAGGCTAGTAATATTCATCATTTATCTTCATTTTAAAACAAATTGCAAGTCTCTAGAACAATATCTCGATTTATGGTGAATTTTTGAAAAAAATATTTTTTTCCCCTCCGAGTGCCGATTCTCGGCTGAAAATCTCGGAAACGCGTAGGTCACATTCTCCTAATATTTGATTTCCTTTTTTCATATTACGCTTTTTTTTAAAGTTTTATATATGGAAATGTGCGCAAAAACATGCACAATATAACAAAAAATATTGGAAGGTTGTAGCATTTCTCATTTTTGAAATATTTGCATATAAGTACGATAAGCACGAAAAAAACTACGATCGGTCAACTTTGACTCAACCGAAAAGGTCAAAAAACGCATTTATAACATAAAAATCTTACAGTCTAGTAATATTCAATCATTTATCTTCAATTTAAAACATATTGCAAGTCTCTAGAACAATATCTCGATTTATGGTGAATATTTGAAAAAAATATTTTTATTCCGTCCGCGCGCCGATTCTCGGCCGAAAATCTCTGAAACGCGTAGGTCACATTCTCCTAATATTTGTGCCTTTTCATATTACGCTTTTTTTAGAGGTTTACTATGGAAATGTGCGCAAAAACGTGCACAGTATAACAAAAAATATTGGAAGGTTGTAGCATTTATCATTTTTGAAATATTTGCATATAAAGTACGAAAAAATCTATGATCGGTTAAATTTTACTCAACCGAAAAGGTCAAAAAACGCATTTATAACATAAAAATCTTACAGTCTAGTAATATTCAATCATTTATCTTCAATTTAAAACATATTGCAAGTCTCTAGCAATATCTCGATTTATGGTGAATATTTGAAAAAATATTTTTATTCCCTCCGCGCGCCGATTTTCTCGGACCGAACATCTCTGAAACGCGTAGGTCACATTCTCCTAATATTTGAGCCTTTTCATATTACGCTTTTTTTAGAGTTTTATATATGAAATATGTGCGCAAAAACATGCACAATATAACACAAAAAATGATTGAAGGTTGTAGCATTTCTCATTTTTTTTATATTTGCATATAAAAAAAAAATTTTAAACAAAAATTCGACATTCGGTCAACTTTAACTCGTTCGAAATGGTCGAAAACTGCATTTGTAAGCTAAAAATCTTACAGTATCGTAATATTCAATCATTTTCCTTCATTTTGAAACAAATTGCAAGTCTCTATAACAATATTTCGATTTATGGTGAATTTTTTTAAAATTTATTTTTTTACATCCTAGCGCTACGAATTCATGCATCATTTTGTGATAATATTTTCTCTGTGTTGCTTTTATCGTTTTACATGTGTTATATATCAAATGATTGCAATTTAGTGCACATTACAACGAAAAAAAAAGTAACTTGTTACCTCTAACCGTTTGGCGCACAGCGCGATTTGAATACAATTATATATGAAATTTCGTTTTTGCGCTATCATATATTGCATTATTTATATATGATAATGATAATTTTTTTCATTTCTGATGGTTGCATACAAAACTTCAAGCAATGACAAAAAAAGGAGCCAAAAATGAACTCTTAATCTTGAAAACTAAGCGCGCTGTGATTTTTTGAAAAAATATTTTTCCGCTTACGCGCTCACTCTCAGACCCCTCCGGCATACGGGAGTCATTTTTTTATTTACCGCTTCGGCGTTTAAGGGTTAATATGGCATAGTGGCTTCTCTGATATAAGCTATGACTAACTTCTTTACCGGCAAGCTTAACAAAGCTTAAAGATTGCATTCGCTACCGAACCGCACATGTAACCTACGTATGTAAGTAACATTGCCTTCACTCCAAACCTAACACTTAAATACGTATTGCATTTGCTACTGAAACGCGCGCCTCAAGTGTGAAACATAGGTTTAGAATATGTCTACGCTTGAAAAAAAATCAAGCAAGGGTGCTTGATTAAATCTTTTTTTCGTTCATCACTTTCATACACAGGAGAGGATAGACGAAACTTAAGGTTTATTTTGGAGTTGGAAATGATGGAAACATTTTGAAGAAGGAAAATGCGAGATGCCACGTAAACTTTTTCTATTTCAAAGATTAACATTAGCAAAAGGTTTTAATAGATAGCCAGTAGTAATGTTGGGACCCATGATGAATCAAACGGTAACTGCGTATAGAGTTGATACCACCGAAAAAGCAAACGAAATGCGCGCAAGGTGTACAAGACACGACACATGTTTGAATGTTTGTAATCATTAGTTGCGGACTTTAAACAATGCCGAGTGGCATCACCAGTGTTACCAACCGTTTTGCTACATTATGCTAGTCGGTCCAAGCAAGAATTTATGCCAAATATGGTGCAATTTTGTGCCAGAATTATGCTATTAATCTGTCATTATCTCATTTCTCTAATACATTTGAGCTAAAACAACGATGTAATGGAATTTAAAACATTATATATTAGGTGAAAAATGATACAAAGTGACGAACAGAGAATATTATAACTAATAATTTGATTATCTTTACATGTTAGGAAACTCGTAATAAAACACCATTTTTCTTTAATAGATCACATACGCAATCACATCAATAGTACACTATTTGATATGCAATCACTATTATACTATTTGACAAATGTGTGAAGATCACACATACAAATGTGAAAAAACAACAAATTTTACTTATTACTGCAACATTATCATGCCACGCAGACCATTTTTCTTTAACAGGTCACATAAACAATTAATAAATACTTGAAAATGTGTGAAAATTACTTCAAATATAACATTTTGTTATTTACTGATATTTACTGAAAAATTAAAACTAAAAAAAAAGGTAAACAAACAAACCAGTCTCTACTCAAGAAGAAAAACATACATACTTATTACTTGAATCATTATCATGCAACTGAACACTATTTTTCTTTAACAGATCCACACACAATGAATAAATACTTGAAAATTGTGTGAAAAGCACTTCACACAATTAAATTAAAAATTTTTGATAACTACTGAAAAAAATAAACTTAAAAAAGGAAAAAAAGTAATTCTTTACTCATGAAGAAAAAACATTATTAACACTTTACTGATCGTTTGTCATGCCACTGTGGGTATTTATTTATATTCACAAAATTTAACATTCCTTAGTTGGGTTCAAACTTAGCAATTAACTCATTTGTTAGTGCTGCTTTTGAGGCAATTTCACTATGAAGATACATTCACTATAGCTGTGTATGAAATTGAGGAATTTTCTGCATTTTATTTAAAATTTTAGTGAAAATACTTCTAAATTATACTAGAACCCCAAGTGTGAAAGAAATTAAGCTAAGCTCCAATTCTTGGGTCAATTATGCTAAAAAACATGAAATTATGCTACATTGGTAGCACTGGGAATGACGCCAAACTAGCGGCGGCTGGCGGAAACAGGGTTTTGTTACAAACATCATATGGTCGGGGGTCGGAAACTGGTTTTTGGTTGAAAACAGATACAAAGTTTATTGGAAATTTAGTGGCGAAATCCGATTATGTCGAGTACTAATACGGTCGTGAACCGGGTCTCTACTGTAGTACATATTTTTAAATTTTGCGTGCAATGGATGCAGGCAGCAGCATACAATGGGAAAACAAGAGGGACCTAATTACAATAGCCTAACTTCTTTACCGCCATATCTTTATGCCATATTACAGTTAAATAAATTCAAAAAAGTAAAAAAGAATGATGAAAGTATTGTTTTAACATAATACTCGTTGCATAAAGGTGTACAGCCATGAACAGCTGAATGAGAAACGTCTTTGCTAAGTAACAGAATTTGATAACAATATCCGTTTAGCTTGGATGTCAACCATCGTACAATAGTAAACAATTGCTGAAGTTACGTTATAAATGATGTAATGTAGAATACAACTAATATATTTTATGAAATAACTTTATTTGCTATGGATAAAAGACTGGCAAGGAAATATGCTGTTAAATATAAACTGAAGCTGAGAAAACAATGTTCAGGCTGCTGATGACAATTATCGTGCATCAACAACAAGGATTTAACTCCCAAACTTTGATATGCCATCAAACACAACCGGAGATAAAAATGAGAGAAAATTATTTTAAGCAAAACTAGTGGGCATGAAAAAACACAGTTTACTGTTATTTTCACAACGATAAAGGATAAATAACATAAAGCTTGTATTTTGATGAAACAAAGTGTGAATAGCGAACGCAATCACTGAATTTCTGGGCTCAGCTCGTGTCGGCCTATGAAAGGATCCTTAATATCATTCTTTCTAGGTAAAATTAATCTAACAATGTACCAGAGAAAAACAAAATTAAGAAAATGTCAGTAAAACTGACTCGCTCACTCTTAAAAAGAAGTGTCGGTATGGTAATAGGGGCGAGTGGGAATCACTACCACGAGACATTCACCAATTAGAACTTCCAATCAGAATCCCCTTAAGAGAGAGCTGATACAAACGGGCGATGCAGCCGCTACTACTACTACTAGAGGACGCCACGGACAGCAGCGCCCCTAGCGGACATCCTTAATTATTAGCGCTAGCGTCAAGACGCATTATTTTTCTGTGCTGTGCTAATTTCGGGATTTATCCTATTCTTCAACATGGAACGCTCTGCAATTGCAACGGCTAAGTTAAGTAACTCATAAGTAATGTTTTACCACATTTTTATCTTCCGGGTACCAGTATTTTCCTCCTAATAGGTCATATACGGTTTCCCGGTTGTCTCGTGGTGGCGCCATGCTGCCTCGTTAAGAATTCCCGGTCCTCCATACGGGTGGGACTTCTTATACTTATGGGCTTACTATGTTACGTTCATTGTCTTTACATCGAGTTTTAGCTAGTTTAGCCCTCCTACCATCTCTCTTAGTTTGGTATTTAGGGCTATTATTATTTTTCCTGCCCAGCATCCCGGCTCCTGCTCTTCATCGGCTATCGCTGGCTCCGAGTAGGCTTCTGTTCTTGGAACAGTCTGCCTCCTCCTGGGCTTCTTTCTCTTTTACTAAAAGTGTCTTTTCCATCTTTTCGATGTATATATATTATATTTAGGGTGTTAGGCTAGCCTAGGTGCATGTTCCTTGTATTGGTACAGCCTGGTTCACGTGGCCCTCCCACGGTTGTGTTGCTCGCGGCCTAGGCCACTTGCGGTCACGTGTTCCATCGCACCTTACCCTGCCCCTGCCCTCCCTACCTGGTATAGGGAGGGGCTGGGGGACCCCTTGGTTGTCATGACAACCTCAGTCGCCTTCTCTCTCCCTCTCTGAGGTGGCCAGGGGTTCCTCCCAGCGGGGGGTATAGGGCGACCACTCTTGAGGTACCGGGTCTCCGAGCGGGTAGTCGGTGAGGCGGGGAGGAGTAGGCCATCCCCCCCCTCTCTCTCCCGCCGTGTTACGCCGAGACCTTCCTCCCCCTCCCCAGTTGCTCAGCCACCTTCCCTCGCTATAACGAAAGGAGCCTTCCGTCCGTCAGCCGGGGCACCTTTGGTTATAGATTATTGGCTCCGCCAGCGGGCGGGGTGGGGACTGCTAGTGGTCGGTTGCTTGCCTACTATATCCTTACATCTCTCCCCCGCTACCGGAAGGGAGCTTGCTTCTTACCCGTGCACTCTTCTAGTAGACGGGTGGGGAAAGGTTTGCTATATTTTGTTATTTAAGGATATATAATTTTACGATGAATTGTTTAATTTTAATTATTTATATATCTACCATCCCCCGCCATTTTCCGTCGTGGTTTCCAATTACCACCACTCCTGGTTGGTTTCTTTTTGTGTTCCCGCCATCAGCGGAGCTATTGCCTAGGACACCCAACCAACCTTGTTACCACACGTATTATGGCGGGGCTCTGGTTTAATCTAACTTTATCGCTCCGGCACCAGCGGAGCAACTGTTAGGCTGTAAGTGTTTTCCTGATACTCATGTATCTTTCCACTTACAGGCTACCAACTGTCAGGTCCCGGCGTGCAACGCGATGTTGTACGGACCCCTGCGGCCACAATGAGTGCAGGTCTCACGCCCCTTGTGCCACGTCATTTAACGAGATGATCGTCTGGCACCCAGAAGCCTGCGCCATCTGCCTTACGACTTAGTCGGTCAGCTGGGAGATGGGGTAGTCCATTATAGGCTTCCTTATCATTTTACTAACAACTCTTAGTCATAAGTTTGTTAACCCCGTTCCGCCACTAGAAGCTCATCTCGCCCTTTCTTTCAGGCTACTGGTGTGAGGGAGGTTCGCCCTCGCCACCCTGAAAGCATGGGTGGGGCGGCTTCGGGAAGAAAACGCCGCCAAAGGCCAGCCGTACATCCTGGACAAGAAAGCTGGCCGTCCAGATCTTCCCTGCGGGCAAGTCAACTGGGTATGTTGACCCCTTGTCCGCAGCCCTCTGATAGCCTCCATCCAGCAAGATCTCCAGCAATCCTTTGGGTCGTAGCTTCCCAGGAGTCGGTCCCGGACGTCGCTGCCCTGGACCTAAACATCGAGCCCATGGCGGTAGGGGCAGAGGATTTGTTGGTTGAGGTAGGTGTGTCGGGCGCCCAAGGTCTTCCTTGGGTGCTCCTGGATCTTCTCCTGTCCCTTCTTCGAGCGCTTCTTTCCAAGGCTTTGTGGGATCTGAGATCCCTACCGCTCTCCCGCTCTCTCTGTACCCCCAAAGGTGAAGGGACAGAGAGAACCGAAGACTCTAGCTAAGACAACTTCTAGAAGTCGTCTTCGTCTTCTTCGGCTAGGAAGTCTTCGACTTCCTACGCCGACGCGGTGAAAGCCAAGCCGAGTTCTTCTCTCATCGAAGAGCTCTAGAAGCAATGCTTCTAAGGAGAAGGCTCGCGCTCCCGCCAAGCCAATGCCTTCTCCTGCCTCCACCGCTTCCACTCCGGCAACGCCGGTGGGAGGAGCAGGACCTAGCACCTTTGATCCCACTGCTTTCTCAGCAGTGGTGATGCAACAGGTGGGCGAGTTTAGGTTGGACTCGCAAGTCTCCGCCCTGGGGGTAACGATGATTTCGAGCAGATGTTCGCACAATTGTCGAGCACTCTGTCTCAATCAGGCAGTCCCATACAAAGATCTCTCTAACAGGGTTAGAGAGAATGAGGACCGAGTAGCTGGGCTCTCTCAGGTCCCTCTTCCAGTCCTCCCCGTGCCTAGCACTGGCATTCTCCAACTCGCCCGCCATACGACTCAATCTGCCAGCTTTCTTTCTCCATGGAGAATCCATGGAGAGTAGCTGCCTACGCTCCTTTTAAAGATGGGATGATCTCTATCCCGGAGTGTGGAACTCGGAGGATTGAGGACTTCGAGTTTTACCCTCCGGGTCTGACACAGCCTTTCATCGGTTATGCTAGGCTGACTGTAACGGCTCTTACTAGGGAAGACAAGATCTCTAGAGAGTCTGTTCTATACAGTAGGGATCATGCCCAGCGGGAATGGGTTCACTGCCTTGAGGACTGGGAGTGCACGAACACTAAGCTTCAGGCCTATAAGAGTCCTTTTACTATTTTCGCGACGGAAGAGGAGGCTTCTCTTCCGTTCGCCACGAAAATAAAGTAGAGAAGGACCCTTCAGGCAGTCCTCAAGGATGAGCCCATGCCACAAGTTAAGGGAGGCGGAGTCTACTTCTCCGCTCTTCCCCGGCTTTCGGAGAATTGTGGTAGAACTTGCCAGCTACGTTCACGCTTGGTAAGCTCAAACCGGACTGCACCATGGACCAGTTCGGTGAGAAGCTGCCAAGGCTGCCTGATTCCCTGATTCAGGCAGAGTTCGACGCGCGAACCAGGTTTGGCAGGTCCCTCAATTCTCTTGTAATAACGGAAATGGCTGCTCTCTCATATGCAACGGAACCGCTGTTTAAGATCTTGGCAAAATCCCAGTTTCAGACGGTCCTAACAGATGCTTTCGACTTCTTCCAAGCTAGGAGGAATTGCCGAAAGCATGTTCTGCAGGAGTGTACTATTAGGCACGAGCCTAAATAGACTCTTGGCCTCTTTAGCATGTGGGGAGCGGGATCTCTTCCCAGAGTCGCTGTTAATGAAGTACACCACGAGGCTGCTAGGCTCACCAGAGCCTTAGAGGCTAGGTGGGGTATTTCGTCAAACGAGGAAACAAGAATCCGTCCCCACTGCTGGTAAGAAACCGAAGAAGAAGGCTGGTAAGAGGTTCCAGCCGTATCAGAACACCAGCAACAGCAGCAATTTGTGCAGGCCGTCCCGTTTACCCAACAGGGACAACCTGCTAGTTCAAACAGAATCAGCCCATCCTCCTGTTGTCTCCTCAATCACAGCGTTTGACCTCTCCTACGCAAATCTCGCCGGTCCCCTTCAACCCCTACATTGAGGCTCAAGGATACAAACAACCGAGAGGTAGGGCGAGAGGTTACTTTCGCCAGCGTGGCGCAGGAAGGGGCGACAAGGAGCAGGCAGTTCAGAGGAGGGGTGGTGGTCAACCCGCCCATCAACAATGAGGCTCCCCAGGTAGGAGGGAGGCTGTTCCTCTTCCGCCACAGGTGGGGGTTCAGCAATTGGGCACAGAGCACCTAGTGTCCAAAGGATTGGGTTGGAGTTGGATCAAAGGTACGCCCTCCAATCAAATCATTCCACCAAAGTACCATCAGAGGAATTGACAGATTACGCGGAGGAACTCCTTCAGAAAGGAGCTATTGCGAGAGTCAAGCATCTAAAATTTCAAGGTCGCTTATTCAGCGTGCCAAAGAAAAGGCTCAACAAAAAAGAAAAAAGGGTAATCTTTAGACTTGTCAAAGCTAAACTCTTTTCATTCGTTGCGACAAGTTCAAGATGCTTACCCTCTCGCAAAGTAAGGACCTTACTTCCGCGTGGAGCCGTCACATGCTCCATCGATCTTACAGACGCATACTATCATATCCCTATAGCCAGGCACTTCCGCCATTCCTAGGATTCAGGCTAGGAAATCAGACATTCTCATTCAAAGTGATGCCCTTCGTCTGAATGTAGCCCCCAGGGTATTCACGAAAATAGCAGAAGTGTTGTACAGCAATTGAGAACTCAGGGAATCATGGTAGCAGCATACCTCGACGATTGGTTGATCTGGGCACCAACCGTCGAGAAGGTCTCGAAGCCACCAAAAAGGTAGTTCACTTTCTGGAAAACATCTGGGGTTCCAGATAACAAAAACGAAATCCAGACTTACCCCGGAGTCTCGTTTTCAGTGGCTGGGAATCCAATGGGATTTGTCTTCCCACAATCTGTCAATTCCAGTGGCCAAACGGAAGGAAATAGCAAAATCTGTCAGGCAATTTCTCAAATGCAAACAAACATCAAGGAGAAAACCAGGAGAGAATCCTAGGGTCCCTTCAGTTTGCCTCGGGGGGGGGGTTGTAACAGATATCCTCCTGAAAGCAAGGCTAAAAGATTTAAATCGAATTTGGCGATCGAGAGCAAACACCAAATCTCGAGACAAGTTGTCAGTAATCCCACAGATCCTCCGCAATCAACTCCGTCCATGGTCAAAAGTAAAGAACTTAGCCAAGAAGGTACCCCTTCAATATCCCCTTCCAGTGTTAACCATTCACACGGATGCCTCCCTGTCCGGGTGGGGGGGATACTCTCAGTTCAAACAGGTTCAGGGGCCTTGGTCAGTTCAATTTCGCCAGCTTCACATAAACGTTCTGGAAGCAATGGCAGTATTTCTTACCTTGAAGAGACTGCTTCCCCGAAGAAGTCTCATCTAAGGCTAGTTTTGGACAGCGCAGTAGTAGTTCATTGCATCAACAGAGGAGGGTCCAAATCCAAGCATGTGAATCATGTCATGATAGCCATCTTTGCCCTAGCAAACAAGCACAAATGGCTTCTGTCTGCCACTCACCTGGCAAGGGGTAAGAAATGTGGATAGCAGACGCTACGTCCTGGTCAGTTCCTCTGGAATCAGAAATGGTCTCTAGACGACGGGTCATTCCAGTGGATAAGCCTGGGAGTCCCAGGTCTCCAAGTGGATCTCTTCGCCTCACAAGCGAACCACAAGCTCCCTTGCTATGTGGCCCCCAACCTGGACCCTCTGGCTTATGCCACGGACGCCCTGTCGTTGGATTGGGAATCAGTGGGAGAAAAATTTATGTCCTCCAGTGAATCTCTTCTTGAAAGTCCTAAGCAAACTAAGGTCTTTCAAAGGGATAGTAGCTCTGATTGCACCGGACTGGCCCAAGAGCAACTGGTAGATTCCTCTTCTTCTGGAATTGGGCCTCCGACCTCAACGGATCCCCAATCCCAAGCTATCACAATCAGTACAAATGAGGACTGTGTTCGCTTCCTCAGGACTTCTCCAGACCCTAACTTTATGGACTTCATGAAGTTTTGCGGCTAATAAAGATGCTAATATTGATCCACAGAATATTCTCTTCCTAGAATCAGATAAGAGAGAGTCACCATTAGACAATTAGACTCAGCTGTTAAAAAATTAGCATCTTTCTTGAAAGAATCGAACACTACAACCTGACAGTTAATCTAGCTATATCCTTTTCAGATCCTGGTTTGAAAAAAAGGTTTAGCTGCTAGCACTATTACACTCATAAATCGGCTTTGAAGAAGATCTTTCAAGTAGGTTTTCAGATAGATCTGACTGAATCTTATTTCACGTCTATCCCTAAAGCCTGTGCTAGACTTAGACCTTCTCAAAAGGCCTACTGCAGTTTCATGGTTCTTAAATGATGTCCTCAAACTAGCTTCAGATACTGAACAGAACTCGTCTTGTACATTCATAATGCTCCTGAGAAAGACATTATTCTTATTAAGCCTAGCTCAGGAGCTAGAATTTCAGAACTGTCGGCTCGATCCAGGGATGCGGGTCATGTGGGAATTCCTACCCATCAGGAGAAGTTCTACTTGCTCCGGATCGTAGCTTTTAGCCAAAATGAGGATCCTCTTGCTAGGTGGGCTTTGGAAAGTTATCCCACTTCCCAGGATCCTTCTCTCTGCCCAGTATCAACTCTTAGAGCCTTTCTATCTCTACTTCATCAAGATCCTCAGTGCTCTCTTCATGAGAGAAAAAGGTGGTACTTTGTCAGTAAAAGGTATTAGGCAACAAATCCTTTACTTCATTAAACAAGCCAATCCTGATTCATTCCCAAAAGCACATGATATCAGGGGAGTAGCCACCTCAATTAATTACTTTCAACATATGAACTTTGAGGATCTTAAAAAGTAATACTGGATGGCCCAAATCCCCGACAGTCTTTAAACGTCATTATCTAAAGTCCTTGGAATCTTTAAAATTTTCAGCAGTAGCAGCGGGAAACATTGTTTCCCCTGATACTGGTATAGTAGTCGTAGTATAGATCCAGGTCTCCCCTTTCTACCTACATCATCCAACATGCCTCACCCTATCGCCATGCTACTCGGATATCCTAGCCTTAGCCGCTGAATCATATAGGTGGATTGTCCTTATTTATTTGCTAGGGACATCCACAACTTGTACTGATGTGGTACTTCAGTGTACCTACCCCCCTTTTATGCTAGGGTAGGACACAATGTGTTTGTATATTTTGTAAATAATTTCAAGTAAATTCCTTTTGTTTATATTACACTGCATCATTGTAATTTACTGTGATTACTGTTTTTTAAGTACTTTAAGTTACTAACATTCTGTTATTTTACTGTTTAGTATAAGTTAGTTTAAGTACTTAGTTTGTATGCTGTAATTGATTTACTTGTATTATATCCATCATTTTAATTACAACTGCTTTTCATTTGTTCCTTTTTTCCCATCTGTCTGTTTCTCTGGTACTCTTTCATAGGCCGACACGAGCTGAGCCCAGAAAAGGGATTTTGACGAAGGAAAAAATCTATTTCTGGGTGATTGGCTCGTGTCGCCCTATGAAACCCCCCACCCTATATTTTCCACCCCCCCCATTGCAGGACAAGATGTTTTTAGATTAAGGATGTCCGCTAGGGGCGCTGCTGTCCGTGGCGTCCTCTAGTAGTAGTAGTACGGCTGCATCGCCCGTTTGTATCAGCTCTCTCTTAAGGGGATTCTGATTGGAAGTTCTAATTGGTGAATGTCTCGTGGTAGTGATTCCCCACTCGCCCCTATTACCATACCGACACTCTTTTTAAGAGTGAGCGACGTCAGTTTACTGACATTTTCTTAATTTTGTTTTTCTCTGGTATTTTAGATTAATTTTACCTAGAAAGAATGATATTAAGGATCCTTTCATAGGGCGACACGAGCCAATCACCCAGAAATAGATTTTTCCTTCGTCAAAATCCCTTTTTTATGCAATTTACTTTTAAAAAACAAAAAAAAATTACCTAATTCTTAACGAGACCTATTTCAACTTGAGAACATGTATAACAAAAAAGGGATTTTGACGAAAGAAAAATCTATTTCTGGGCAAGGGCCCGTGTCGCTACGTGAAATGTCCCTTTAGCACACGTTTCTAAGGTAAATTAATGCTAAGATACCAGAGAAAAAGCTAAAATGGAAATGCCAGAATATTCTGGCTCGCTTACCTTATATATAAAGGTGTCGGTATGGTTTCTGGGGCGAGTGAAACCACTACCAGGGGTATCTTGCCATTTAGATTCATCCTTCTTCAAAATCCCTCTACCAGAGAGGAGCCGATCTAAGGCCCACTTCCCGCTACCGCTACTACTGGCGCCTCTGACGGTACTACTAACGCCTCTGATGGTACTACTAGCGCCTCTGATGGCATCCTTGGAGTTAGCACCCAAGCTTGGGCCAAAGAAAGGGGGGTTATAAGAGAAGGGTGGGATTTCACTGGGCGACACGGGCCCTTTCCCAGAAATAGATTTTTCCTTCGTCAAAATCCCTTTTCTGGGCTCAGCCCGTGTCGCTACGTGAAATAGTACCAGAGAAATGGCCACAAGCTTGGAACAAAGGATTACAACGAAATATTGTAAGGAAAAATGAAAAACAATTAGAAATAATTGTACTGAAAACTTAATAGTAAATACAGTAACTTAAGATTAACCTTAAAATTAGATACAATATAACAGACAGTGTGATTAATCCTAAAATAAAAAACAAGGAAACATCACAACTATGTACAACATGTGGCATCCAAGGCACGACAAAGGCTACATGGTGGCAGAGCCACGGCAAGAATATCAGTGAGGCAGGTAGAAAGGAGAGATTTAGATGTAAGCTACTTACTACTACTTAAGCAGTGTCAGGGGAAACAAAACTGTGTTTCCCACTGCCACTGCTGGAGGAAATTTACGTGCTTCTAAGGACTTGAGGTAATGGCATTTGAACACTGTCGGAGATTTCCAGCCTGTATACTTTTTCAGATCATCAAAATTCATATGCTGAAAGTAGTTAACCCTCTTACGCCGGAGCGGTAAATAAAAAATTGTCTCCCGTATGCCGGAGGGGTTTCGGAGGAGTGGACGCGCGGAAGCGAATTTTTTTTTCAAAAATCACAGCGCGCTTAGTTTTCAAGATTAAGAGTTCATTTTTGGCTCCTTTTTTTTGTCATTGCCTGAAGTTTAGTATGCAACCATCAGAAATGAAATAAATTATCATATCCATATATAAATAATGCATTATATTGATTAGCGCAAAAACGAAATTGTCATATATAATTGTATTCAAATCGCGCTGTGCGCAAAACGGTTAAAGGTAAACAAGTTACTTTTTTTTTTCGTTGTAATGTACACTAATTGCAAGATCATTTGTTATTACACATTGTAAAACGTCAAAGCACACGAGAATATATTTATCACAAAATAATGCATGAATTCGTAAACGAACGGACGTCAAACAAATATTTTTTTCAAAAAATTCACCATAAATCTAAATATTGTCTTAGAGATTCTTCCAATTTCTTTCAAAATGAAGACAAATGATTGAATATTACATATAACTGGTAAGGAGTATTAGCTTACAATTGCAGTTTTCGACCATATCTGACGAGTTAAAGTTGACCGAATGTTGAATTTTTTTATATATATATTTTTTTATATGCAATTATTTCGGAAATAAGAAAAGCTACAAGCTTCAAATATTTTTTTCGTTTATTCTACATAAAAATTGCGCACTTTACATGTATAAAACTCTATGAAATGCCTAATATGAAACGGAGCAAATATTCCGAGAATGGGACGTACGTATTTCGGAGATTTGTGCAGAGAATCCCGCGGACATCGCGGAGGGAAGGAAAGAATTTTAAAAAATTCACTATAAATCTGAAATATTTTGCTTAGGAAGACTTCGAATTTGTTTCAAGATGAAGATAAATGACTGAATATTTCTAGACTGTAAGAGTTTTAGCTTACAATTGCGTTTTTCAACCATTTCGGTAGAGTCAAAGTTGAGCCGAACGTGGTATTTTTTCTATTTACGTGATTTATATGCAAATATTTCAAAAATAAGAAAAGCTACACCTCAATTATTTTTGTTGTATTCTACATGAAATTGTGCACATTTTCATATATAAAACTTTTATGTAACGGCTAATTTAAAATGGTGCAGACATTACCACAATCGCACATATGATTTTTTCGGAAGAGTTGACCGCGCGGACGTAAAGAAAATGTTATTTTTTTCATAAATTTACCAGAAAAAATCGAAATATTGTGCTAGAGACTTCCAATTTGTGTCAAAATGAAGTAAATGCTTGAATATTACTAGAATATAAGCGTTTTCAGCTTACAATTGCATTTTTTCGACCATTTCGGTAGAGTCAAAGTTGACCGAAGGTTGAAATTTTTGGCAATTATCGTTATTTATATGAAAATATCTCAAAACTGATAAAAGCTACAACCATGGGTTGTTTTTTTAGTTGTATTGTGCATGAAATTGCACACATTTCCATATATAAAACATAAACTTTATATAACGGCTAATTTTAAAATTGTGCAAACATTACCACAATCGCATGTATGATTTTTTTCGGAAGAGTTTACCACGCGGACGTTAAGGAAAAAGTTTTTTCATAAATTCACCATAAATCGAAATATTGTGCTAGAGACTTCCAATTAGTTGCAAAATTAAGGTATATGATTGAATATTACTAAAATAAAAATAAGAGTTTTAGCTTACAATTGCGTTTTTTCAACCATTTCGGTAGAGTCAAAGTTGACCGAAGGTTGAAAGTTTGGCAATTATCGTTATTATATGCAAATATCTCAAAACTGAGAAAAGCTACAATCATGAGTATTTTATTGTTGTATTCTACATAAAAATGCCACCACATTTTCATATAATATCTTCAGGTAAAGGGGTAACTAATTTTACAATGGTACAAAAATTATGTCAAAGTGACGAAATAATTTCCGAGATGTGTCACAGATACTTTTTTAGTGTGGCAAGAAAGAAATTCGCGCTTGCGCGGCATGTAACGATTGTAAACAAACAAACACCTTGATCCGTGAACCTCCAGCATCCCCCAAGGCGCGTGATTCAAAAGTTTTAGGCTGGTAGGCCTATAAGTATTTTTCCGCGAATTTTCAAAAAAACTTTTGTAAGTCGACATAAAAATACGTCCAGTCGGCACACGGGAGACAAAAAAAATGTTGACGTAAAAATACGTCCAGTCGGCGTAAGAGAGTTACAAGTTAAAGTCGACCGAATGTCGAATTTTTATATATATAATTTTGTTTTATATGCAATTATTTCGGAAAATAAGAAAAACGCTACAAACCTTCTAATATTTTTTGTTTATTCTACATGAAATTGCGCATATTTTCATATGTAAAAAACTCTATGAAATGCCTAATATGAAATGGAGCAAATATTCCGAGAATGGGACGTACACATTTCGGAGATTTGTGGCGGAGAATCCTCGCACGGAGGGAAGGAAAGAATTTTTTTTAAATTCACCATAAATCTAATATTTTGCTAGAGACTTCAAATTTGTTTCAAGATGAAGATAAATGACTGAATATTACTAGACTGTAAAGAGAGTTTTAGGTTACAATTGCGTTTTTCGACCATTTCAGTAGAGTCAAAGTGACCGAAGGTTGAAATTTTGGCACTTATCGTTATTTATATGAAAATATCTCAAAACTGATAAAAGCTACAATCATGAGTATTTTGTTGTTGTATTCTACATAAAAATGCGCACATTTTCATATATAATACTCCATGCAATGGCTAATTTAAAATAGTACAAAAAGTATGTCAAAGTGACTAAATAATTCCCGAGATGTGTCACCGATACTTTTTAGTGCGGCAAGAAAGAAATTCGCGCTTGCGCGACCTGCGTAACGATTGTAAACAAAAACAAAATCTTGATCCGTGAACTCCCAGCATCCCCCAAGGCGCGTGATTCAAGAGTTTTCGGCTGGTAGGCCTATAAGTATTTTTCCGCAAATTTTTAAAAAAGCTTTTGTATGTCGACGTAAAATACGTCCAGTCGGCACCCGAAAGACAAAAAAAGTCGACGTAAAATACGTCCAGTCGGCGTTTAAGAGTTAGTCCCCTCCATTAGATCCGCCCATTGCAGCTTGGAATATCACACACTTAAATAGATAAACTTGAATTCACACTCTTCGGTAACTGGTTGCAGCCAGTTTTCAAAGCACCTTGAACAAGCCCTCATGGCACTAATATGCCTAGGTAAGGAACTTTAACATCGCACCACCCAAAAAAGAGTCATCAGCATTCTTAACCTGTCGCCCGAACTCTCAGTCTCCAGGGAAGTTAAAAATGATGAATCTGTACTTTCCTCCTTTTACAGATTAGCTCGGCCACCATCCTGGGTAGCCCCAGCCTAGCCACAGGCCACATAAAACAGCTCAACATAAAAAAACACATTGGCCGGCTCAAAACACAAAATATAGTAATAACTGCATCTCTGGCAGTATAAAGTAATGTCTATCATGCTTCATCTCCAAAAACAATTGGGTGTATAAACTTTTCTCATATTGGATTCTTGAATATCCCTCTTTGTCTGGAACTGCTTGCACAGACTCGTAACACGCTGTAGGAAGGCGAAACGTCTCCCAGTGGAAGACATCCAATGGCTATTGTAGACCCAAAAGTGCTGTAGAACTCCGTAGACTTGTAGAAACTTCTGGTATGTAGGCAACCGACAGCAACATCTCTGCAACGGCTGGTGGGGATCTTGCAAGCGTCGGGGAACGACGATTATGGTGTTCTTAAGTATGTCAGTCACGTCATCGGTCAGTCAAAAAAGAATTAACCCCAGACATACTTCTATCAAATAATGACCTCAAAAATTCCCCCAAAAAACTAACTGAATGTCTCCCAATTAACTCCATTTAATATGACCACTGAACTAATTTCTAACTTCAACTCGTGAAGGAACTCCAAGGATCGCTAAATCATAAGTCATTATCACAACCCCGCAAAAAAAATTAAGTTCTCTAACTTAATTCTCCAATAATAAAAAAACTTCACCAAATTCACACTAACATACACTCCAGAACTCACAGTAATTCCACATTCCACGGACTTCTGTCATCGCATTTCAAACTCACAAATTCTCACAAGTAAAAAAAAAAAAAAAAAAAAAAAAAAAAAAAAAAAAAAAAAAAAAAAAAAGTAATGAGCCCAAGAAAAAAAAAATCATGTAACAAGCCCAGACCCAATATTATCACTGAAAATGTTCTCTCAAGCTCTGATATTTCAATAACCCACAAAATCAAGTAAAAACTCTCTAATGTCTAACAGCAAAAACCCTTCACTGCCCATAATTAATTTCAAAACGCCCATTATACAATTCACAAATCCCCAAGAAATTACATCTCTCATAAGAAAACGAAAAAAAAAATAAAAATAAAAATAATAACAGCAACAATAGTACGTGAATTCTCCCCATCACAAAGCACATAATATATGCATGATATACATAACCCCGCGTTTTCCCCATGAATGCCATATGTATAGTTACGGAATTTTCCCATCACAACTTTTCTTCGATCGGACACGGCCAGAAAGCAACCCCTTACACATGCATTTTCATGAAATGCTATGGTCAACATTTCCAGATATTGCAAAAACTCTGAGCAATTACCACTAGAGGAAAAGAGTCAGCAACCGGACTCATCACAGTATTGTCAGCAAAAATCCACCTGTGGACCCGTGTGCTTGAACTGCAGGATAAAAATGTCTAGTCAGACACGCAACTTCAGAAACCCATGATTCTCAAAAAAAATTTCTATACTGACATGATATCAGCACATTTCACAAAATTATCTCCAGGATATGACTTAAGGTGCTCAAAAATTGTCTCAAAGACATAACTCTCACAAATGATATTGCCCAATTATGTACAAAATTATCAACTATCCAGGATAAAAACTACGGTAAACTCACAATTCAGCAATTATATGCCTCCAAAAATAACTCACTGGTGAACATAAAAACTCACATTATCTCCATAGGACCACAATGCAGTAATGCCACTCGTCTCCAATTAGTCACAAAACCAAAAAGAACCACAGTATCCTTCTCTTGGTTCATAAAAACTCCAGGAATTAAACTAAAAAAAATCATAACCACAAAAAAAGGTCACCCCCAAAGATTAATGCCATCTCCATATATATATATAAATCACCATAATAATAACACCACCCCAGTGATGAAAATATTACCTCCATTTAATTAATAACCACACCACACCATATTCCCTCTTTATTTCACCAATAACATGTTAATAAAACCACCACTCCAGCTAAAAATATTCACCTCTGTTTTGGCAAGTAAAAAAATACTTCCCTCTATTTCACCAATAACTCCATGTGGAATAAGAAAAGTCTCCAAAAAATATTATATCTTTAAGCAGGATTATAAAAAAATGTAACTCCACCTCCAAAAAAATGCACTCAAAGCATCTAGTTGACACACTCGAAAAATATTGCCCCATGTCTCCTCATAAAGGTTTCTCCATTTGCAACAAAAATGGCTGCAAAATGATTGAACTAAACATAGCTCTCACCACCATAGGCCTAAACAGTGGAATATCTCCAAAAAAAAAAAAAAAATATCAAATGGCCAAAAATATTATGGCTCCAAAATATTATATCTCCAAAATAACTCAATGTTATAGTCATAAACTATAAACTCTCTGTTTAGCATAACTGCTAAGAACGGGCAAAAACTCGGCAAATAAAATTGCCTAGGAAATTCTAGAAAAAAATCACCAATGTGTCACATAACTCATTACAACAGAACTCCAAATTCAAAGTGTCTAAGCAAAGACTTCTCCATATGCACTACAGCATAGACCACTAGAAAATTAGCCAAGTTTCTTATCTCTGGCAAAGTTGTCACAAATACAACAAAGGTATTGTGCAAGAAACCCACAACTTCTGGAACACAAAGATCCAGAAAAAAAAATTTAGTGCCATTTCATATGCATTTAAAAAAAATGCAAAAATTCTCCCATAAATCTCTCTGCAGCATCAAACAGCTGAAATTATAAACACATTCTCGCACAATGACTCCAAGTCACAAACTGAGATATTAAAAAATTCTCATAAACTGGAGAGAAAAATAAATTCAAATTCACCCATGAATAAAAACTTGTGTCAGCGATGGGTAACTTCCAAAAAAGAAAAAAAAGAAAAATCAACGGCACTATTAACTATCCCCGTGACTCACGTAGATGTCAAGCAATTTTCTGCTGAACTCATAAAAAAAAAAAATGTGTCGTTAGTTCCTCCCATATCCACAAAAAAAAAACACCACCACCCTTGATAGCATTACAACACCCATGTTAGTATATAAAAAAATCACCAGTATTAGTATAAAAACCATCACCAATGTTAATGCTTGCCCATTCACCAAAAATTCAGCACAAAATTCACCAGAAGTTCAGCAAAATTCAGCACAATTCACCAAAAATTCAGCCAATTTCATCACCCATGAACCAGTGACACATTCTCCAAACATTATTAACACCATGACTCCAACAGAATCCCCATAAATATCTCAAGTAATGATAATTCTACTCAAGTAACCCCCCGTAAAATATCTCGAGTATTAATAATAATTCTCCTGCAAATATCTCAAGTAAGGCCATTAATATTGCCATTCCCCAATATTTATCATATTGCCACACCAAAATCAACACCATTTCCCCAGTACAGTATACACCACCATTGCGACACCAAAAATCAATACCACTCACCGGTATCATCATCATTCATCACCACCCAGCAACACCGGGCATCACCATTCAGCAATCATCACCAGTCAGCACCATTTTAAAGTAATCTCCCCAACACTAATCAAATCTCCGTTAAAAAAATAATAATAATCTGTGTCCCCATTAATAATAATTCTCTCTAACATTTCGTAAAAGCGTTCTCCAAAGCGTAAGGAAAACTTACACCACAATTCATATGCATATCATTTCATTTCCTTTTCTCTTCACTCAAGAGAAAGAAAAAAATCTTTCTAAAAAAAAACCCTACGGGCATCTCACATCATCAACCAATCATTATCAGCTGATGTCCTGGCATTGAAAATTCCTTATCCAAGGCCAAACTCGTCCACATTGCCCCGACACAAAGAAAAAAAAAAAAAAAGTTCACCCCCACTAAAAAAAAAAAAGTTTCACCCTCCTCTGAGCGATAGAACACCCCCCTGAATAGTGTTTGAGTACCCCCCGAGGCAGACCACTACTACCCTCCCCTTGCAATACCCCTCTGGGTCGGTTCAGCAGAAATTGCGCTGGCCGCGTAAGAACAAGTGGGCGCTCTATCTCCAGGCAAAACCTGCATGTATGAAAACCATTCATACACACACGTATGCATTAAAACAAAGACGAATGCGTCTCTTTTAATATGTGCCAATAAAGAAACACATCACTTTTTACTCCTATGGGGAAAAAAAATGTGGTATCCTAAACCAATACCATAACTCACAAAATGATTCATACACAAAGTCGAAAAACCCCCCAGGCCCCCCAAAAAAAACACATTGTAACACTTACCCCTTCACAATGAAAGAAAACCCCGGAATCTGCGCAATCACAAACACGCGAATATCGTCGGCACAACGCACTCGGCAAACATCTCTGGGACCGCACTCACAAGATCTCAGTCCTAACTGACTGCCCATTGCCCAACTCCCTCGAGGCATCACGCCCTGGGCAAAATGCTGAGCCTAGTTCAATTGCTCTGTCTCATTACCACAGTCAACAGACGGATATTTCTCATTCCCTCTCACCTAGTAACTGAAATTTAACAATTTTCCACAACCAGACACTCTGAAAACAGCATTTTATAGCTGATACCAATCTCACAAAAGGCTTTTTCGTTCGACCACCGCTTGCCACCACACTAACAACGGGAGCACCACCCTGTTATTCACATAGGTAACGTTAGGCCAAGAGCGGAAGGCTCACTGGTAATACCTTGTCTGGTAACACATTCTCTCTCTCTCTCTCTCTCTCTCTCTCAAGGCGATCACTGGCAATAGCTCTCTCTCTCTCTCTCTCTCTCTCTCCTCTCTCTCTCTCTCTCTCTCTCTCTCTCTCTCTCTCAAGGAGATCACTCGCTATAGCCCTCTCTCTCTCTCTCTCTCTCTCTCTCTCTCTCTCTCTCTCTCTCTCTCTCTCTCTCTCTCTCTCTCTCTCAAGGCGATCACTGGCAATAGCCCTCTCTCTCTCTCTCTCTCTCTCTCTCTCTCTCTCTCTCTCTCTCTCTCTCAACCTCCACTCCATTATCTAAGGTCACCAAATCAGAGTCGGAGCAACAAAAATATTCGTTTATTCAAAGCAAAGTGCTAATTGAATAATTCTGATTCTTACAGGATAATTAATAGAATGATAACTCATAGTTCAATTAATTTAGATAACCCCCAGTAAATAATAGTCTTAATCAGTAATAGTCAAACACCAATTATCTCCTCTCTGAAATATAGTCCCTTCCACATCAGGACACAGCCCCCCTCACTAGGTCACTTAGTCCCCTCCACTAGATCCGCCCATTGCAGCTTGGAATATCACACACTTAAATAGATAAACTTTCGCAGAGCTATCCCGGCATTCTGCCTTTTCTCCCCGTAACTGTCTCCCTCGTTCTGGCTAATACATGCCATTAAGAACGGACATAGCTCGTACACGTACACATGAATTCACACTCTTCGGTAACTGGGTGCAGCCAGTTTTCAAAGGCACCTTGAACAAGCCCTCATGGCACTGGTATGCTTAGGTAAGAAACTTTAACATTGCACCACCCGAAAAAGAGTCATCAGCATTCTTAAGCTGTCTCCACTCGGTACCACTATTCAGCAATTGGCAGACTTTCTGATATATCTCAGGACAGAAAGGCATATGTCTGTATCTGCAGTGAAGGGGTACAGGGCTGCTCTAGCCTCGGTCTTACGCATGGAAGGTGTGGACGTTTCATCTTCATGGGAGTTGGCCATGTTGATGAAGAGCTTTGAGCAGTCATGTTTGCCAAAGGAACTAAAATTTTGCCCCAGATTGGGATTTGACCATGGTACTGAATAGTCTGACAAAACCCCCCTACGAACCACTAAGGCAGTCCACAGATAGGAGCCTGACCCTGAAAACAATCTTCTAATTGGCCCTAGCTTCAACCAAAAGGGTGGGGAAACTACATGGCCTGTCATATATCGCAAAGCACTCGAGAGGTTGGAAGTCAATGGTATTCGAGTTTGTTCCAGAATTCGTGGCCAAAACTCAAAACCCATCAGTAGTGGACGGTAGATTCGACTCCTTTTCCATACCCTCTCTGGCAGATTTCGTAGATAATGACAGAGATGAGATGCTTCTGTATCCCGTCAGAGTAATGAGAGAGTACTTGAGAAGGACAAGGCACCTCAGGCCTGGGTGCAGGAGGTTGTTCGTAAGTACAGCACGGAACAAAAAGGAAGTGTCCAGGAATACAATATCGTTTTGGCTAAGAGAAACGATCAGGAATGCCTACGACAGAAGACAAGGGGTCAGATAGCCAGGAGAGGGGTAGGGCTCATGACATCAGAGGCTTGAGTGCTTCTTTGGCATTCAAGAATATGTCTGTGGAGAGAATTCTGAAAGCTGGTGTTTGGAAACGCCAAACGACTTTCACTTCATTTTATTTAAAAGACGTTGCCCATAGATCCTTGGATACCTTTTCCTTGGGTCCAGTGGTGGCGGCCCAGCAAGTGGTATAGCTCATGCAGTACCCCTGGCGTGTCAGTTTGTGTCTAGTCTAAGATGAATGTATGAAAGTAGAATGAATGGGATGACTGGTCTTTTTTCTTTACTACTTTCTTTCTACTTCTTTACCTACGGGCAGTATGAAGGAGAGTGCCATTATAAGCTGGAACAGACTAGATGCAGGTGAGATGGTCAGCCATACTGTAAAGTTCTTTTAGAGTATAGTATACTTTTCAGTAGCAACACACCCCTCTCGGTAATAGGGAAGGGAGTGGTGATGGTAGATCCAGATACAAGGGACAAGAGTGGTTTAGGAGAATGGAAGGTCCTCTATTTTCCCATAGTTTATAAACCATGGCATGGTGCCAGCACCCAGTGAGGGAAACCAATAGATTCTATTATATCTTTGGTTCGAGGGTTCATAGTCCATTATCTTGGAATACTCCTAATGTTCAGAAATGGATTTAGGTGGCAAACTCCCAATCAGTTATAGAGACTTACCTCCCTCCAATAAGTAAGTCTATCCTAATGTTAAGACCGAAGGTTTGTTTCGTATATGAACAAATGACAAATTTGTAACTAATTTGTATTTTTCATAACTAACAAACCTGAGGTCTTAACATTAGCATTTACTAGTGCCAAGCTGGAAACTGGTAGAATTAAAATTAAACTTGTGCGATCCAGGGACTATTGGCATCTACCAGGTCACGGGTCATGTATTACCCAGAATGCCCTCGGCGTCGTGACCCACCAGTTATACTTCTATCCCAGTTTAGACTGCTAGACGGGTGGTTCGAGGTGGGCCTTTAACTGTTAAGACCTCAGGTTTGTTAGTTATGAAAAATACAAATTAGTTACAAATTTGTCATTTTTAGGGTTATATTAGCTACATGGGCTCATTTGAATAATTGCATTATTTTGCAGTCTTGTTTCTCTAGTGGAGCCCTGTATTTTATGATAATAGTTACATGAATACAATGCTGTAATACTACTAATAATAATAATTTCAAAGATTGATTCTCTCTCTCTTTCAGAAATAGAAAAATTCAAGTCAGCTCTTAAACGCATGTTCAAAAAACATGGAAGTGCTGTGGTTTTCTTTGAAAGGAATTACCGGTCACAACATCTCCAAGTACAAGTAATTCCTGTACCCATGAACACTGTTGATTGCATCTTCGAAATTTTTATGGTAAATATCTCTTCAAATTATATTAATTAAACATGATTTTTTCCATTTTGAATGATGATTTTACTTCAACACATTCTCTAAATTAAAACATTTCCTGTCCATAAAAGCTATTTGTTACTGTAAGGTTGTATTTCTTAGTAATATGGTTTTCTTTTAAGGTGTTCCCTAACTTTAGGTTGAGCTGTCAATGTTTTTTTAGGTGGCTATTTTACATAAGATCAAAAGTCAAGTGGGCCTCTTTAATGCTTCATCCTGAAATGTTGTAGGCAGTAGGAGTTGTCTTGTATGCATTTTGTGGAAAATATATTAGTACTGGCACCTCATTTGAACAGACAGGTAGGGCTCTTCCCCTACCATTAAGCAACAGGATCTGTTAAGTAGTGAAGACGGCCATACAGTCTATACTATACAGTACCTTGGAGCAATTTACTTAGTCAATAGTGTACAGTTATTCTGTATAAAGTAATTAATTGCCTTTCCTAACTGGTATTTTGTTATTTTCATTCATTTTAAAATAATGGTTTATTTTTTATTCTATTGTAGATAAACCTCTGCTAATGAATTGCTTCTAAAATTATAGATTACAACACTGTAAAGTTTAGCCTACCACAAACTTAGCTGACTTTACAGTAGAGAAGTGTTTCCTAACTTATGTCAGACACAAAGATGTTTATGGCCTTTTTTTTTGTATTGTATGTTTAGTACAGGCAGCCCTGGTTAACGGCAGGGGTTCCGTTCCTGGGGGCCCTACGATAAGCAAAATTCACCCCAACTGAAATTCAAAAGTCTACGGGCATCACAATCCACCTTACGGTGCCCTTGACTTGCTAACGATGCCTTAGGGCTTAGACAGTGTCACGGCCAGATAGTTTGCCCTAATATGTAATAACTCTTTAATGAAAATGTGGAATTTTATTTGCTTAATTACTATGGAATGAAAATGTGGAATTTTATTTGCTTAATCAATTACTATGGTCTGCCTGGTAGTAATGCAAATTTTTAATGTCAGATTCATTGAACTTACTGGTAAATCTTGGCCTAGTATATGAGAGAGAGAGAGAGAGAGAGAGAGAGAGAGAGAGGAGAGAGAGAGAGAGAGAGAGAAGAGAGAGAGAGATTTTTGAGAGAGAGAGAGGGCGCAGACTGCTAACGTTTCCTCCATCTCTATATATATCATATCTTCTAGTGAAAGCAGCTAAAAAAGCAAATGAGAATAATAAAAGTATCGTTAGTACAGTTATAATTTTTGCTTAAATGCTGCAGCCATAAACAACTGAATGATAACAGTTGTTTTGCCACAACAACCAAACCAAATCTGATAATAACAATGTTTTGCTTGCAGTTCAGCCATGGTACAATAGTAAAAAATTACTGTAGTTATGTTACAAATGATGTTAAGTAGAACAGGACTTAAATATTTTTGCATTATACCTATATTTGGTATGGAGAAAATATTGGCAAGGAAATATAGTCTTACTAAATTTAAGCTGCAGTTGTAGCTGAAGCTGAGGAAACAAAATGTTCACATTGCTAATGACTAAATTATCGTGCATCAGCAACATGGATGCGACTCTACCGCAAATAATAGTGGAGAAAAAAGTTTTTTAATAAAAAATACTGGCCAGGAAGGAACACATTTTACTGTTGTTTTCACGTCGATAACAGATAAATACTCAAATATTGTATTATTATGAAATAGGATGAAAATAATGAATGTCATCAGTTTTTTTTTTTTTTTTTTTAAATAATAACATGCTCCCGACACAATCTACTAACAAAAAAAGTACTAATCAAGTTCACAAGATGTACATATTAAAGTCATATTTCAAGTTTAAAGCACTTCATATAACAAAAAATAACCTATTTATGCCAAATAGAAGAAAGAAAATCGCTCTGAATCTAGTTAATTAGGGCAAAATAACCCTGCTGGTGCCCTCAGCTGATTTTTCCAAACCAAGACATAGATCACTTTGTTTGTATTTTATAATACTTTACTACATAGTAATATGACACTATGTACAGTATTATTGAATACAGTGAAGTAAAGCATAACTTTATAAAAGAGTCAAGGAAAAGATGCATATTCGTTTTGTTTGCATTTTATGAGGGTCTTTCGGTGCTTCGATAAATAACCGAAATACATACCGCTAACCAGACAACAGCGCCATCTATTAATGAAAACAATAAGTAAGTATAGTTCATGTATTTAAGTCCATTTTCAGCTTAAAAACACTTCATATAAAGAAAAATAACCTTGTCACATGAATAGAGTTTCTGGAGATTAATTTATTCTAAATAGAAGCAAGAAAATCACTGAATTGAGTAAAATATGGCAAAATAATCTTACCTCCGCCCTCATCTGATTTTTCCATACCAAACCATGATCAGTTTGTATGTATTTATAACGCAAATAGTAATACAAGACTACATATAGTATTATTGGATACTGTGAAGTAAAGGATAACTTTTTAAAAGAGCAGAGGGAAAAATGCATATTTGTTATGTTTGTATTTTATGAGGCAGTCTCGGCACCTAGCCTAAGAAACCGATAACCAGACAATGGTGCTATAAACCCTATGGGGTGTAAAACCCAGTTATGAATATATTTAACAAGTGCCGTAAAATGGAAATGCTGCTAACCGATGGCGATGGTAACCGCGGGCTGCCTGTATTCTACATAACTTGTAAGCATACCTGGTAAGTAGTATATGTGGAGTTTATCTTGAACATGATGCATATGTGTATGTGCATGCACACATTTGCAGAGGGATGAGTTGATCACAGTAAGTGAAAAGTGTTTCCTAACTATGAAACTGACAAGCATTTTTATAGTTTTATCTTATGTACAAATTTTGTACTATTTTACATATCTTGTAAGCTTATAGTACTAAGAAGTAAAACTAGTTTATTCGGCTACAGCAATAAATAGGCTTTGCATTTATTTTGTAACTTCAAAGTACTTTGCATTTATTTTCAGCTACGAGAGCTTAGGCTGTTGTAAGTCATTGTTAAAATGTGTGGTAAATATGCAATCACTATATTTGCTGATTAATTCAATTATGTTGATCATATTTCATTAAGGCATATTGAATACCTAATCATTTTATCATGTCTTAGACTCGTGTTAACATGCAATAACTGTCACCCTTTGGTGCATTCTAATTTAATGGTTATGACTGAATAATAAGTGGACAAGAACAAAGTGTAAACGTACCTAGTTCTTTCTTTGTGTATGTGGATTGGCAATATCTTCAAGTACCGTACTATTAATTAAAATGACCGTGCACAAGTTTTTTTGTTTGTCAATTGTATGTAAACTATACTTCTGTAAGCAAT
The DNA here is from genome assembly GCF_015104395.2 of Macrobrachium nipponense. NCBI lineage: Eukaryota > Metazoa > Arthropoda > Malacostraca > Decapoda > Palaemonidae > Macrobrachium > Macrobrachium nipponense. The sequence goes on from NC_087200.1 coordinate 158,278,283, forward strand.
CATATCCATGTCTGTCAGTTTAAACCTCTTCTGTCTCTTTCATTGTACATGATTGTTTTACTGAAAGTTAGTATCCCTAAGCAATTTACACATGTTGTTGCTTTTATCAGTAAATATGTTGTTGCTTTTATCAGTAAATATATATTACCTGCTTACCCAATGTTTCAAACAATGATATGATTACCTAAGTTTTATTTATTTTATTTTAAAGGTTCTCTTGAGTAGTGAGTATTTGTACATTTTGATATGAAATATTATGTAAATTGTAATAAGGAGTAACTCAGAGAGAGAGAAAGAGAAAGGTAAGAAAATGTACAGCAATGCATATTGTAACTTACTTCAGTGTGATATACATGTACATATACACACATATACATGGTGTACATACACACTTGGTCATGAACACAGACTGTAACACTGAGGGCAAAATAATTTCTGATCTGCCCACGAGCAGTCGCCCCTCAGTTCAGCCTGTTGTCACTTCCCAGGTTGCTGTGGAGAGCCGTTGGAAAGGTCTCTCCTTGGATGTGCACAGACTGTTGAGTTCGGATGACTCCCTCCACAGTGTCAGTGGCATTCGGGGAGCAAGTCTCGGCTGTTGAAACAAGGCGCTTCTGATGCATCTCCAGTGGTTCCTACTAACCGCTGGACCACGCCCTTCTTGCAGTCATTGGGACAGCCCAGAGGGTTTTTCTTCCGACTGCCCCTTGGAAATTGATGCTCCTCCGGCACCCAAGGCTTGTCTTCGCTCTTCAGCTCCTCTTCAAGCTCATGTATCTGTTGTGTATAATGCTTCACCTGCAGTTATGGAGTGGTCAGTGCTTTTGCCGTGGGATAATGTTAGGCATCCACTGGTGCCCGAGCTCCCTTCAGTCAAGCACCAGTTGGTGCCTGCTTTCATTGTGCAGGAGTGCCCATTGGCTCCTTTGGCTCCTGCTTCTATTGTGGTAGTGGATCCTATTCAGTCGAAGTTCGACAATATTTTGCTTTTTACCGAATAAGCTCCTGTTCAAGCTCAAACGGCTCCACTAGCGCCCGCAACAGTCCAGCAAATACTCACAACAGTTCAGTGAGCGCCAGTAGTGATTGAATCTCCCTCGGCATTGTCTCCTCAGGTTCCTTGAGAAGCTTCAGTGCCACAAGCTCCTGTAGAGGCTCTTTCAACACAGATGCAGGTCTATGCTGCTACACCTCATGCTTCTTGAAGATGCTGATCTTTCCCTTATTTCATCTGAGGACAGAGGAGCAAGAGGCTCCCTCTTCACCGTATGTGGCTTTAATGAAGTTCCTGTTCGTCACATATCCGTCTTTCTTCATGCTAACTATTCCTTCGTCCCCTGAATCGACTTTTGTTATGGATATGTCTTCTGCTAACCCCTTGTTTCCTCAAGCCACAGTTTTAGGCATTGCTTCAGATCTGGAGAAGAAAAGTACACAGGATCCCCTCGCCCAGTCTTCCAAAAGACCAGAGACCTCCAGCAGTGGTTTCTAGACATCCTCTTCCTTCGAGAGGCCAGCCTTTTTGGGCCAGACAAAGATCCCTCTCCAGATCTAGAGGAAGTGCGAGGTTCACTTCCAAGTCCATCAAGAAAATGTCTTCAAATGGCTCGTCCTTGTACACAGCAACATCTCTCTGATTCTGGTGGCCCCCTTCTGGCCATCGAAGGAATGCTTCCCCGATCTCACAGATCTTTTGGTGGACTTCCGAGGCTGCTTCCTCAAAAGTTGCAGCTACTCAGACAACCACATTAACACAGATTCCACAAAAACCTGTCTTCTTTGGCCCTGATAGAATTCAAACTGTCCAGAAACTCCTTAGAAAGAAAGGGTTTTCTAAGGGAGCTTCAGAAGCTATCACCATTTGTAGGAGAAAATCTTCAAGCAACGTTTATCAGAGTAATTGGAGAATCTTCTGAGAGTGGTGTAATGATTCAAACATCTCATCTTCTAAAACCACTGTGACTCAAATAGCTGATTTCTTGCTTCATTTGAGGTCAGTAACAAACCTGTTATCCTCTACCATCAAGGGTTATAGGGCCATTTTGGTTTTATTTTCTGTCACAGAGGCTTGGACTTATCTTCAACCCATTCGTCTCTGATCTCATTATTGTCAACTCAGACATCTCAGATTTCATTAGATCAATTGATACTTCTGATCATAAAGATTCTCCTATGGGCCTTGGAATCAGGATATTGTGTCAAAGTGGTTGCCAGGGCTTCGTTTTGAGCCTATGCACGAACTCGTTCAGAGGGACTTAACTAAGAAAATTCTCATCCTAGTGTCCTTAATGACTGCTAAAAGGATTAGCAAGATTCATGCACTTGATAAGAAAACAGGCTTTTTGAAAGGGAATGCTATTTGTTCCTATTCCCTTGGTTGTTTAGCCAAGAACAAGTCTCCCTCTAAGCCTTGGCCTCATTCCTTTTCGATCCCTAGTTTGACATAAGCCCCGGTTAGTGATGAGGAGGAAAGAACTGTCCTTATGAGGTCTTCATAGTACTATCTTCACAGAACCAAAGACAATCATAGAGGTTTTGGCAATATTTGGTGTTCTGTCAAAAACCCCTCCAGACCATTATCTAAAAATGCTCTAGCATTCTTCTTAAGAGACGTCATCCGAGACGATGTATGATGACTGCAGTAACCTGGGTCTGTTTCTTGTGGCTGGTGTGGTGTTGGGAAAGGAAATGTAGAAAGCAACCCCTCCTAAAATAATTATTCTTCTTGACATAAGGTGTGATGTTTTTTTATGGGAAGCCTGGAGGTACAAAGTATCTGGAGTACCTTTCAGTCCTTTGGTAGGGTGGTGGTGGATATTTAGTTATTGTTTTGGTTATATGTAAGAATATTTTTCTGGCGATATGTTGTACTGAGCCCTGGGCAGGGGCAATTATTTCGGTCCTTTGTTAGCCATCAGAATTGTCCTTTGCTACAAAGGTCCCACTAAAGTAATGGGCGCTACATGGTTTTACTGCCATGCTGTTACATGATAAGACACGCGTGGCAACCAGAGGCAGTATTTTCCTGCTACAACTCTCTTATCAGGTAAGGAATCAACAAACATTTTAATTAATGTTAGCAAAATTTTTTCTATTCTCAGTCTGTCTTTTTAATTTTTTTTAAAGAAGCTGAGGTAGAATTATCCATGCTTTCCTCCTTTCTGTGATGTGGAAATGAGTTATATAATTACTACTGGGAAGTTGTATGATTAAAAATGGCATTTTTATGCTAAAATAAGGTTTTGGTTATACTTACCTGTAATTATATAATTGGAGCCCACCCTCCATCCCCTAGCATGGATTTATTTTTTTGTGAAGCATGAACAAACTGAGCTCTTTGCCGAGTTGTTCCTCTCTCTTGCCCTGAAAGTGGCCGGGGCACTGTTACCTAGCCAAAACAAATGGAAAATTAGCGCGACCCACAAATTTCTTGATTTTAATTGCCGGTGAGTGAAACTCTTAGATATATGATTACTGGGTAAATATAATTATAACCTTATTTTATCATAAAAATTTCATTTTTTTCTGATCATGGTGATGCACCTGGTAGCAAAATTGATTAGAGATCTGTTAACTTGCAGTGCAGTGTATACTGTGCATATTGCATACAACTGATGTTTGACAGAACCTACATTAGGTGATGAATTTTGTTCTTTTTAAGATATGCTTTAGAAAGATAGATATGATTAGATTGATATCCATAGTTTCTATAAAGTACATTTTTGAGTTGATTGGTGTAACATGCCATGTATAAATGTTTAAGGTGACAATATATTACTACATACAATATCATTGCAAAAAATGATATTGTCATTGCTTTGCTTTAAATGTGTCAGCTCAGGGAAGAATAGCAATTATATCTAGATTGGAAATATAATAACATTTAGTACAGATTCTTGTGGTTTATTATTATGCTTTGAATGAGTAGTATTTTCCTTGATATGATTCCTTATAAGTGCTTAATTGTTTTATTTCTGTAGTTTCATATGACATGCATTTGGTACAAAGTGAAAAATCATAGCTATTTTTCTGTTTAATTGAGAAAATTTCTCTCTGTCAGAATAGTGGTGCAAGTTTTGATTTAGAACTGGATGAAATTCCCAAGTTGTCTGACATCTCTCAAGTGGCTCCACCTGGCACGCCATTCTTTTATGCTGAACTACCAACAGGGGTAAAGCTGTATCACAGAGTGAAGAAAAATTTTCCACTTCAGTTTGGAAGGTAGGTATTGGTTAAAAATCCTAAAATATATCATTGTTATCTTTGTAGAAAATTTAGATAAAGTTGAGTCATTGGTTGGTCCCTGAAAATATGTTGAAATCTCAGAGATAAGATGACCTGAGTATGTTTTGAGAAAGGTAAGCAACAGTTTTTCATAAAATTAGAAAATATATAAGTAGTTTACTTAGCTCCTGAATAAGACCTGAATCACATTGGTTGGTTCTTTTTGGGCATACCATGAAGATTGTTTTTAAAATGAGAGTTGAGTATGGAACAAGATAAAAAGTCATAAGAGACCACATCAATAAATGAAAATTACAAGGCAGAAAACATGGAATTGTTGCTTAAAAGATACTTCCAAGAATTGGTTGTAGTAATCCTGCTCACCTATGAAGCATCACATGTAAGGGAGATAAAAAAATTGGAGAATGGAAATGAATGAAAACCTGGATGAGTTTGGTATTCCAGCAGAAAGTGCTTATGACAAAATAGAGTGAAGCAGACTCTGTCATGTCCGACTGCCTAAAGAGAAAGTCCTGATGTCAAGTTATAATCTTGAAAGTATAGTATTAATAAATTCCAACTTTTTACAAGAACCTCAAGACTGAAGAAGTCATGAACTCAAGAAATCAGAAGCAGATTCAGTCCCAATTTAATTATAGTATGGGATTTGTTCCTGGTTCTTATGGAAAACTTGTTTACCCGCTTTAGCTGTTGGTCACCAGTTTAAATGAGTCATTTAAACTTGCAACAGACCTAGATTTGCCTCATCATTGCATCATCTCAGTTCTGTCAATGTGTGGATTTTCAGTATTTAGTACATATAAACTATACAATTTATTTTTATTCTATCATGTCTTTGGTTCCCCTTTTCCTTTTGTTCTGACTTTCGGAGATAGCCTCACTCGAAAGGTAAGCTTCCACATTTTACGTACAGTATATTTCTTGTTACCATGTACACTAATATACACTTTATTTACAGGTTATTTTCCATTTTGTTATTAATTTAGGTATTGAATGGTCCAAATTATTGTAGTATTTCATTGTTTATAGGTCAATTTAGCTTTATTATGAAATTTACTGTGGTGTTTTTGGAGGGCTTGGAACGGATTAGCCATTTTATATGTAAAATGTGGTCCAAGGTACGAAAACCTCATGATACGAAGGGCACCTCGGAATGGATTAATTTCGTATCTCGAGGTACTACTGTAAAAGGTATCTGCCCCTATCTTAGATAACCCTCACTTAGGTAAACAGTAGTTTGAAGAGGTGGTGGTGATTAGAAACGCAACCAGCACAGAAGGTAGTTGTGCTCAAGAAAGCACATAAATGGAATCTCAAACTGTTCAAGGACGGAGCAAGTCATGATCAAGAAATTTTTGATCAAAGCAAAGCATAATCAAGAAAATTTTAATAAGATCCTTTAATTATACTGTTTATAGTTGTTTACTTGAATCTCTTGCATTTAGGTATACAGTGGACCCCCCGTATTCGCGGACTCACACATTCGCAGATTTCTCTCGGGAACATTTCCCTGCACTATTTGCAGAAATACGCCTGTTTGCGGTATTTTTATGAGAAGTATCCAGAAATTCTGGTTTTTTATCAATTTCATCATAATATGCACTTTTTGTGATAAAACTATTAAAAAAACCAGGTATAAACATTTTTAGTTGGTTTTTCTTGAGTTTTAACTAACAAAATAGGCTGTTTTCAGAGTTTCTATAGGGGTTCCAACTATTCGCGGATTCTAACTATTCGCGGGGGGGTTCTGGTACGCATCCCCCTCAAATACTAGGGGACCCCTGTAGATATAGTCTCTTAAACGCCAGCTAATCAGGTTCTGATCAGCAGCTGCCCTGCCTGATTATCTTCCAGTCTTTGCTTCAAAACCATCCCTTGAGAATGGTCAGTGCTGGCCAGATGCCAGAAACTGTTAGATTATAGTTCCTGTAGCTAAGCCCCATGAAGTAATGTTCTATAAATACCTCAGATATATTGTAAGTCTTGAGGCTTGATTATCTTGGTCAGATCAGAAAAAGATGCATCACATTAATTTACTGGAATGCAGTGTTATATCTGAGGCTCAGACCCCTCACCAGTCACCTATCCTGTAAGATAGTCTGCATTATGTGTGACAACTCCACAACAGTTAGGTCCAGAGCCCTATTTCACTTCATTCAGGTAGAAGAGGATGCTATCCAGCTAATGACAAGATCCATCCAAGGGCTTTAAAACATGGTGACAAACTCTTGGCAGACAGGGGAAGTCCTACCAAAAGAAGGGTCTTTTCATCAAGATATTTATGAGATACTCAAGTTTCTTTGGGGGATTTTGTTCATGGACCTGTTTTTAACCTGTTTCAGCTTAAGAATCCAGTTTGCTGCTTCACTCTGGTGGTTGACTTAGCTGCTTGGATGACAGACACCGCTATACAACTGCAACAATCAAGAGGACCTAGCATTTCTAAGTAGGGTTGGTTCCTAGACCTTATTGCCCTCTTGGTTGACATTTACTAGTGTCTTTCCTGGTTTAAGAAAGTTCTGCATCACCCCAACTGCCAGAGGTTTCACCAGAACCTTCATATGTAGGATCTGTGGTATTGAGGTTAAGTGAAAACTCACTGGCAGGCCTTTGGAAGCTTGTAAATCTGACAGGAACTTCATATACTCATCCGTCTTCTCTTTGAGGAGATTAATATAGCTCTTCCATCCTACATTACTGTTTGGACTAAATAAAAATTATGGGTTTATGGTGAAGTAAATGTAACTTTAGTTACAACAATATTATTGTATTACAAACCCAATACCATTGTCATAAGACCCATCTCGCAGCACCACAGTTCTGTCGCAGCTGGTTCAGAGAGCACAAGTGAACTTGATTTCTGAGACAAGGGAGACTTATTGAGCTCCACCTTTTGGTACCTACCAGTGAGCAGCCAAACTTCTTATTCCAGGGTAAGTAGGGTGGGGGGCTTCACACAAGGGCACATAAAGCCAAGTAAAAATATTTAAAAAAAGATTATATGACTCATCAAAAAGTTCAGTTGACTTACATATATGGTAATTTCTTTATATAGATTTGTGCAAGAGACAATGGAAACATTATGTCTTTAGATTTTCATGAAAGTGGAATACAGTATTTTGTAAATATTTTAGAACATATTTATTATTTTCTTTAAGACCTAGAGAATTAAACTTATGTTTGTATTTTAGTATTTTATAGTTGTATGAGTTACTATGCACTTTTAATAACCTACTAATATGTAAGAGTTTTCAAAGATAGTAAAGTAGTAAGCTAATACATAATTCACGATACTGTAGTAGTAGTAGTAGTAGTAGTAGTAATGATTGGTCCATAGATTCCATAATTGAATTTTACAGAGAAGTTTTGGCGAGTGCTTCCATATTGAATGTACCTGAGAGAGTGGACTGGAGAGAATGCAAGATGTCCAAGGAAGAAGAAACTGATCAGCGTAACAAATTGAGATCTCTGTTTCAGCCATACGACTTTACACTTGAGGATGATGATGATGATGATGATTAACTTCTCTGATGAAATATGTAATATCAGTTTCAGTCGGATTGCAAGATATCTGGACACTTTTACTACGGATAATATATGATGTGTATGGTGCATTATATAAGATTTATACATTTTTTTATTTTCCAAAGCTGCCTTTTTACAATTTGGATAGTTATCCAACAAATTATTCATGTAAAGAAAAAGTTAAAATTTTGAAATTGTTTACTAGTTGTGAATTGTCAAGTTTTTCTTAACACAACAAATTGTCTTGCATTTACTATAAGGCAGTCCCCGGTTATTAGTGTGGGTTCTGTTCTCGACAGGGTGCTGACAAGCGAAAACTGCCATTAACTGAAACTTATTGATTTTTGGCGCTTATGGTGACGAGTTTCAGTTAACAGCGCCAATAACTGGTTAATGACACCTGTTAGGTATGTTATGATACCATAACTGTATTATTAGCACCTTATGGCACTGATAACCGAAACTCGGCATGTTATGGAACCTTAAATCACCGATTTTATAAAGCGCCATAAAACTGGGTTGCCATTAACAGAGTCCGCTGATAACCAGGGACTGCCTGTATACCATTCTTTGGTAACCTATTTTATTCAGTAAGCTTTATATCATATCTTCCATATGATTGATATTTTTCTTTTTTTTGGAAATATTTTTTTCCTCTTTTTGTTTCCTCTTAATTCTTTCAACTGGATCTAAGTAAGGTTTTGAAAGGTAATTTGTAATCTTCATTCTTTACATTATAATTATATAAGTAGGTACTGATGTCAGAAATTTCATGAAATCAAGTTCTTTTTAGTAGAATTTTAGTTGTATATAAAAAAGTTGTCCTCATTTTCTATGTTTATCACAGATCCAAATTTCCCTCCACATTGAAAAGTAGGCTTGTGTGGCTGTTATATTGAACAGTGGTTTACCTCCCATTCTATTTCTCACTCATGGTGTTCTTTAAGCATGTAATGCAGTCATACCAGCAAATTTCTGCACCTATTTTAGTCTGGACAACTTTATTTTCTCGCAACGGTTATTGGTTGTTGGTTAGCTGAATTTGCATTTGCACATGTTATTTCATTTTAAAAATCTCCCATAAAACTTTACAAGTCATAAATTTCATAAGAATAAATAAATATCCCTGAACATGCATGTATTATAGCGAATGCAAAGATTACAAGACAGAGGCAGAACCTTGGAAATATAAAAACTTTCCAAATCATCCATGCAGAGAGGGAGAGAGATATCAAAGGATAGTTTTCAAATGAGATTAGACTAGAAAGTTTGGAAATTAAACAAAATATTATTGTATTTAAGAGAAAATATTAGTGTATTTAAACTACTAAAAGTTTTACACTTTGCTATGAAAATGACTTTTAGTTCCAACCTCAGTATTATTGAAAGAATTCCTTGCAAAGAGAGTTACCAACAAGGTTTTTACTTAATTGCAGGAATATTATTTTAAAATAAATTTGATTTGATGTCCTTTTTATATTTAGAACATAACATAGATATATAATGTTATATTAAAGTATGATTACTATAAGTAATATTGGAATTGCAAATTGTTGCAACTACAGAACATCTGTAATTGTGTACTGCAATATCATGTGTTATACGTATATGTACACAATCATTTATCCAAAATCCTTGAGGTCAGATGTGTTTTGGTTTTTGGAATTTTTTTTATTTCGGAACTGTGGGGTCAGGAGCATAATCAAACATCACTACTGCAGCAAAAACATATATTTAAAAAATTATTTCATGTTTTTTCATTAGTATAGTTATTTATTCATTATAGTTTATTATTATTTATAAACATATTTATGTACTGTTAAATGAATGTGACGTAATTAAGGTCATCAGTAATAAAATAGTGGGACAATTAAGACCATATATTTACTGACATTATTTTCAACAAAAAATTTTTGTAAATGCAAAAATACACATAGTACATTCATCAAAATAATTGTAAATCAACTTGTGAATTTTAATGAGAAGTAAGACTATAAAATACATTTCATCATATTGATCTTGGAAAGAGTCATTTTTCGTTGTACACACATGGTCATCAGCTTGCAGTTGTACATTTGAGGATGGTCCGTGAACAGGATTTGCAAGTGATGATGGATTACTACGACACACTGTGGGATTTTTCATACCATTATATTAAAGTTAAAATTATTGTTAAATTCTTGTTTTCACAAAGAAATAGTTATATAAAGCAGGTTATTGAGTAATTTTTTGTCATCAGCAGTCAAATAATCATAATCATGACAATGTTCAAAGTTGGTGCCTTCCACAACTTACGTCTATAAATAGAACAGAAGTACAGGGCTGTCATTGGCTAACAGATCTCCATGACAGCCAGCCAGTCAATCAGGGTTAGCTGTGTTCTGTCTTGGAAAGAACGTTTTGCTCACATGAAGCTGACGGTGATGTAAGGGTGAGTGTTTTGAATACATTACGTACAAAGTTTTTAATAGTGTTGTATTTTACTGATTGCATGAAGGATAGAAGGGACTCCTTCTCATTACTTTAAGTGCAAAATTGGTGGTTCAGAGATTCTTCAGCAACAGAACTTTTTTTGCATCAGAGGATAATTACAAACACTGCGTTGACATTCCTTTAAAACGGAATTCATCTCTAATCTCTCGAGGAATGTTAATCCATTTCTGTTTATCTGCTGGTCACATCCTTCATAGTTTATGTGACTGACAACAACAAAATCTGTTTGTTTGTTTTTATCTTTCGAAGAGATATTACCTGTACTGCACATTTTTAAAAACATTATAAACACACATACACACACACGCACTGCTAATACCTACTGGTTAAAGACTCAAATTAGCAGTATTTTTTCCTGAGAGAGAGAGAGAGGGAGTGAGAATGATAGACAGACATACAGAGTTCATCTCTTTAATCGCTCAAGGAATATTAATCCACTACTGGTCACAACCATTATAAGTCCACGCGAATGACAACTACAAAATTTGTTTGTTTGTTGTCTACCAAAGATGTAATACATATTACTTGTAGTACACATTATTTAGGACTAAAGTTTAGCGCACATGTACAATTATTTTATTATCTAGGGATTTTTTATTCATCTTGGGGTTTTCTTAGTTCAATTCTTGGGATTTAGTGAGAAAAATAATTTGAGTAGCATCACACCCAAATGATTCAAGTCAGCCATTAGCACGCCAAGCCACCAACCTATGAATCAACGCTATACTCTCCACAAAATGTTTTTGGTTTTTAGAGCTTTCCGGTTTTTAGAATTTCGGATAAAGGGTTGTGTACCTGTAATATTTTATTATATTTTTTATTGTTGATGCAAAATTTACAGAAAAGATTAGATAAAAAAGGAGAAACAATCTTGTACATGTAGGAGAAACTACTATTAAGTTCTGTCTCTACTCTTCATCAATATCCAATCAGTTAAAGATATACTCTTGATAACACCAGATTATCAGAATTAACAGTTATATCAAGTTTTATTAATCTATTTATTAAATTTGATTTAGGGTAAGGAATATAGATATCCACTGTATTTGAGAAATTATTCTTGGTATTTGGGGTATAATACCTGACAAATGATTGGTAATATGCATAGTTGATTGCTTTGATTTGGTAGGTGTGCTGCATACAGTGCATTGAAGTAGCACAACTTTGGCTGCTGGAGCATGTTAATTTTTATACTTCTTTCAGTTAATTTATCTTAAAGTGCAGTACTTTTTCCAGTGTCATAGAATTCAGTATTAAATAAGCTTTTCTGAAGTTGCCATAGGTTAAAATCTTGAACAGGTTTTGAAAATCCTTATACAGTGTAAACTACCCGTATGTTTTATGTCAGAAATTTCATTGGCCAACAGTGTTTCAGTGCTTGCAAATTGATGGGGCTACTCTTGGTACAGCATTTTGGTTAAATGTATTGAATGCAGGTTCATGCAGCATTTTTATTTTTTTCACACAAAGGAAAACTAGATACCATTGTCAGAATTACTAGAAATATGGAATAACATTGGTTGCACTTGGTTAAAAACACACAGCGTGAACATGACATCTTAAAAAAAGAAAGAATAAAGGTTAAAATCCACATGATATACTAGGTGTTACAAATAAGAAAAAACATTAATCTTCAAAACCTAAAAATTGTTTGCTTGTTGGTACCAAGTATGAAAAACTCAAGTGTGAATTTAAAAAAAAAAACTATTAAGTATAGAAAAAGCAATACATTACAAAATTTCAAATTTTATTACAATATGTATTCTTGCTGTAGCATTACCAGTAAACCCTTCTAACATGATGCAATTTTACTTCAGTCTACCACCTATGTCCCCTAAAGTCAAAGTCATCCGAGAAGAGTATTACAGACAGCCCGAGGTTAATGGCGCAATCGCTAAGCGGCGAATCGGTTTTACGTCTGTCGTTAAAAATATTCATTAAAAAAGATAAGGCATTTTAAGGTATTTTTACTCCACAATTTTCGGTTAACAGCGCCGCTAGCGCCGTTGTCTAACGAGTTCATACATTTGTAGAAATGCAGTTCAGACCATAAACGTTATGCAAATGATAAAATATGCATCTGACGCTGTTCTATGCTGAAAATATCGAGTTACAGAAGTGCAAATTTAGCTATGGATTAGTCTATTTAAAAATGTTCATGCTTTTATGTTTAAAATGTGTATGAAAATGTATTACATACATGGTATTTTTTATTTCTGCACAGAAATATGATACAAAGGCAGCTTTTGAAACTGCCCTTCACGTTATCAAAGCGGATGTTTTTCATGTTCTCTCTTGTGAGCCGCCACCTGCCGCTCTTCCAAAAATACCTAGTTTTTTAAGAAAAGTGCAATTTAGCTATGGATTAGTCTATTTTAAAAAAATGTTCATGGCTTTTATGTTTAAAATGTGTATGAAAATGTATTACATCATGGCATTTTGGGTATTTCTGGCACAGAAATATGATACAAAGGCAGCTTTTGAAACTGCCCTTCACGTTATCAAAGCGGATGTTTTTCATGGCCGCTCTTCCGAAAATACCTAGTTAAAAAAAGTGCAAATTTAGCGATTGATATGTCGATTTTATAAGTGTTCATGCTTTTATGTTTAAAATGTGTATGAAAATGTATTACGTATAGGGTATTTTTATTTTTGTTCATAAATATGATACAAATTAAGATGCTTTTGTAACTACCCTCCACGTTGTCAGAGGATGTTTTTTCATGTTCGTTCTTGTCTGCCACTATTTTGAAAAATGCATGGTGTTATTTTATTAATCATGCATCTTTTCCATAAATCCTTGAAAAAGTTATACATTACTTCACTGTATCCAATAATATTGTATGTATTCTCATATTATTGTACGTATTATAAAGTACTACGGCAAGTCTAACCCAGTATTCCGCGGAGCGGCCAATGTTTTGATTTGAAATCAGCTGATGACGAATACGAGTTTGTTTCACCATATTTAACACAATTCTGAGCGAATTTTCTTGCTTTTAGTTAGCTTAAACGAAATTACGTGATTCCGTTCGCAAATTTTCTTTATATCATCGTAATACGAACTTTACGTTATTCATCTTATATCAGCGTGAAACCAATAGTAAAATGTGTTCTTTCAAGCACAGTAGTTTTGATTAGAATGATTTTATCTCAATTTTATGTACGGTTGTGTTTGATGGCATACATTTACTTAGTTTTATCCTTGTTGCCAATGTAAGATAATAGTCATTAGCAGCTTGAACAGTTTTCTCAGCTTCAGTTATAACTAGGTTTAAATTTCCCGATTGATCTCTGATCTATATTGATCTTTTATCTATAGCAAATAGAGTTATTACATTAAAATATCTCAGTTCTATTCCACATAACATCATTTATAACAACTACAGTAATAGTGTACTATAGTAGGATGATTGAAATACAAGCCAAACAGATGTTATCCAATTCGGTTGTACTTAGAAAAAAAAAAGTTGTTTCTCGTTCGGTTCGGTTGTTCATGGCTGTACATGTTTGTGCAATGAGTATAATGTTAAAACCATACTTTCATCATTCTCTTTTGCTGTTTTTTTAACTTATGTAACTAGAAGATGGGATAAAGTTAGGCTATTGTAATTTGGTTTCTCATAAAATCGGAATATCGTAAGACGAATTATCGTAACTTGAACACTACAGCTACTTGTACACTATATGAAACCTTATTGTATCTTTACATACTGTAGACACCCAAAGGATTAAAGCTAGGCCTTTTTTAACTTTAGAGTATTTATAATACTATAATGTACTGTACATTAAATTCTATAGTACTATACTGCATAAATATAATTTTACTTATTGCGCCATTGCGGGATTATGGCGCTGTTTGACTGGTCTAAGGCGCTGTTAACTGGTCTAGAATTTCGAAAGAAGGTGTGCGGCAGCCATAGGCTTTAATATCACTTAGCGTCGGAAAAAAACTTAGCGTCGGTGGCCAGGAACGGAACCCCTGCCGCTAACCGAGGGCTGCCTGTACATTTAAGTTAATGCACATCCATTAACTCGATGAATTGCCAGTAGTACAGGAATGAATCTTTGTGACTTCATATATATTTAATTAATATAGGTTTGTTGTTTACTCTTTTAACTAAGAACAATTTATATTCATCATGAGGGTCATATACAGAAGTTCTGATTACTATCAAGCAAAGATAAGTTTCCCATGTGATTAGGATAGGCTATGAAAAAGAACCTTTTTCTCATACTTAGCCCAGAAATTTTCTAAGTTATTTTAGGATGAAAATAATGTCTTAAAGACAGAAGCAGGGTACGTACCTTGAATCCAAACAATAGACTTTGGTATACAGCCCATGAATTACTGGTAATGTTGAATGCAAACAAACTATATCCTTATGTAGCTAGCTTTTGGATTTTTGTGCTCTGGGTTTGGGGGAGAATGCTCTTTAGCCATGAAGTATGGGGTGTGGTCTTAGTTGCTGGGGGATTTAAAATTTTGCAGATGAATTATATGTTATGTCCATTTGCTTGCTGTCTTACTCAGGTTTGTTATTTAAAATTGCATTATAGACTAACCCTTAATGGGTTTTTTTGCCAGAAAATTTTCTTAAGTAAAAGAGAATGGAATTGTAACTGGAGAGCAAGACTTCCAAGAGCAGATAAATGATTATCACTGGGAAGAGATTCAAATGTAGTGACTAAATCACTTTTGACATAGTATTTAGATGTGAATTTTAAATCTTAGCCCATATATATTCAGCCATATTACTGTTTGTAATCATCACTTAATGGGTTTTCAGAGATCAGGACAGATATAGCCTAACAGAAGGTATAATTAAATCCAAGCCCTTATTCAGCAAGAAATTAACAAAGTTTATGGCATTCATGTATTATTTGTGAAACCACTTAACCTATTTAGCTGTTGGAAAAAATTTCAAAGGAATTTCAAATTGACATAAAAGCATGATCAAAACAGCATCAGATTATGCTAGTACCCACATTACCCTTTGTTTGCCCAGCATCTTCAAATTCA
The DNA here is from genome assembly GCF_015104395.2 of Macrobrachium nipponense. Taxonomy (NCBI): domain Eukaryota; kingdom Metazoa; phylum Arthropoda; class Malacostraca; order Decapoda; family Palaemonidae; genus Macrobrachium; species Macrobrachium nipponense. The sequence continues at coordinate 158,293,569 of NC_087200.1, forward strand.
GTCTGGGGTTAGCCTTCTGCTGCAGCATATCTCCAGTACAATATGTGCCTTCTTGTTTGTTTGTTACAAAATGGCATAATAAACCCAAGGAAGGGCTCCAAAGCATGCAAGAAATGCTGCAGTGCTAGTTTGAGTAAGCCAAAGAGGTCTTATGATGTGCCTACTTTAGCTGAAAAGATGTAAATGTTAGATATGATTGAAATACAGTGATCCCTCGTTTATTGCAGTTAATGGGAACCGGAACCCCCCGCGATAGGTGAAAATCCGCGAAGTAGGATTGGCCCCCCCCTAGGAATTTCTGTATATGTGTGTGTGGGTACCAGAATGTTTAAAATATGTATATTCATACTTTATATATATATTTTACTTAAATCTTTTTAATTATAAAACCTTTATATTATACATTCACTCTCACATATATTTCACTTAAATCTGTTTAATTATAAACCTTAATTTTATACATTCACTCTCTCTCTCTCTCTCTCTCTCTCTCATACGATACGTATTATGGTGTTCCACACTCACCAATGACAGTAGTATCTTGAGACTTTACTCCAGTAATGACGACGATGACAGACCTGTGCAGTTCGATGAATGTGATGATGATGGTGTTACTGCACAGGTATAATGAGGCCTTTAAATCAGTTCGGGAAGCGCCTCATCGTCAGATATCTGCGCTGGATCGTCAACATTTGCTTCTGAGAGAGGCGAAGAGGCTGGTGGTGGCAGAGAAGAGGCTCCCACTCCACTCGTAGAGGCTTCAGGTTCACTCGGAGGCTTTTTGGCTGGAAGCACTGATGGTGTAGCTGGGGTTTTTACCTTGGAGAAGAACATGGCGATGGGTAGTTGCTGTCGTTGGTTTTTCTTTTGCTGCAAAATGCCCTTGTACAAGGATGTCAGCATAGTTGCTAAACTCGACAGCTTGAACCATATTATCGTCTATGTCTTGTGCAAATTGTTGCACTGCCCTTGCCATGTTGCACAATTGTTGCGGGTTCTCCAGGGTAAGGCCACGCTCTTCAATTTCTTCGTCTTGCTCTTCTTCGCTTTCTTCTTCACTTGCAGACTTCGTCATCTCAAGGAGGTCTTATCTGTCAGTGGGTCCGAGTGGGCATCGATAAGGCCGTTGACGTCTTCTTCCGTCATGTCGACGAATCCTTCATCCCTGATGATGCGAGTCAGCCTCACTGCCTTCTCCACTGCCGAGTGATGAACTTCGTCAGGAGTGAAGCCTGCATAGTCATGCACCACGTTAGGCCATAATTTCTTCCAGCAAGAATTTATGGTCTTAGTTTTCATGTTCTTCAATGCTTGCTGGATATTAGTCAAGCATGACACAATGTCCTAGTTATGCCAGTACTTTTTCAAGGTGAAGCCTTCGTCGTTGTCATCAACTGTCACGATGAGGCCCTCCTTCGTGGAATGAGTGTAGAGTGCCTTAAAGGCACGAATGACACCTTGATCCATCAGCTGAATTAGAGATGTAATGTTAGGGAGCAGAAACTCAATCTGAACCCCATCCTATTGCAGATCTGTTGCATGGCCTCCTGCACAGTCCATCAAGAGAAGGACCTTTTTTAAGGGGATCGGCTGGTTTCCGACTTTTTTAACGACAGGTTGTTGATATATAGGGGGTTTGTCAAAGGATATTGTGTGGAACTTCTGGGGAAAAAATTTTTGTTCAGTGACCTTAGGTTTTGTGACGACAGAGCATTTTTCGGCCAAAAATGGCCATTTTCAAAATGCATCTCCTCCTTTGCTTTTTGGTTTTAAGGGATGAGATTTGAACCACATATAAAACACATATGGACCTTCGATATAAAGCCGAGGATTTTTGATTTTTCAATTATTTTTCGAGATATGATTTTTTTTTTATGAAATTTTCCCAGAAAAATTACAGTTTTTTTTTTATGAAATTTTCCCAGAAAAATTACAGGAAAAAAATTGCCAAAAATCAGAAACTCAAAATATTGAAAATCCCCGGCTTTTATTTAATCTACCATGTTTCCTCATATTATATATGAAATTTCATTTAGATTGGTTCAATACTAAGGGAGGAGATACATTTTGAAGGTGAAAAACTTATGTTATAGGTACATAAAAAAAGGTAAAAGACTGTGTTACCATTAATTTTATGTTTTTAGTTTTTATTTTTGAGTATTAATGCAAAATTTATCATGAATAGGAATATTAATTAATTGATTATCTTGTGCCTAAGACACATTATTATAAATTTTAGACTCCTGGTCCCCCCTTGTCTGATCTTGTCATAAGGTATTACTCTAGGGTATCATAGTTGCCTACACTACTCATTGTCGCCAGGTTATGTGGTTATTTAAAATCCTCCGGCTTCATATTCTTGAATTTTCTTGTGTATTTTCTTTCTTTCTGGGAATTTCTTCTTTCTGGCACTCAATCTTCTTCTTTCTTTATCTTGAAGTTCTAGGCTTCGTTGAAGAGCAGAAGATATGCCAAATTCTTGGAAGAGTGTTGCGTGTCTGTATCCAAAGTTATGGTCAAGCACAATTGTTTGTGCTACAAACTTTACTCTTTGTGCTCCAGCAAACTTAGTCTTGTGTGCTTTGTTCCAAATTTTTGAATGAAAACTTTAATTCGCGTTTTGTGTAAGACCGCGAACACAGCGTTCAAGCAATTCTTTCTCAGACAGTGCTTCATACACAGCCTTTATTTTCCTTTCACTCTCAGCATCTAAATTGATAACTGTTGAAGATCTCTTGAACTCTATTTTCTCTCTTTCTTTACCCATTGCTATGCTGCGCTGAAAATAGCACCAAGAATCTTCCCCTTTTGGACAAAGTCCATGACGTTGATTTTCTTTGGCACTGAATATATGGTTAAATGATACCATTATATCCTTCTTCATATCAATCCATGATTTACCAATATTACGGTGGATTGCCCTGCCATAATAATTAGTCATTATGCTAATGTTTGTATCCGACAATTTATTCTTTCCACTTAGAACACTAAATTTTCTTCTTTTTCCAGTTCTTGTTACTCTCTCTTCTTTTTCATCTTCTCTTAGTCTCTTCATTCTGTTAGTCATTGTTTTCTTTACATGGTTGATGGATTCTACTTTCGCCACTTTTAAATTTTCATATGGTCCATTTCCACCGTTCATTGCTAAAACACTATTATAAGCGCTGGAATCTCTGTCTCCAACAAAGGTGGCGTACCGGAATCCCAAATCTTGCGACCTTGAAAACATCCTTATGGCGCCTTCTGTTTCCATCCCTCCTGATGTACCTTCATAGTTTATTTTACAATCTTCATCATGAAGGGTTCTCCACACGTTTAAATCTTCTTTTGTTATTTTCATTTCTTTTAGTTGAGTCGTTTTAGCGGCACATGCTTTGCAAACTTTGTTCATCACTTCAAAGTCTATCACATATCCTGTGCACACTTCTATTATGACTCCCATACCTACATTAGAAACATGGCCTCTTTTCATCCATGTCCCATCGTAGGATACGTCGATATTGAGTATTCCATTTTCATCAGGCACAATTCCCATATATTTCCTGTAGTATGTTCTTATATTTTCAAAGATTTTCTCGTTTCATCTGAAAATATGTATCCATTTTATCATAAAGATATCTAAGATGGCGTGAATACTTGCTATTTCCCATTGGTTTTATACCAAGCGTTCTTTGTAATCTCTTCAGTCCCGCGAATCCATAATCTTCCAACAAAGAATGATAAATTACTGCCACATTGGTTTTGTAAATTGGTGCCTTCCTTCCTTCTGTAGAAATCGGTGGGCATTTTGCGGGTTCTGAAATAATTTTCCCTCTGCATTTAGGACATATCTTTTTTACTAGTGTCTCAAATCCATCCCTTGCCAAATGGATCCTCGGAATTACTTTGCATCCACAATTCGGTATTCGTGATTCAAGTAATTTTTCAAGTCTTGCTTCATTTATTATTATCATTTTATTTTCACTATCGTTGATAATATCAGCTTTCGATCTACTGCTTTCTTCTTCTAAAATATCATTGCCCTTTAGCAGTGATGAACGAATAAAGAGACTATTAGGGGTGGATGTGGTCAGTCTCTGGTCAGCAGATCATACCGTGCGCCATTTGCTGCGCGGCCTCTCTCTCTCCCTTCGTCGCTTCATTCCCCTCTATGGCACTAGTTTCTTGAATTCTCTGTTCTACTTCTTCGATGGTCATATCCAATTGGCTTTTCCGCATTCTAGAGGCATGAAGTGAAGTCTTGGACCTTTTACTAAAGCATGGTGAAAAACTAAAAACACCGCAGAAAACACAGAATTCAGTCAAGGCTAGCGAGCGTGAAAAAATGCGACCTTATAATGTGCAAGTTTTATAGGCAACTGTTGGCCTGTGGCCACGCGCTGAGCCTCATGACTCATGATGCGTGCTTTGTCTTGTCTAGGAATAACTAAGAAGGTACCAATTAGGCTATTATTGACATTATATATTTCATTTCAAAGGAAGTTTTCGTAACATATATCACAAAAACTATACCAGACTAAATCATTTGCGCTACTGGTGTTTTGTGGGTATAAAGTTATTGTTACATTTCAGGCCATAACTAGAAAAGTAAGGCAAATTTTAGCATTATACTTCGTGGACACATTCTTGAATGCTCTACGAAGCCATAGAATTTTTTTCAGCAAATCGAATATGTTTCATATTTTTTGGGTTTTTTAGGCAGCCGATCCCCTTAAAAGGAAGGCCCTTCTGAGCCAGATACAGCTTCACCTGGTGAATGAATCAAAGGAGGAACCATTTGAGGGTCAGGGCTTTCGTTATCCAGGCATTAGAGTTATGCATCCAATGCACGGGGAGCAGAGCTTTATTTTTGTTTTTTAAGGCCCGTGGATTTTTGGTCTTATATAGGCCTGGCTTAAACATAAAGCCTGCAGCATTGCCACACATGATGAGAGTAACACAGTCCTTGTGGGCCTTGAAGCCTGGCCTCTTCACTTCATCCTTGAAGAGGAATGTACGAGAAGGCATCCTCTTCCAAAAGAGGCCTGTCTCGTCCATGTTAAAAACTTGCTCGGAGGTAGCCACCATCACTGATGAGCTTAGGAAACTCATCCTCCATGTAACAACGAGCAGCATCGGTGTCGGCAGAGGTAGCCTCACCATACAAAGGCACACTTTTGAGGCTGTATCTCTTTTGAAATTTATCAAACCATCCTTTGCTGGCTGTAAAGCCTCGTCCTCGAGGAGGCAAATCACTCGTGGCAGAGTTAGTACCGGCTTGAGGTTCGTCAGGATCATCTTCAGCGGCTTCTTCATCATCTCCTTTGTCGTCGTCATCGGGCAAGGTTTGATCATAGAGAGATTTAGCCTTTGTCCTGATCATATTAGTGTCCAAACTCAGTTTTTTTTTTTCCTGCAATCAGCAACCCATAAGGCTAATGCAGCTTCCATTTTCACAATTCTCTTATTATACGGAGTTACCACACGTTTCGCTTCTTTATTGAAGCTTATTGCAGCAGTTTTGCGGATGTTAGCTTCGTCTTTTTTTATGTAGCGCACTTTCGATTCATTCACTCCATAACGTCATGCCACTGCGGCATTACTTTTGCCCTGTTTTAACATATCTAAAAGTTTGACCTTTTCACTGATGGTCATCATCTTTCTCTTCCTCTTGGCTCACTAGAGGAATCTTTCACAGGGGCATGGCGTTTAGGAGGCATTGTAAGGGCTTAACAAAAAGTTAGTTTCGAACACAACACTAAGATACGTGAGACACAGTTGACAGCATGAACGAGAGTGGCAAGATAGAACAAGGGAAGAAGCTGGGAGAGGATGCGATGATAGGCAGCCAATCAGCTCACGGGATACATCCACTCATGCTCTCATTTGTCGATCTCGCGCCGGGAACCAACCACATGCCTTGTCTGAGTGCCAGTGGGTATGTACAAAGCCTCTGAGAGATGATCTTTCTTTGTCTGCCATCCTGGGAAACTGTTTCTCTCACGCATCACGATGAAACAACGCTGCTTTCCGCAATACGGCTGCCGATATGGCAGTATTTTTTAATTTTTATATTTCAATTAATATTTTTGAAAAATCAGCAATGCACTGAGGCCGCGAAACTTGAACCGTGAAGTGGCGAGGGGATTACTGTAGTTAAAAAATCTTACACTGGGATCAATAGGAAATTAGAAAAGGATCATTGATAAGAGAAATTTTCAAGGCTAAAAGGTGTTTTGTGGCAAAGCGGCCGACCATAAGATCAACCCTGCGGTTATGTATGGAGCAGAAAATCCCTGGTCTGTGAAGAACAAAAACAAAAAGGCATCTTGTTTACTAACAACACAGGACCAAGGCATGGATCATTGCAATGTGTTTTACAGTGTCATGAATGTTTCGTCCTTGAAATAAAATGCTATTTTGGGAGGGAAGGAATGCCTTGTGACGTCAGATGTGTGAGTTGTATTGATGATTCCAGTTTTGGAAGATCTGAATACCAAGTGTGATGAGGGTTAATGAAAAGATTATGACAGCATGCACAGTGGTGCTAGAAATTAATTCCAAGATCAGAGATAAGAAATTTATTAACTAATAAATTTGGTTCTACTTTTGAAGATATTAGGAATTTTAAGGCTAATTTCCCAGTTAGAGGTTATAAGGTCATTATTGGTGATGTTTTTACTCAATGCAAATGCCAGTTCTATTTTCATTTAATTGTGTCTTCTGATCTACGTGATAAGATTTACACACAGTACAGCGCATTCAAGAGTATTCTTCTACAGTTGCAGATTGTTCTGTATCAAGGCGTAAGGAATTACAGTGTTCAGCAACAAGGGAATAAATCTCAGGTCAGCTGTTGACTAGAAGCATGTGCATATTAGATTATAAGTCATGTTCAGTTATGAAAGTAAAAATTCACAGGTAATTTCCAATCATCTCCCCAAGGTATAATTATCTCCAAACCTTCTGTAGTTCTTGAAAATAAAATACAATTCCACAACAAACTGTGCCCAATGTAAAAACACCAGACAAACTGCTCCTGAGATTCATTATTGTGAAGGACGCACCTGAGTTAAAAAAAAAAACCTGTAGACCAAAGTAATTTAGCAGGAGCCAATAGTGGAGTGGGTTTTACAGGAAAATTTCAAATGGCTCTCTTGACAAAAATACAAGATTCACCCAAAACCTCTACCTACATTTATGGTTACGCCATTACAGCGCTACTTCTTCCATATTTTGCACATCTCTGCTAGACTGAAGAGACAGAAAACAAAGAAGCTGAGTGCCAAAGAGAAACTACAAAGAACTGAGGTGAGTTACTTGTCAGAAATAAAAATGGAAATCTTCTAACTAAGGAATCTGAAATTAGAGCTAGATGGAAAGAACATTTTGAAGAGAAACTAAAAAGACCAACCCCACCAAACAAGGAAGACATCCTTGAGGCCGAACATGATCTTCCTATAGATGTAAGTGACATTAGATTGGCAGAGGTTGTTTTGGCAATCAAACTGAAAAATTGCAAGTCACCAGGAGTGGATGGTATTGCACCTGAAATGTTGAAGGCTGATGAGGTTCAAACACCCATTGTGTTCAATGAATTACTCAGTCATATGTGGCGAGATGAAGTCACGCCTGTTGAATGGAAAAAGAAAGGGATTATTATTAGAATACCCAAGAAGGGAAATTTTAGAGACTGAATTGGTGAGGGACCACATTGTCACCAATAGCTATGACAGTTTTTTCCAAGGTAATATTGAATAGAATAGAACCTGTAATAGATAGAATACTTCGAAAAGAGCAAGCAGGTTTCAGAAAGGGTAGAGGACCTGACAATCAGATTTTTATACTACGACATATAGGGCAACAGTGAAACGAACTAAAATCACCTCTTGTTTTATGCTTTGTGGATTTTAAGAAAGCATTTGGTAATATTTCACATAGTATGTTAAGAAAGATTCTGAGGCACTATGGGATACCAGAAAAGATTGTAAACATCATAATGGATATGCATAGTGGAACTTGTTGTAGGGTAATGGTTTATGGTAGTCTTTCAGATGCCTTTGAAGTCAAGAATGGAGTACTACAAGGTGGAATACTGTCCCCTCTACTGTTTATTATAGTGATTGATTATGTTATGACTAAGATAATGCAAGGAATGAATAATGGCATTCAGTGGAAGGGGGACCGGAGATTATGTGATCTTGAATATGCAGATATAGTTCTAATTGCCTCTACAGTGGCTAAAATGCAGGAAATGATTTACAGGTTAGTACTGGAGGGGAGAAAGGTTGGATTGGTGATCAACCAGAGAAAGATTTAGGTCATGCAGATTCAGAGTGGTGCTCAGATGAACTGCTTTATTGGAGGAGTAATATTACCCAACTCAGACACTTTCAAATATTTGGGAACCATTATTACCAGCAATGGATCACTAGTTACAGAATTCAGGGAGATTAGAAGAAGCGATGGGCATGCTAAAAACAGTTTGGAGGTCAAATCAAATATCAGTTCACAGCAAAATCAAAATATACATTTCACTTGTAAGATCGATAGTAACTTATGGGCACCAGTCGTGGTACAGCACTAACAACTGATGCAAAATTTCTTGCCTTTGAGAGTAAAGCATTGAGAAGGATTTTGGGAATCTAATGGCAGCAGCAGCATATAACAAAGGCAGCAATTCGCGAGGTGGCAGGGGTGCCCAATGTGAATGATATAGTTAGATCATCAAGATGGAGATGGATGGGACATATATTAAGAAGAGAAGATGATTTAGTCCAAGATGTACCTGAATGGAAGCCACTGGGTAGGAGAGGACATGGTAGACCAAGAGAAATGTGGTTGATGACAATGCAGAAGGAGGTTGGATCTGAGAACTGGGCTGAGCTCAGAGAGATGGCACAGGAAAGAGACATATGGCATGAATTCATTGAGGCCTTATGCATCCCGTGGGTGCCAGAGGATTAAGTAAGTAAGTAGCCAGAAAAACACACTGTAGGCATTATCCCCTTGATGGGATGGCACTGAGTGAAGCATGTTGCTTTCAGGAACAAAAAGTAAGTGATGATATTAATTGCTAGCATTTTTATATTTGTAAATACATTGTTACTGTGACATAATTTACCAGTAACACACACAAGACTCTCCTTGAAAGACTGGTTGTTAAATAAGGTAAAAAAAAAATGGAAGCAAGGTGGAATTAAAGAAATTTGGCAGCTAGCTGGAATGAGACCAAAGGGAATGGATAAGTTTCCATGATTTTCTGGACCTTCCTATGTGCCTTTGTCTGTTTACTTCCCTGTCAACTAATTTTCAGAGCTTTCAGTTTTCATTCTCCGGGTACCTGTCACTCAGCAACTTCCTCATTCTTTATACAGTGCTCCACAATCTTCTCAACAGTAGCCAGCCTTGAATCCCATTTGCTTTATAAGTCCTATGTCTGTGTTGCAAACAAAAAAATAAGCCTTAAGCAGTAGTCACAGATTTTTGCTCATGTTTACTAGTAGCCTAGCAGTCTCCCTTCACTTCATCTTCACTGTTAGCTACTCTTGCTACTTTCTCCAGTACCATCTTTGTAATATGTATGTCACAGTATAACAGATATGTTCTGCCTCCTACTGGCTAGGTTGCTGATAGATGAGTGCTATTGTTGCCTTATAAAGCAATAAAGGACACATGGTTAATCCTTATAGTGAACTAACTTCATCTAAAATTCTTCTGATAGAACTGCTGTGGTCTTCTCTCTAGACATTATATTATGATGAAATAAAATCAATACCTTGGCTTGATATTCTTGTCTTCTCAAGATCCTCAAATGTAGAGTATAACAGTTGTCTTTTTTAGTTTTGCTTCATAATTTTGTGTACTTCAGTTATTGAGTTCCCTGACAAAAAAAGTGTTATTGGTTAAAAATAAAATTTTGCACCTAATTCAGGTGGATGGGACTCTGCTAAATGAGTCTGAAGCTCTAATTATTCTAAGTGTAACTTTTGACTTGCATCTTACCTTTGAGAAACATTCAATGAAAGTGCCAACAAATGCCTCAAGAAAGTTAGGTATTGTAGATAAGGTCTCATATACAGTGGTCCCCCTGTTTTTGTGGAGGATGTGTACCAGACCCCCCCGTGAATAGTTAGAACCCGCGAATAGTTAGCACCCCTATAAAAATGCTTAAAACCTTTTTTGGTTGTTAAAATTCAAGAAAAACCCACAAAAATTTTTATACCTGTTTTTTTTATAGTTTTATCACAAAAAGTCCATTTTCTGATGAAATTGATAAAAAAAACTAGGAATTTGTGGATATTTCTCATAGAAAAATACTGCGAATAGGTGAATTTCCTGCAAATAATGCGAAGAAGCGTTCCAGAGAGAAATCCGCGAATGTGTGAGTCCATGAATACGGAGAACGCGAATACGGGGGTTCACTGTATTTATAACAGTGATGAAATCAGTGCAATCTGTTTTAGGTCATTTGTCCTTTTACCAAAATAGATAGAGTGGATTGCAGTGGTTAGGTTTGTTTCCTATTATTAGCTGTTGCGACTTGGACCGTTGACAGATGGTCTGCCAATTTTTTATGAGTTTTATTTCAACAGAGATCTTTAACATTCACAATTTATCCCTGATCCCCTATTCCTGTTGAGAGCAACCAGATTTGCAGAAAACCAGCACCAGTGGTATTCAGTAAATATGCATTGTTGTTGAACTTCTCAGTTCCAGAAGGCTCCCTGAGGATGTCTTGTAATTGGAACTTCAAAAGTTCAAGCTAAGATGCAATGCATTACTACCTTAGTAGGATTTTCCTTGCATTTTAATAATTTACTTACATTTTTATCTGTATTAATTTGTTGATTAATATAATCTTTAAGTGAGATTGCTTTTTTCTATAATTCTCTTTTCCACTTACTTCATAATGAACACCATATTCTTTGGAAACTTGAATTTCAAGACAATGCTCCTGTGGGCTTGTTCCATATGAATAAGGTTCATTTTCATATAATAACAATACTAATAATATAAATAATAATGTTTCATCATGTAGTACATCCCATTTTCTCTTGAATATCATTGTTGAAGTACTCATTGATTAAAGTTAAAAGTTAGGTGGTTTCAGTCCTCCCACAGGCTATTGCCTCTCAGGTAGACGTCGGCTGGGTAATCCCAACCCCCCACCATGATGTCCCTCATGGCAGTAACCATCTGGTAGACAGTCTCCTATATGCCCCTTGATGGGGAGTGAACACTGGTCCCTGATTACGAGGCCAACACATTACCAACTGTACTAGCCAAACGGTTGTCCATCTTTTATTGTTTTATTGTGTTTGCATATATTCTGGTCACCTCATCAGTAACTGGTTTTCCTGCTGCTTTAAGCAAATATCTTGCAGTGAATACATCTTCTATTTCAAATTAATTTTATTCAGTTATTAGATTTTCCATCTTTTTATTGTCACAATTTTGCTGTTTCATCTTTATTTTATGTACTTTGCCACACAAAATTAATTAGTCATTAGGATTTTAAAGATTAGATTACAGCATACAATAAAAAACTTGAAAGTAGGGAACCACAAAAAGATTTATGAAATGCAGCCTAAGAAATATGTGGTGTGATAACTGGGAAGTATTTATAAATAAACATGGTGAGGCTAGTATGTACAGTTTGGAATTAAAATGAGTTTAGTAGAGACAAACTGGAAAGAAGATAGAAAGGTGTACAAGAAGAAAAAGAGATGCCAAGAGGCAGGTAACAAGGGCAAATATTTTAGTTTGGGAGAAACAGAATCAGAAAATTTATGTGATAACAAAGTGTACCATGTAACATAAGGTGTTACTTAAATGTATTATCTTATGGAAGCCTGCTGTCTGTATGTGTTTGCATATCCCAACAGAATTCAAAAAGATGTATTCTTTTCAGATTCAAAGTTTTTGATGTTTACTTGTTAGATGAATTATAAGATGAACATTTTTGCTTATTGTATTGCCATTGTATGGATTAACAAGTTTTATTTTGGGGGATTTGTACCTGGAAATTAGAAATAAATATTACTACTTAATTTATATATTTGACTAACATTACGTACTAACACCATGGGTTATTTTGTACTCCCCAAAGGTACACCATTTGAAAACACTTTTAAATACAATGTTTCAATTATCCTTTATTCCTTGTGAAACAAACCCAGATAGTATACAGACTTGAAGAGTTCAAAGTAGAAGAGTCCTACTCTTACATGCCCAGCTTACAGTCCACTGTCCACTGACCAGCACAATTATACAATATAATTTAGAAAGCAGAAAATACTAAAAAGTAAGACCCAAATGTTAAGAAGTCCATACCCATAGATAATGGACAGTGGAGCCAGTGCTGACCTTAGAAATCCAGGTAGCTCCCAAAGATATTGTTTCAACAGAAGAATAAAGCCATAGAAAGTAAGCTTGCCAAGCATCTCCATGTTTGCTAAAGGAAAAAGCATAGATAAAAGCATGTTAAAGACATTTTAAAGGTCTGAGGTCAGTTCTGACTTGCAGAGAGCTCCTGGCAACACTAAACCACAGAGTTGTGTAAGGCTTCCTGGAAAATGTCTAAATATATGCTTGATCAGGAACCTGCTGAACAAGACAAAAGAAGGTCTTATGAGAGTCCAGTGCCATCTACACAAGAGAGGGAACAGACAAAAGTGCTGGAAAGTTCCAAACCATTGGAGGCTGACCTGAAAACCCCCCACTGGGTAGAGACATTTTACCAGAAATGAAATGAAGCCACTGAAACACAGTTTTGAGGTGCAAAGAACAGGAAAAATGTCTGATAGCTGATAGTAGCCTAACCCAAGAAGCAATGAGAGACCATGCAAAACACTCAATTATAGAAACCAAACAGCCAAAATAAAGCAAAAAATTGGTCATGGTGGTAAGGTGATCTGTAGAGAGAAGAAAGGTTGGGACAAAGACTTGTTAAAAGAGAAGAGTAAGAGCAAAGCAACATACCCCAGGGAAAGAATTCAATTATCATGGGAATACAGGCCAGGTTAAAAGAGAAATTGCACAATGGATTCCACAAAAAATATGTAATGTAAAAGGCATTGGTAGAGAACATTAGCTGCTGCCATGACTTTTGAAGAGCTACCCTCCCAAAAGCTGTGCCTGATAAACAGAATGCATGGAGAGGCAAACTATGGTTGATTGTGAGATTAATGTAAGCTGCTGCTCCAGAAAACGGTGAGTAAAGGAGCAAAAACGCTGTACCTAAAATTATTATTAGAGAACAGAATTTAGGAAACCTGACTGCCAGGGACATCACAGACTCATCCTGCCAGGTTATCCATATACACGTCAAAGAACTTAACAGAGCTCTGAGAGGAGGAACTGATGACAGGATGATAGAGAACGTATATCATGTGAATTGAGGCACGGCAGAGAACTTTTTCTTATACCTATAGGCATGGAAGGAACTCAAAAGGCAAACACTGTAAATCTGATCTTCATTCACAAAAACCCAAAAGGCAAACACTTTGTAAAATTGATCTTCGTTCACAGAAGTCCACCAGAAGATGGTAGGCCATAATCCTGATACAGCAATTCAACAAGAGATCACCAAGGTAAGGAAAAGTTAAGAAAGCTGGCTGCAGATCTGATTCTAAATCCCAGTGACTTTAATCATCCATCATCCTTCATATTTCAAGCTAAACATCATCATGAATCACTAAATGTGAGGGTGAGATTTCCTTCAGAATTAGGACTACCACCACCCTGACTACCTGTTAGATCAGAGGTTGTACTTGTGTATTATTTGTCCAAAAAAATGCTTCTACTCCCAAACATCATAACACACAATAGAACTTATGAGGAGCAGGGTTGATTTGGTAGGGTCAAAATATTTCTGGTGCAGGATTTACTGTCATTTCACCTAATACCACAAACCAGTTCTCTTTAACAAAAATGTCTGTGTTCACAACAGAACTAAGTGAAGGTTACTGAAAGCATACTAGTGAATAAATTATTTTAGTTGACTAGAAATGCCACCAAAGGCCTTCTGAACTGTTGTATTAAAAATTTTCTTTTACACCAAATTAGGTTTACATTCTGCAAATTATGTGGAGCTGGTGTAGATGTTCAAATACATTGGATTCCTGCCTCTTGTGGGCAGTAGGGAAATGAGGATGCTGGGAAATCTCCATTCTCATAACCATCCTGGTCAGTGATTATTTAGTAAATATGATGTTTAATAAGTGGTAGACATTTTTTAAAAATAATGAACATGACAACCACCAATTGAAGCAGAGAACCATGGTTTGATTATGGAATTCTCAGAACCAAAATGAATGTCACACTGGTACTGTCTTCAGCTTAGCCACTCTTGTGTACCTAATCCATGAATATTAATGAGTAACCCAAATAGATAGAATGTAGGTCAGTTTTCTAACATTTATACATATCTAATGTGAAAATCTTAGCTTAAACCAACGGGATTTCAAGTTGTGGAAATGAATTAAATGAGGAAATTTTGCTGAGAGGACAAGGAGCAAATGTCAGAGTTTCTAGAAAGGTTACATGCCTGAAAGGCAATATTGCCATCAAAATGAGAAACATGTTCATACCTTTCCCTTCTCATCCACCTCACAGAATGAATGCTTTGCTAATCAGGCAAGAAGTAAAGGCCCTACGACTCATGCTAACATGAGTTCAGTTTGGGAGGAAAGGTTCTGAAGATGAAGAGAACCGAACATTGCTCCACATGGCGACAGAAACTTTGTAAATAGAGGGCACATCAGAAAAGCAGCATTGGGATGTGGAAGTTTCTCTGGATGAGAATCAAGAGACATGGACAATACTAGAAGCACCAACTGTTAAGCATGACGGCTACACCCACACAGCCATCCAAGAGAAAGCTGCTGACCAGTAAGCAAGGTGCTAATGAGGGCAAGCAGAAAAAAATTACAAGCTGGTATCCTTCTTACAAAGAACATTGAGGTATAATTAGAATATTTTTTTATGAAGGATATCACATGTGAGAGAGAGCAAAATAATAGACCAATAAATTACATTATTTCACATTAAAAGAAATAAAAGATAACAGAAACATCACAAAAGCTCAGAATGAAATGTAAATTAAAGTAAGGAAAGAAAATAAATTACAAATAAGAAAAGTAATTGTAAATGTATAAGGCAAAAAATGCAAGAAGTTACTATACACAAAGTATATCTAGGAGGGTAACAATATTCATGTAAACTACAAAGGAATTTAGAATAGGGAAAGCTCACGGAATGACAAAAATGAAACATGATAACTGATGGAAAACTTATGCAAATCCTGGGAACCACAAGATATGTTCAACTCTGTGAGTGCTACACACAGTATATATTGAGATATGTTTAATGAGCAGACAATTGATTTTGAGCTGAATGTATGTAGTGGAACTTATTTTCCAGCTCTTGATGTCAATGTAACTTGTTACCTTTTACACGGATTAAAGGTTGTTGTTGATTAATGCATTTCATTTAATCAAATTACAGCTTGTGCCACGTACACAAAAATAGAAGCCTTCATCCAGGTCTACAGTATATTGTTATCTTATTACCTGTTATTATGTTGCATGAATTAGAGATTCTTATATCACATGATTCTTGTTTTTGTATTGTGTGTCTGGAGATATTTGCCTTACATTTATGTTTTTCCTTATTAATTTTGTGGTATTTCTGAATGTAACTTTTACTTGATTATTTTTTAATCATTACTGATCATTTTATGTGTAAATATAGTGTAGTATATTGATTTTGCTTCGTTACTTTAGATACCTTTGTATTTGTTGTTTAAGTTTATCTTGAATTTTGCGTTCGTTTTTTAGATACCTTTGTATTTGTTGTTTAAGTTTATAAAACCTAGAAATGTAGACTTTTGAAAGTTCTGTAGTTTGTATTGTAGACACAATTTATGTTGGTATAGTTTTGAAGTTTAAGTTAGGCACAGGGAAATTTGATTAGAAGTTCATTTTATTACTGTATTTGCTATTTTCATTGAAAAGGTGGACTAGAAATTATTTTCTTTAGAAGAAACCATACAAATAAACACAGGTAATATTGGATAGAACATAGAGAAATGCTATTTAAAGGAAGGTCTTGCAGAGTGTATGTTGGAGGCAGTTATTGCTGGGAAATATTCTTGTCATTTACAGTCCAAATCTTATAGGATTGTTTTTTGCCTAATACTGAAGCTGCATTGAAAAGGGAGCTTCAAAATAATGAAAGCAAAGCTGTTTAGGTAATGCTGTACTCAATATTAACATTAGTTACCCGAGACTCTAAGCCCTTGTTTTGGGTAGGGAGAATCAGAGTGCCTCAATCTAAATCAGAAGTGATCTTTTCTGGCGATCTTGGCATAGCATTGAAATTAGATTTGATTACTTAGAACATGAGGGAGGGTGAGTTTGAATAACATACGTACCTCCTCCTTACCTGCAGAATTTGAGTAGTAGTTGGTGTGGACAGGCAAGACAAAATATTTGTGCTAAACATCTTTATTATCAATAAATTTCCTGTTTACATATTGATTAAACTCAGGACTCTCAAATGATAGGCAAAGGTGCTACCGCTGACCCCCACAAGTCATAAAAGAATTTGTAACCTTAGGTTTCAACTTCTTTTACGACTTATGGGGGTCAGTTGGTAATATCCTTGCCTTACAGTTAATAAAAGAAGCTGAAATCTTATGCTTCAACTACTTTTATGACCTTTGGAGGTCAGTTGGTAGCACCTTTGCCTTTCATTTGAGAGGCCTGGTTTTGACCCCAGTGTAAGTCGGAAGTATATACTCATTACACATGTTATTGTGTGTTGATTATGTCTTTGGTTACCAGTGTTGTAACTGGCATCAACAGATTATTGGTCCTTAGACTTCAGTGGTCAAGTGTATGTCAGGGTGGCTCTCATAATACAGCTATGCAAGGGGCATAATGAAATTGTTCGTACCTTCATAGGACCCTTGTAAAGGATGAGTGTCTTAACTGGACTAGTTTGTCAGTTTTTAATGTATAATAAATTATACAAAGACAGTAGCCAGAGGTTTTGAAGACAGATAATCCTCAAAAACAAAAAGGAAGAGCCCAGTTTCATTAAAATTCAGCCTTACAAAAATATGTCAGAAAAGGAAAAAGGAAGTCTAAGGCTAATCCAACCTAATTACAGTTTGACATTCTATTCTCTGAATGGAGATGATGCTGTTTTTACAATACAACTAGTTTTTGTACAAACGCAATAATCATAAGAAATCTTTACATCCAGCTCTATCGAGTGAAGCCTTTCAAATAAAACTTCTCAGTGAGCATGCTCAGTCAACTCCTGGATCCTTGTAGATACACAACTGTCTTGTCTTGTCCAAGGAGGTCTGCAGCAAGAAGGAGCATCTGAAGGTTGGTTATATGAAGTCCCACTTCTATATTTTCTTCATATGGTGTAGGGAGAGGGTCTGATGGTTTTATGATGGTACTTAGATGCCATTGCCTACCACTAGTCATAGTTTTTTTGGTGCCTCCAGTGGTTCGCCATTGATATAGGGAGAATGGATTTAAAGGTGCCCATGTCCATCAGGAACTTCCTGCCAAAGATTAGTCAGTGATGTAGAATCTGATGGAGTGAGTGCTGGTCAGGGTTGTGATAACCACCGTAATTATCTGGAGCGGTTGCCATGCTTGATTGCTCCCAGGCTGCATTTAGAGGTATAGTTCTTAACTGCCAAACTTATGGTATACACAGAGGATGGATGAATGGAGGACATCTTTCTTGTTGTTGTTTGTAATGGTGTGGGTCATGATCATGTTCTGGGTCCAGGTCTTCTCTGGCTTCATATATGATGTGGGTAGCATGTTGCAAGGCCCTGTAGTCCTCCAGCAACTCATCTGCTCTCTCCAGGAGGTTCACCATTTGTGTTCCTACAGCACTAGGGAGGCCAGCCCAAAAGGGAGGCCAGCCCAAATGTTGGTTGGCAGTCAGTGGAGCCATATTTTCCTTGCTAGGTTGACCTTTGGCTTTTTGTCAACATCCAAGTCTGGCAATGTCAGGAAGGACTCTAAGTCCATCCCAGGGTGCCCTTACCATTGTGTCCCTAATCAGTATGTTTACAGGTCTAGGGCTCATTATGCAAGAGCAAGTGGCAACACGGAGAGCTTGGACATCAGGAACTGATACAAGTTATCATATACTATCCTCTTGTTTTGGGTGTTGAGGCAACATGCAAGCTAGGGAAGAAGAGGGCAATCCAAGAAGAGGGCATCTGGGATTGCCCTCTTCTTCCCCAGCTTGTGGCTACACTCTACAATGAGCATAAGGTTGTTTCCCATTAAATCAGTAAATACAGCATGGTTTTTGCATCAATAGCACGGTGGAACCAACAAAACTGTAATATCCTATCCACGTAGAGTAATGGAGTAACCATAGCCATGCCTACTGCTATATGATGATATATAAGGAAATATCACAAAAAGTCCAGTGAAGAGCCAACGAATACAAATGGTCCTGCCCTTTTTCAATGCTCTAATCAAGTACAGCTGCAGAGGGCAGATATAAAATTGCACCTCAGAAGTATAAAAAAATTTTACAAATAAGGTGGACAGTGTCTTTAAGGCAGTCCCAGATGCCCTCTTCTTCCTTAGCTTGCATGTTGAGGCAACATGCAAGCTAGGGAAGAAGAGGGCATCTGGCACTGTCCACCTTATTTGTAAAATTTTTGATGCTTCTGAGGTGCAATTTTATATCTGCCCTCTGCAGCTGTACTTGATTAGAACATTGAAAAAGGGCAGGACCATTTGTATTTGTTGGCTCTTCACTGGACTTTTATGTGATATTTCCTTATATATCGTCATACAGCAGTAGGCATGGTAATAATTACTCCATTGTTCTACTTGGATAAGATGTTACAGTTTTGTTGGTTCCACCGTGCTATTGATGCAAAAACCATGTTGTATCTACTGGTTTAGTGGGAAACAACCTAATGCTGTCTGTAGAGTATAGCTACAGGTGAGATTCGGTAGTATTTAGTCTTATATTAGCATCTTTGTTGGTAGTGCATTTCTGTATTTCATCCATTAATCATCAGGAGTAAGGTGCCATAACAATGCTGGTATGGAAAGTCATACGCAAGATTCTATGGAATAGCTGACGTTTTTAATGGTTCATCTCATTTTAATATGCCTTCCAAGCTGCATGGTAGTTACTGGTGATTGGTTGCACACGTGGTCAGAACATAGCAGGCAATGCAAGTGATGTACTATAGGCACATGACTGAATTCTGTGTGATCGTAGCTAAACTTAACAGCTAAACCTGGGTTTTGTAGCAGAACTTGGAAGCTTACAATGATGTTAGCACCTTTGTTTCCTATAACATTATCCATGCACTGTTTGTTGATAATGTTTTTATTTTTTTCACAAAATGAAGTTTCAACTTGCAATGGTTCAAATTATTATAGTTATATAAGCTAGTAAAACAATTTTAATTACGGCAGTTTTTGTTGTATTTGTGGCCTATACATGCTGACCCAGATATTTATATTGAGAGTAAAAAACTCCCCTGAATGGAAGAAATTCTATCCCTGGGCATAATTTTTTACCAGATGTTGACATGGATGTCTCGTCTTTAGATGCTTAAAACAAATATCTGAGTTTTAAAATTTTTTTTAAAGATTTTTGCACAGACCTCTTGAAGTACAGATTTTCAAACACTCCAAGCTTGTGAAAAGTCTTATTTTTTCTAAATTAATTTACCCCTAGCTACTTAAAAATTTGAGGTTCTGTCCACCATTTGGATGTTAGATTATCCACTGATGCTTTTATGTCTTTGTCATTTTCCAAGTCTATTAGTTGGTGCAGGAGAGCTGCCTTTGGATCTGTATCACTGTTTTAGTCACTGGCTACTGAAATTGCTTAAAGAAGCTTCCAGGCTCCTTGAATTGCAACTGCAAATGCAGAAAACTACGAAACTTCAAATATGTATTATGATCATCTCACTCATCCCCCGCCCATATAGATTTAAGAGTGAAAGTGTTGGATAGTTTAAATCTCAGCAGGCATGGTGTACTGCCTTTTAAAGTACCACAAAGATCTCCTTTTACCAGTACTTTATTGGTATTAATGGTAACATGACAGAAGAGGAAATTTGTTCTAATTTTATGGATGTGCTCGGCAGCATCAGGGTATTAGTTTTATGTCTAACAATACAGTAGTGCCTCAGGTTACGAAATTAATCTGTTCCGAAGCGGCCTTCGTAACCTGATTTTTTCGTATCCAGAACTACGTTTTACATGTAAATTGCCTAATTCGTTCCAAGTCCTACAAAATCACCACAGTAAATTTTATAAAACAGTGGTACCTCAAGATACGAAATTAATCCGTTCCGAGGCGGCCTTCGTATCATGAGTTTTTCGTATCTTGAATGGCATTTTACATGTAAAATGGCTAATCCGTCCCAAGCCATCCAAAAACACCCCAGTAAATTTCGTAAAAAGCTAAATTGACCTATAAACAATGAAATACTACAACAATTTGGACCATTCAATACCTAACTTAATACGCACTAGTAGTACCAATATGTATGTACCTGTAAATAAAGTGTATAAGTGTACATGGTAGACAAGAAATACTGTACATACATACGTACGTATGTAGTAAAATGTGGAAGCTTACCTTTCGAGTGAGGCTATCTCCGAAAGTGGCGACAGAGGAGGAGGACAAACGGCAGAAAACTTCTTATAGTACGTACACTTAACTTTACGAAACATAAAAAAATGTCAGGAAAACATAAACTACACTTTACGAAACACATTAACAAAACTGTAATACTTAACTTTACAAAAAACTTAAAATTAAAATTTTTTGTTGTCTTTTTTGAATAAAATTTTTTTTTTACTTTTTTATACTTTACGTTTTTTATTTTTATTTTTTTTTTTTTTTTTTTTTTTTTTTTTTAACAAAATTTCAATTTCTTCACCACTTTCAACATGGTTTTTTCATAGTATCACTTGGTTCTTCCTTTTTGCTTACTCCTACTAAAGGCCTCTTTAAAAAATAACTATCCAAGGAAGATTGCTTCTGCCTGCTTTTGACAATGTTCCTGAAACGACTTGGGCAAACGTCATCGAACTGTGCAAGCATACGACCTGTGTAAGCCTTTTCGCGGTGTCTCTTTTCTACGAATGATTGCACCTTATGAAAAGCAGCTAGAGCATCCTTAATTTCTGCCGTTTTCATAGCGTCGTTGTCCTCCTCCTCGCCGCTGCTAGAGAATTCTTCTTGAAAGACATTATGTTGCATGGCCTCCAACTCCTTCAGGTCATCTGTCATAGGCTCTTCTTGGTGCTTCTCAAGAAGGTCATTGATGTCGTCCTGGTCGACGACCAGCCCCATGGACTTACCGAGTGCAACGATCTCGTCAAGATCTGGTTGCGGAACAGTTTCAAGATCGTCAACTGTTCCTGAATCTGCAGCACCAGCTTTGCACATGTCGAATCCCTCGAAGTCTCGGGCGGATGCGGCATCAGGCCAGAGTCTCCTCCACGAAGAATTCAAGGTTCGCCTCGAAACCTCCTACCAAGCTTGGTCAATGAGTCAGATGCATATCACATCGAAATGCTCCTTCCAAAATTCACGCAAGGTGAGGTTTGTGGTATCGGTGATGTCGAAACATCTCTTGAAAAGATGTTTAGTTTACAGCTTCTTGAAGTTCGATATCACTTGCTGGTCCATGGGCTGGAGGAGAGGGGTGGTGTTAGGCGGAAGATAAAGAACCTTGATAAACGAACACTCTGCTAGGATATCTTCCTTGAGGCCAGGAGGGTGAGCAGGGGCATTGTCCAACACCAGCAGACATTTCAGAGGGAGGCGCTTCTCTTCCAAGAATTTCTTCACTGTCGGGCCGAAACACAGATTTACCCACTCCATGAACAAAAGTCTCATTACCCAGGCTTTTGCATTAGCCCTCCACATCACTGGAAGTTTCTCCTTAAGCACTTTGTGGGCCTTGAAGGCTTGAGGAGTCTCCGAATGATACACAAGTAGGGGCTTCACCTTGCAATCCCCACTGGCGTTCGAACAAAGTGCGAGCATAAGCCTGTATTTTATAGGCTTATGCCTGGGTGGCTTCTTCTTTTCCTGCGTGATGTACATCCGACAAGGCATTTTTTTCCAAAAAAGGCTAGTCTCATCACAGTTGAAGACTTGCTGAGAACTAGCCTTCGTTGAGTGTCATCTCGTTGAACGTGTTAATAAAGGCTTTGGCCGCTTTCGTGTCCGAACTGGCCGCCTCCCCATGCCACACCACCGAATGGATGCCAGTCCGTTTACGGAATTTTTCGAACCACCCAAAAGAAGCCTTGAAGTCTGAGGTTGGCGTCGATGTCGCTTCTCCTCCATCGTCTTCGGCCTGGGCAATCAAATCGCCAAAAATAGCGCTGGCCTTGTGGCAGATTGCCGTCTCGGTTATCGTATCGCCAACGATTTCTTTGTCTTTTATCCAGACAAGAAGCAGCCTTTCCATTTCATCGTGCATGTGGCTCCTCTTGCTGGATAAAATAGTCACGCTCTTGGAAGGAGTAGCTGCTTTGGTGACATCCTTCTGCTTAAGGATGGTGCCTATTGTCGACGGATTTTGGCTGTATTCCTTGGCGATATTGCTCAATCACATACCAGCTTCATATTTTTTAATGATCTCCATCTTTGTCTCCAAAGAAAGCAACCTCTTCTTTCCTACTTCAACACTCTTGGGACCCATGACTACATAGATACTGTACGTAATTAAGTTATGTAGTACGTATGTGTATGAAGTAAAGTTCTCACACAACACGATAAAGTAGTACTACAATAAAATCACTAACGAATTTATGTTAATAAACGAAATCGTATAGAACGAACGAATTCCGCGTGCTCACGATACTGATGATGCCGCGAAGTGGCCGAAGAAGCACGCCACTACGTAGATGCACAATGGGAGAGATGCTGACCAATAGGAGAGCAGGATCCTATGGCAGTGACTAGCATCAGGAACCAATGGGAGAGTGGGAGGATGGTGGCGAGTCTACTCAGTTGGCGGCACGCGAGTTTTAAAATTGTTATCGGTGGTCCGGGCGAATCTCAGACTTTACAGCAACGACCTTTCGTATCTTGAACAATTTTCGTATGTAGACCCACAAAAATCTTCGTATTTGCTTTCGTATCTCGAGTTTTTTGTAAGTTGAGCCTTTTGTATCTCGAGGTACCACTGTAAAGCTAAATTGACCAATAAACAATGAAATACAACAATTTGGACCATTCAATACCTAACCTAACCGTTACTGTACCTGTAAATAAAGTGTATTAGTGTACAGGGTACAAGAAATACTGTATGTACATGTACATATGTATGTAGTAAAATGTGGAACCTTACCTTTCGAGTACAACGAAAGCAAAATCACTAACATGAATTTACGTGAACGAACTAATTCCACGTGTGTATGATAATGCTGCCGAAATGAAATGGTCTAGGAACTCCCTACATAGATGCATGATGGGATAGATGCTGACTAATAGGAGAGCAGGATCTTACAGCGGTAACTAGCATCAGGAACCAATGGGAGAGAGGGAGCATGGTGGCGAGTCTACTTAGTTGGCTGCGCGCGAATTTTAAAATTGTTCTTGGTGGCCCGAGCAAATCTCGGACTTTACGGTACATCCTTTTGCCACCTGAATTATTTTCGTACACAGAAGCAAAGAAATCTTCGTCTTTGCCTTCGTAACCTGGATTTTTCGTATGTAGGGGTATGACTGTAGCTCCAGCTCAATTTTGATGTTCAGCTTGGAATGTAAGGTAACACTTTCAACAGTATGGTGTGTCTACTTCCCATTTCGTCAGAGTGACATCAATGCAGAGAGATTTCTAAGTTCCCATTAGTATCTTCCTTAAGTGTAAAGGCGATGACTCAAACTCTGAGTTAACAAACTTAACAATTTATTAAGAACTACGTCTCTGGAGTAGAGGAAGAGTTAGTTTCAGAGAACTGCTCTTGATGAAGAGAAGTAGAGATCTAAAGTTACAAAGTCTTTCTCAAAGATAGTAGAACAAAGCTTATCTCAGCATACATAACATACAGACAGACGAACATGTGACTAGGAAATCACGTGTTACCTCTGCAGGTGATAGGTCACCAGCTTCTCATAGGAAGGCGCTGTGACCTATTTTGCCAGATAATGCTAATGATTACACAGGCAAATGCAAACCAGGCCACTGCAAGCATAGCACGGCAGCGTCTGGCTTACGTCCTGTTATGAATACATATCACACTCCTATCTCGCCAGTGACCCTTTGGGTCATGGGAGTATTTTCATATATTTAAAATATATGTTTAATAATGTATTTATTACATATTTGTATTATATATGTACATTTATATATATTATTATACAATCATAGGTATAACATAGATAGATTTAGTATATATGGTAGATGTTGTATATATATGTACATATATATATAGATATACATATAATAGAATAATATATATATAGGATATATATACATACATAACATATAGAATAAATAGAATAGTAAGAGTGGAGGTATATATAGATAGAATGAGTATATAGAGATATGGAGTAGATAGTATATAATATCTATAGAATATATATATTGGTCTATGATATATAATAAATAATAGATATATCTATGTATATAGATATATACATAATATCTATAATATATTGTATATATTATATA
This sequence comes from Macrobrachium nipponense, assembly GCF_015104395.2. Classification (NCBI taxonomy): domain Eukaryota; kingdom Metazoa; phylum Arthropoda; class Malacostraca; order Decapoda; family Palaemonidae; genus Macrobrachium; species Macrobrachium nipponense. The sequence continues at coordinate 158,318,275 of NC_087200.1, forward strand.
TAGATAGGTATGTAAAATGGATAGAGATAATATATAGATATTATATATAATGATATTGTATCTATTTATGGACAATATATATATAGTATTATACATGCATATGTTATCAGATATCTATTTAGTATAAATTGCATAGTATACAGACAGATATTTATTAATATGGATATGTGAGTATTATCTGGTACTATAATACTATTAGATATAGAGTAGAAGAGCGATATATAGATAATAACAGACAGAATAATAAATATAATAGATAGTAGATATGTATGTAGATATATATATACTATATATAGATATATATATTAGAGATATTATATATATGATATAGTATATATATAATAATATATATCTATATATATATAGTATATATAGTCATAGATATATATATATTTATATATATATATCCTATATTACATACATATATAGATATATAGATATATATATATATATATATATATAGATATATATAGATATAGAGATAGATGTATATAGATATATGAGATATATATATATATATATATATATATATATATATATATATATATAGATATATATATATATATATATATATATATATAAATATATATATATATATATATATATATATATATATATATATATATATTCATATATGTATGTATATATATATATATATATATGATATATATATAAATATATATATATATATATATATATATATATATATATATTTATATATATATATATATATATATTATAAAGTCATATCACATTACCGTGATTCATATACATATATCAAGCTACAAATGTCCTTTAATATCTAATTTGCTCTACCTCGGAATTAACATATTTTCACATATGTTTAACCGAAGGGCAATTTTTTTAGGCGATAATAGATTTGCCGGCTCACAGGCACGAACCATCGACACCTTCAAATCCAGGACGACAGTGAAGCCTTAACCCACCCTGCCACTGCAAAAGGATATAAGTATGCCGCCTACCCCCTCTATATATATTATATATATATATATATATATATATATATATATATATATATATATATAAATGTTTTTTTGCCACGAAGGACAAAAATGAAAAAGCGAGATAGCCAAGTACTTTCAGTCCTGTTCGGACCCTTTACTGAGTTTGCCTCAGTAAAGGGTCCGAACAGGACCGAAAGTACTTGGCTATCTCGCTTTTTCATTTTTTTCCTTCGTGGCAAAAAACCTTTATTTATACATAGCATCACGTTTTATATACTTTTGTGATCAAGTTATAAATATATATTATATATATATATATAATATATATATATATATTTATATATATATATATATATATAGATATATATATATATATATATATATATATATGTATATATATTAATATCTATATATATATAATATATATATATTATATAATATAGAATATATATACATATATATATATATATAATATATCTATAATATATATAATAATATATACATGTAGATTAACAACCACCAAAACACAACCATCACACAGACACACACACATATATATATATATATATATATATATATATATATATATATATATATATATATATATATATATATATATATATATATATATATATGTATGTATATAATTTTACAAAGGCATGACTTGCGGGTTTTTACAACATGCCAGAGGTTGCCTTTGCAATTTTTCTTTTACAAAGTCATGAACTTATGGCGTTTTTACAGCACGCCAGAGGTTGCCTCTGCAATCTTAATTTTTTTTGTTATACAGAGGCATGAACTTACGGGTTTTTACACCACGCCAGAGGTTGCCTCTATAATCTTTTTATTTATTTTTTTTTTAGAAAGGCATAAACTTACGGGTTTTTACACCACGCCAGAGGTTGCCTCTATAATCTTTTTATTTATTTTTTTTTTGAAAGGCATAAACTTACGGGTTTTTACACCACGCCAGAGGTTGCGTCTGCAAATTTTTTTTAATTTTTGCAAAGGCATGAGCTTGCATGTTTTTACACCGCGCCAGAGGCTTGCCTCTGCTATCTTTTTTTTTTTTTTTTTTTTTTTTTAAACAAAGTCATGAACTTAGGGGGTTTTCACACCACGCCAGAGGTTGCGTCTGCAAATTTTTTTTTTTTTTTTTTTTTTTTTGCAAAGGCATGAGCTTACAGGTTTTTACACCACGCCAGAGGCTGCCTCTGCTATCTTTTTTTTTCTTCTTTTTTAAACAAAGTCCTGAAGTTACGGGTTTTTTTTCCACCACGCCAGAGGTTGCCTCTATAATCTTTTTATTTTTTTTTTTGAAAGGCATAAACTTACGGGTTTTTACACCACGCCAGAGGTTGCGTCTGCAAATTTTTTCTTTATTTTTTTTGCAAAGGCATGAGCTTACAGGTTTTTACACCACGCCAGAGGCTGCCTCTGTAATTTTTTTTTCTTTATATAAAGGCATGAACTTACGGGTTTTTACACCACGCCAGAGGTTTCCTCTGCATTTTTTTTTTACAAAGGCATTACCTTGTGGTGTTTTAACTACGTCAGAGGTTGCCCTTTCATTTTTCTTTTTTTCAAATTATTTCTTAATGGGGAATATTGTGGCTCTCATCACATTCATCTTGTTCAAGTATTTATTCCCACTCGTCATCTGCAAGGAAGCGCCATCCATTATAGGTGTAAGGCTTCATTTTGTACAGCTTAATCTCGTTCAATACTCTTTCTTTTGTCTTCATCGAAAAATGGGAGAAATTTTCTGTCCCACCCTTGATGCATTTTAGTGACTACTTCATGGAACAAATAGTCAGTGTGCCATTGCTCTATAATCCTGTCAATTTGTGGTTGTCTCATTAATACGTTGGACACGCTACCGACGGTGAATGCGTGGCCTACGATGAGAAGGCATGACGGTTTCCATGCCTCCATTTGGCTTGCGTACCGGAGAATGTGTCCCGTGACCAGTCCTTGCCTGCAGTGAAATTCCTCTTCGGTTTCATTAGCTTTTAAACTGTTCACTTTCATGTAGGGCCGGTAGTTCGCGGCAATATTATAATAGTCATCTCGTGTCAGTTCTTCCACTGTCATAAATGGCGGCAACGAATTAAAGGGTTCGAAAAGGCCAGGTTCAATGTGCAAGTAATTAGATTTGTGGATGCCTGCTCCCCATGCGATAGCGTCTGCCGTTTAAACGCATCAAAAGGCGGGAGAGCTGTAAATAATGGGATTGTACCCAGACATCGCCATATTTCTCCCGACCGCGACGGCATCCTGAATTCAGGAGATGGTAAGAGGAGTATCTCGTAGGTAGTCCAGGATGTTTCTTCGGGGAGGGCAGAGCCTGTTCCACATACCCTTCGTAATGCCTGAGAATTCCTCGTAATGTTCTACCCTCTTCCTCTTGATCTAATCGTCTTCCATGGCGCGTTACAAGGATCGTTCTTACGTTAACTTTCGGCTTTAATCTCTGGGCCCTCTCCAGGCTTCTTTGAACGAGTGGTGGTGAGAGTCTACGCCAATTTTTTGTAAGCTGAAACGTTTCCGGGACTTGTTGACCATCGTCGTATTCACTGACAGGCGATCACTAGTGGGGTCTTTGCTGTAGCGTTGTGGCTGCCGCTTCTTTGCACCCAAGGTAAGTCGATTGTATTCCCCTGCTGAATCATATGCCCCTTTACTGAGTGGCCCAGTATTTCTTGAAGGTGAGTCACCCTTTGAATCGTCTGTTGTCACTCCACTTTCAGTATCACTTCCTTGCAGGTCCTCGTCGTTTTTTCCATTTTCCAAATACGTCTGCAGATTCAATGAATTTTCCAGGCACTGTTGTTTTGCCCGTTGAGGTTCCCGTTTCAGCATTTCTATCTTTTTGTGTAGCTGATCGATTTCTTCATCCGTCTTCTTTTTTCACATCTCCATCGTTGAGGCACTTTCCTCTAACATTCTCGCAAGATGTTCAACTGTTTCTTGAAGATCAGTTGCCTTCCTGTCCTTTTCTTGCTCCTGTCGTATATTCCCGTGAACTTGGATGCTTCCATCATCGGCGCCGACATTTCCTTGATAGTCAGAGACAGTGTTTTCAGTTCCACTGTCACGAGATCCAGATTTGTCCGTACCAGGTTTAGAAGAGTCTTCCTCAGAACCATCACCTAAGAGCCATCTTGTAACGAAGAAGGAAACTCCCGCAACGGCCAGCAATGCCAGGTAACCGAGCAAGTTATCGAGAACACTGTTTGGGGCAGCTTTCCCTTCGGCAATGAAGTCCTCAAGAGCTCTGTGAGTCTTGAAATTCTCCAGGCTTTTAAGAAAATTAAAGAAGACGAAACAGTGAAAGTGACAAAAGCAGATAAATCTAATGCAGTGGTAATAATGAATAAAAGTGACTATGTAAGTAAAATAATGACATTGCTAAATGATACTGATACTTATACGAAACTGAGGTCTGACCCTACACAGACAGTTAACTCCCATTTTAATAAACAAATTAAATCCATTTTGAAGGGCTTGGACCATTTAATTAAACAGTTTACACCGCAATGCGCCTCCCTACCTTATATGTATGGTTTAGTCAAGACACATAAAATCAATAACCCTATCAGACCAATCATTAGTTCAGTGGGCTCAGTTACGTATAATTGATCTAAATGGCTTGTAAAAATTCTTACTCCTTTGGTAGGAAACATTTCTAACACGAATGTTAAAAACAATGTTGATTTTATAAACAAATTGAATAGTTTAAATTTGAATTTTGATTTTAATATGGTTAGTTTTGATGTTGTCTCTTTATTTACAAAAGTGCCTGTAGATGACTTACTTGAATATTTGGAGGATGAATTAGAACGTCATGACATTCCCTTAAGTGTAGCAAGCCTCATTAGTCTCATAAGGTTATGTATCAAAGATAGTAAATTTTGTTTTAATGGGGAATTTTTTGTACAAAAGTTTGGCATGGCTATGGGTAATCCCTTATCTCCTGTCCTTAGCAATATTTACATGGAATTTTTTGAGACAAAACTCTTACCAAGAATTTTGCCCCAAAAAGTTATATGGTTTAGGTATGTAGATGATATTTTCTGTATTTGGCCAGTTCACGAAAATCTCCAGGAATTCCTTAATAATCTCAATAATTTAGTCCCTTCTATAGAATTTACTGTAGAGGAAGAAAGAAATTGTAATGTGAATTTTTTTTATGTAACTGTCCATAGAAATTATAGAAATTTCACCTTTTCAGTCTTTCGAAAATCAACTAACATTGCCACTTTTGTTCATTACTACTCCAATCACCATCAAAATGTTAAATTCTCTGTTTTTTCTGGGATGTTCCTAAGGGGTTTACGTGTCTGTAGCCCGCAGTTTATTGACGCTGAAATTAAAACTATTTATGATATTGCATTGAAACTTAAATACCCAAGGACTTTTGTAGATGTGGCATGGAAAAGAGCTAGAAAAACATTTTATTCAACTAATGACAAACTTGAATTTTGTAAGCATAACATTCTAAAATTACCCTATGATGAAAGGTTTTTAGATATTCCTAGAATTTTAAAGCTTTTTAACATAAATGTTGTTTTCAGTAATATCAATGTCAAGAGTTTAGTACTCAAAAATTCTCCTAAAGATCTAGGCTGCGTATATGAAATTCCTTGCAAAAAGTGTGATAAAGTCTATTACGGACAGACCGTTAAATCTCTTTCACAACGTCTCAAACATCATCAATATTCGGTGAGAACTGGGCAAATATCGAATGCATTATTTGTACATATAGTACAGCGGCATAGCAAAAAAATTCATAAGAATTGTGCATTTGGTGATGGAAGCACCAAACATGGAGGAATGATAGAATATTATATTGGGAACATTTTCAGATATGGAACCACTTTTGTAGTAACCCCAAAGTGGCCGCCATATTGGATTTCAAAATGGCGGCTTACAAATCTTTAATTACAGATAATTCTGGTTATATACCAGCTAGAGACTTGGTTTTAGTGTCTAGATATACATATTTGAGGTCAAGGAATTGAATGGTTCTAGTTAGAAGTTGATTTGGTGACGCCATATTGGATTTCAAGATGGTAGGCTAAAAAAAAGAGAAATTTATGACTGATATATTTGGTTATGTGCCAGCTATATACTTGATTCTGGTGTCTAGATGTACAAATGTGAAGCCAAGGAATTAAATAGTTGTAATGAAACATGTTTTAATTCACATTATCAACTGATAATCAAGTGATAATCCCATAATTATTATGTACATTTATATGCATGTAATTATACACACAACAAGCAAGAGAACTTGCGTATCAATCAATTCAATAACACGTAAGTTCTGCACAGTTCCAAATCAGTCTGAGCAATCACCATCACAGCCACATAGTGCTGTGCATTTCAGAGCTGCTTTCTTACACTTGCATCTCCCACTGCAACCTTTTTTGCACCCACAAGAGATCAGTTCATAGCAGGATTTGGCAGCTTCTGGTAGTGTTGTCCTCAAAGGATCAAACTGTCCGTCATTTTCCACCCACCCCCAGTCACATGGTGATGGTAGAGTGCAGCGTGGGACAAGAGACTGCCCCCAACAATATCCACCCTGGTACGTTGCCCTCTTCACATGCTGTTCTAGGGCTGCCTGTGTTGGAGGTATTGCTTCAATAGATCGCGCTTTCTTTGCAAAGAGTTTCTTCCTTGTCCAGATTTCACCTCTGAACATGTACATGTTCGGTCGTACAGGAGTACTATGTATCTCTCCAGGGTTGCCAATGTGTCCTCAGAAATCTCACCTTGGGTGCAGATGCTAAGGTCAGAAATGCATTTGTCACTTCTGGGAAAATGTCCCATACTGCCCATGCAGTTATCTTGCCACGACCTGCAAAGCTCGAGACTGTATCACACCCTGTGATTGCATGGAAGACTGGCAGTGCCTTGGATTTGTCTGGCCCCAGTGAAGCAGCCAGCTTGTGTGCTGCTATGTAGCGGATGCTCTTGCCAGTACCAATTGCTAGCCATAGTTCATCGACTGCCTCATGTAGCTCCTGGGCCATCCACACAGCAAGAACCACCACATCTGTGTCCATGGTACGGATGAGTATTCTGCAGTGTCCAGATTTAACAGCATCTGCTGCATGAACCATCATGCGCGTGTCCGCTTCCTCGTGATTGCATGGGGCCAAAGCTGCTGTGTCTTCAAAGGATGGTACAGCAATGACCTGTTGATATAAGCATAAAAATGTCATATATTTGGTGAAGGCGGTCAACTGATCATCAAAAAAATCTATACGAAATTAACATTAATTTTTATATTACAGATCCATGAGAATGTGGGTACATGTATTGACATATGATATAAACAGGGGGATTCAGATTACCTGTTCACCGTCAGTAGCAATCAGCTGTTTCTCTGGCACATTGATGGACTCCATGACCTGCTTAGACAGGAAGCGGAAGAGTTCTTCCTTGTTCTCGTCGACACGGAGGAATGTGTGCCAGTTCCCTGGTAACAGGGCAGTGCCAGTAACACGTCTGCGGATTCCCTTGCCTCTGTTAGCCCTTGCAGTTGCCTTCAAGCTGCCTGAGTTTGCATAGCGGTCCCACACTAGATCCAGATGAGAATGATTTTGAAGCTGTGACAGAATGTATGGAACGAATACGTCTGTGGCATAGTCAAAAAATGTTTTGCTGTGGCCAGGGTTCAGCATTTGAACCACTGCAGCTCCATCGAGGATCACAGAAGAGACTTGTGGTGGGTGAGACGTTGGTTCAACAAGCTGTTCCAAAGGCCTCAGCAAGTCAGATTTGGAACCAAAGCGGATCCATCCATTTTGTGATAGTGCAGGCGGGTGTGCACTGTTCTCATGTTTGAAGAACTGCTCGAGATCGCCATCTCTGGTTTGGCATGCGATGTATAGTCTGGAGAAAAGCTCTGAATCACTCCTTGCAGAGGCGAGTTGTTGCTTGCTCTTATTGGTACTTTTCACCTTGATGGATGCAAATAATGGAAGTTTGTTTCGTTTGATGACACCATTGAGTGGTTTGGATCTGTCTGCCAGACGTTCCTTCACAAATAAATGGAACTGATCTCGCCCCATCTGCACAGCTGTACGCACACTCTCTACTGCAGCTGGGCCCAGGATCTCCTGTGTGTCTAGGACCAGCAAATCTGTGCTTTCTTCTTCAAAGGGGTTGCCCATCTCCTCGATGACTGCTGTCAGTGCACGAACATCTTGGACAAATTTCTTCTGTACTGTTGGTTTGCTCATGGTGGTGGGTGTGCTCTCCTCTTTGGTGCAGTTGTTGTGAGGTCTCAAATTCCGAGATGACCCGAGCAACTTCAGGGCCAGCCACCATCCACCGTCGAAGGGCACTTGGATTTTCAGTGAGACCCACTGCCCCGCCATCACCTTTGACCATGGCATTGTTTTGCTCATGTGCCTGGTCTAAGGCAATGGCGGAAAAAGTATGCCTGATCTTCTTGGATGTGAAGTGGCCCATATGGAACTTGGCAGCAACATCTGGATGTTTCTCTGCAAGGCAAACCATGTCCCTGATGTGCACTGGAAACCAGCGAGCATAGTGGACATGATCCAATGCAGCAAACCATGCAGCTAGCTCTTGTAGGGTGTCCATGTATAGTGTGAAGTTCGGCTCTCTAAGTGAACGTAAGAAGAGGAGTATAGAGAGCTCCAGTTGAAGTACAGTGGCTCAGTACTGAAACTGGGGACATGCTACTGCTCTCATGTCACACCATGCCTCAAACTGCAATAGTTCCTCATTTCTTGCTGTCGCTCTTTCTTTGTATCTAGGTATATGCATGGTGCTGAAGTATGTGCAGGGCAGCAGCAGTTACCTGGTGGGCGCATCTTGTACGGCTGACATGAGCTGCATGCAGGAAGGAGTCTGCTGTGCCTGTTGTTGCTATCTCTGCCTGAACCAATGCCTCTGTCCAACCACTGTCTTGCAGCCAGTTTCCTGCTGTCTTCCAAGCTGCCATCTCTGTGTGTAGAGCACCTAGCATTACTACAAATAGATCTTCACCAAATGTGTCTGGCCAGTTCCATTGCACCTCCTTGGCGATTGCATACAGTAGTTGGTCCAGTGTGATGACGGGTATCTGTCCAGGATTTAGCTCATTGACCGCTGCTTTCACTACATCCATGGCATGACGGATCATTGCCACTGAGTGGGCTTGGTCATGGAAGAGGGGTAGCAAGGCAGTGGGTGTGACTGTGATATTAGTATGCTGGGCTGCTTGGCTCTCTGCATGATGTGCAGCCCATGAAATGTTTCCTGGATTCTGCGTATCGCCACTGTCACATGCATCCTTCACAGCCTGGAGCCACTTCTTCTCTTTATCGAGCTCAGCTTGTGCAGGATTCCTCTGCAGTGACGCTTGGGTTCCAGCTGGTACATGGTTTTTTTGGGCAGGTGAAGTAACTGGCTGTACATCTGTATAATACCGTGGAAGGTCACCCACAGCCTTGACATTGGAGATACCCCCGATGATGACAATACCTCGGTCTGTGCCTTGATTGTCATAGTCTGGATGTTGTATGAATGAAATACCAGTTCCATGGAATGAGTCATGTGCTGTCGTGGAGGCTGGGGAGTGGGATTCGGTCTATATTATCCACAGCTGCTGTGGTGAACACTTTACTGCGGAGCTTTGGGGGGCAAACCACCTTTTCCATCTGAAGCGCTGACATGTCCTGTTGCCCAGCTCTGCAGAGATCCGTAGCACTCTATCATATGCAATGCTGATCCCTAGTCCAGATAGTGTGTCAACTAATTCCCTCTTTCTCGTATGGGCATGAAGCATCAAGCCAAGATATATTGGCAAGGGAGTCTCTTGACTGATGCTGTGTCGCATGTCTGTGCCTGCACCTCTTCTCTCATGTTTCACACTGTTGTATTTGATTAGTTGAGCTATGGTCAAAGATGCTGAGGACGATGATTGACGTGCCTGGTTTTTGATGCCTGCACCCTCTAGCATCATGGAGACCATTGTCAGCAGCAGTTGTGGCAAAGACTCTTCTTGGCATTTGTCTGAGAAGGAACCATTGAAAGGCTGAGATGACTGGAACATATCCTTCCTTATAATGCGGGCAGCTCGTGCCAGGTGCACAGCATCACTGTCAATGTCATGTTGACATGCTTTGGCTAGTGCACTGCCAATGTCTTCCTTATACACCAGCAGGATATCTCGTCCCTTTCTGTGCTCCTGCAGATCAGGCAAATATGCCAGGATTCGCTCCTTGAGTCTGGTTGTATGGACTCGTGTTTCCAGCACAATGCCGAGCTGTTCCATTCTCGTTGTGTACAGCTTAGTGAGGTCTGCCATCTTGAACACAGGAGCTGTGTCCTCTTCTTTTGCAGTTTCCTCTATGTATGTTACCAGTTCAGACAGGACTATTGCTGAAATGACATCTACTTTGCTCTGGCTTTCCTCAGCAAGTGTTTTTGCTGCCCTCACGCGGTTGTATAGGGATGTCAAACATTTCTTGTGGTACTTGGCCTCTCTTGCCACCATATCCCCAGCACTCAGTTGGGCTAACAGAGTGGTATCCTCAAGAAACTCGGCAGCGTTGCGAACGTGTTTATCTAGTTCCAGTGTCGCTACTTGATGAAACTCTGAACCAAGCTGTTGGTGGCAGAAGAAGCATAGATGATTGCGTATGTTTTCGACACAAGCTGCCTTAGATCTAGTTCGCTTGTACTCATCTGTGCTTGTACTGGCGGCAGGGCTTCCTTCAGAATGACCTCTTTTCTGTGCCCGTTGTAGCTTGGTAGTGTTGTATTTCACCCTGCATGACTTGTGCCACTTGGTTTGGTGGGCAGCCAGAGTGGCAGCTATCCCTTGGCCTTCATCTAGTTGTAAGTCCATATCTTGTGGCAGCTCACCTAGTTCACTGAATGCTAACTTCACAACATAAAACTTTTAAGCCTTGACGTAGACTCCCTATTCACAAAAGTACCAGTACAGGACGTTCTTCAGTTTTTAAGGGAAAAATTATCCCCCTATTCAGATCATTTCCCATTGGCACTTGACAAAATAATAAAGTTAGTTGAATTATGTGCATCTAATAACATATTTTCATTCGGGGAATCATTCTACAAGCAAAAATTCGGGTGTAGTATGGGTAGTCCTTTAAGTCCTGTTTTAGCCAATCTGTACATGGAATACTTTGAAACTACAGTAATAAATGCAATAAAACCCAAAAACATGCTGTGGATGAGATACGTGGATGACATCCTAACATTTTGGGGTAATAAGTGGGGTAATTTTAATGAATTCCTCTCAAAATTAAACGCATTAGTGCCCAGCATCAAATTTAAAGTTGAATGGGAAACAGACAACAAAATTCCTTTTCTTGATGTTTTAATAATCAGAGACACGACAGAATACAAATTTACCATATACAGAAAACCAACGTTCTCACTTTCATATATTCACTACTTTAGCTATCACGACATTACTATCAAGATAGGTGTAGCTAGCAACCTATTCTTAAGAGCCTTACGAATTTGTTCCCCAGATTTCCTGGAAAAAGAATTTGAACTAATTCGCAAGCAACTTTCATCTTTAAAGTATCCTGACCATATAATTGAGAAAGCAATTAAAAAAAGCAAACATAATTTTCTACCGAGCCCCTAAAGACAAGACCAGAGACACACCCAACAATAAAATAAAAATTCCTCACCTGGAGACAATTAAGAGAGTAACCCACACCCTTGGGAAATCCAACCCTTTTGCATTTACCTACCCAAACACCTTAGCCAAATCCCTGATTAATGTCCAACAAAAGACATCTCCCAAAGACTCTGGGGTCTATGAGATCCCATGCCAGGACTGTGACCAATCTTACATCGGATTTACAGGTAAATCACTTCCCCAGAGATTAATACAACACAAACGGTCAGTTAGGTATGGACAACAGAACTCGGCTATTTTCAACCATATAAATGAACATAACCATACAATAAACTGGAATTTGTCACATGTAATTTATAGCAGCAACTGCCGGTACAAGAGTCAAATGATGGAATCGGCCTTAATAAAAGAGAAGCAGGTAATGAACATCTCAAAAGGCGCATGGATTTCAGATGTCGTTGACGAAGTTTTCATTCAACCAACGCTTAAGAAGATTAAAGGAAGATTATCAGCAGGGGTGACCTAAATTGGCTTACTTGTGGACGGATCTCTTGGTATAAATACCACCTTTTCTGTAAACTTTTCTCTTTCATATACCTGAAGAGAGAGACAGCAGTCTCTGAAATATAGTACTTTTCTCTCTACTTATATATATATATATATATATATATATATATATATGATATATATATATATATATATATATATATATATATATATATATATCGAGCTACAGTGTCCTTTAATATCTAATTCGCTCTACCTCGGAATTAATATATTTTCATATATGCTTAACCGAAGGGGAATTTTTTCTCGATAATAGATTTACCTGTACTTGGGCGCGAACGCAGGTACATTAAAATCCAGGCACGTCAGGGAAGCTATAACCACCCCACCACCGCGAGAGGCTAAAGTTTATGCCGCCTCTCATCTCAAATACTTTCTCGCGCTGAAGTATTTGTTGGTTTGGAGACAACATCAACAAACCCGCCTCGACTCCGGTAGCGTAAGTAGCACTTTTGACAACACGTAGCATTTTACATAAGTCATATCACATCACCGTGATTCATATACATATATCGAACTACAATGTCCTTTAATATCTAATTCGCTCTACCTCGGAATTAATATATTTTCATATATGCTTAACCGAAGGGGAATTTTTTCTCGATAATAGATTTACCTGTACTTGGGCGCGAACGCAGGTACATTAAAATCCAGGCACGTCAGGGAAGCTATAACCACCCCACCACCGCGATCCATTGAAATATTCCTGCTTTTTTATTTTTTGTCTTTATAGAAAAATCCTCTTTACTCCAGTATATTTTGCAGATACCGCCCATCTCTCTTACTTCACCTATTCTCTAACCCTCCTGTCCATTACCATTTTACGTTTTCCCTAATATGTATGTATGCATTTTCAAGCGTTTCTACTCTTCCACCCATACTGGCCTTCATATCTCCACCTTCCTGGCTCCTGTTTATCCTCGCAACTTAACACATGACCTTCTCTTACTAACAAACACCTTCAAAGTCATTTGGTATTGTCTGTAGCCAACACTTGTCACTGATATCGACCCTTACTCTTTTTCTCTCTCTCTCTCTCTCTATCCTTCTCTCCAACAATCACTGTTTCTTACCCGCTTTCTTCTAAGTAATACCAACTCTGCTCGTCTGTCTGTCTTTTTTCTCTTCTTCTCCCTAACACCCGGTTTACTCTCTCTCATTTTCTCTCGCTCTCATTTTCTCTCTCTGTCAACCCCCTTCTAAAACCACCCTCTTTGATGTCATTGATGTTTACCTTATAGTATTCTTTTCTGAATGATAAGTCATATGTATGCAGAAATTTGTAAAGTAACTAAGTCTACGGGCATAGCCACCCCCATTTCACGGGCAGAACCAGCTCTGTTTCAAGGAATCCTTTTCACCCTTCGAAGTGGGGGGGAAGTAGAAATTTTGGGACCCCGGTGGTTTCCGGGATCCCAACCATAGGTCTCGACCTTCCCGGGGTAGGGGTGGAAACCCATCTCCGTTCCGAACCTCAGTCCTGTCAGACCGACGGCCCGGGCGCCTATACCAAACATACATACTTACATACATGCATACAAACATACATACTCACATTGCCAAATATATAATAGATATATCTTCTCAAGGAAGCAAGGGAGACGTCTTCTGGTAGTTTAAAAGTCTTTATTGAGCGACGTTTCGGGGTCCAGCCCCATCATCACGGCTGTAAAAAGGATAAATACACATAAAATATGATAAAAAGACTCATCTTAATAACCAACATACATTTAAAATTCACAGAAAACCTACTACAATGCTAAGAAAATTACCATCTCAAGTGAAGGGAAGAAGACTCGTGACCAGAAGAAGAAGGAAAGGTTCCAAGTAAATATAGTTATGCCAGGTAAAAAGGGTAGCGGTAATTTGAATGTGTAATTTTGAACAATTGTTTTTATAAAAAGCGATTCGAAGACACCAAGCTGTTGACGAGAAGAAGCCCGTGTAATGATTTTCAAGCGTTTATATTCTATATTAAATTTGCATTTCTTTGAATGTTCTCGAATGTTCGAGAATTCTGGTGAAGACAACCGGACACCTGCTTTATAACTCTCCCCCCCGTGGCAATCAATACGGACTTTAAGAAGCCTACGTGAGGCCCCTACATAATTTCCCAAACTACATTTGGGACACGAAAATAAATAGACCGTATTGTAATTTGGGAAATTTTGTCGGGGCCTCACGTAGGCTTTTTAAAGTCCACATTGATTGCCACGGAGGGGTGAGTTATAAAACAGGTGTCCGGTTGTTTTCGCCAGAATTCTCGAACATTCGAGGACATTCAAAGAAATGCATATTTAATATAGAATACAAACTCTTGAAAATCATTACACGGGCTTTCTTCAAATCGCTTTCCATTTAAAACAATAGTTCCAAAATTAAACAATCAAACTACCGCTACCCCTCTTTACCTGGCATAACTATATTTACTTGGAACCTTTCCTTCTTCTTTTGGTCAGTCTTCTTCCTTTCACTTGAGATGGTAATTTTCTTAGCATTGTAGTAGGTTTTCTGTGAATTTTAAATGTATGTTGGTTATTAGGATGAGTCTTTTATCATGTTTTATGTGTATTCATCATTTTTACAGCCGTGATGATGGGGCTGGACCCCGAAACGTCGCTCAATAAAGCCTTTTCAATTACCTGAAGACGTCTCCCTTGCTTCATTGAGAATACATCTCGAATGACTGCTGTTTTCCTGTGATATATATATATATATATATATATATATATATATATATATATATATATATATATATATATATATATATGGCATTTGTTCACCAGGAAAACAGCAGTCATTCGAGATATATTCTCAATGAAGCAAGCGAGACGTCTTCAGGTAATTGAAAAGGCTTTATTGAGCGACGTTTCGGGGTCCAGCCCCATCATCACATCAACGTGATTCATATATTCGCATTAAGCTACAAATGTCCTTTAATATCTAATTAGCTCTACTTCGGAATTAATATATTTTCATATATGTTAACCGAAGGGGAATTTTGTAGTTGATAATAATTTCGTCGGCTCACGGGCACGAACCTAGAAACCAAGAAATCTGGACGTACAGTGCTACATAGGCTACTCAGATAGTTCATCTCAAAATTTACATTTTCCTATTTGCCGCACCATCCACAATCCATTGAAATATTCCTGCTTTTTATTTTTGTCTTTATAGAAAATCCTCTTTACTCCAGTATATTTGCAGATACCGCCCATCTCTCTTACTTCACCTATTCTCTAACCCTCCTGTCCATTACCATTTTACGTTTTCCCTAATATGTATGTATGCATTTTCAAGCGTTTCTACTCTTCCACCCATACTGGCCTTCATATCTCCACCTTCCTGGCTCCTGTTTATCCTCGCAACTTACACATGACCTTCTCTTACTAACAAACACCTTCAAAGTCATTTGGTATTGTCTGTAGCCAACAACTTGTCACTGATATCGACCCTTACTCTTTTTTTTTCTCTCTCTCTCTCTTTATTCCACAAATAAGAATATATAGCACACACCTGTCAAATACACACCAACCCAGTCACTATATCATATTCATATTTTAACTTGAGTTTCAGTTCTATCATAAATATGTCTAATTTCTCTCACCGAATTCCTTTCTACACCACTCATACTCATTTCCCTCCACGTTGTAAATCTCATTTTTCTCACAGATTTCCCACTAATTTTTTTTTATTAGATATTGGGTAAAGCATCTTCCTAATTGTCCAAGCTAACTACTTTCCCCCGATCAGTCGTTCCGTTAGGTGTCTTAATCAAAGTCCTACCATACTCCTCGGGTATAAAAAATAATGTAATGAACTGATAATTCTTTGGATCACCTTCATCGTGTTCCCCTTCTTGTTAACAACAGGACACTAATGTCTCACCTCTTCTTTAACAATTTTTTTCCCTGATATGTAGTCACACTAACATCGTTATATTGCAGTTTCATGTGGTGCAATAAACTTGCGCATTTCCATTCAGAATCATAATTGCCCGGCTTCAACACTTCGTCTTTTATATCTTCATTTAGACATACCTTTGATCAGGAACCTTTTTTCCCCCGCAAGACTAGCCAGTAAAATATCTCATTCTAGAATATATATATATATATATATATATATATATATATATATATATATATATATATACATATATATATATGTATACATATATATATATGTATATATATATATATATATATATATATATATATATATATATAATTTTATAGTTCCATCTATTTTATTTAAGACATCTTCAATGTAAATTTACGTTTATGCTAGGATTGCTTGACACTTGCTTTAAAGACTGAAATAACTTCACTCTTTATTTCATACATTTTACATATTCCTTTTTGAAATATATATGAAAAAATTTTGAAATTCATCCCACTGAACTTCACATTCTCTCAAAGTTTCCTTTATGAAACTGAATTCGATTTTATTTCTTTTTCAGTGTATTACAGAATTTAAGCACCTGTCCAATGGATAGCAGATGCCAATTGAATAGGTATTTTACACACACATTATGTGTATATATATATATAATATATATATATATATATATATATATATATATATATATATATATATATATATATATATACAGTGGTACCTCGAGATACGAAAGGCTCAACTTACGAAAAACTCAAGATATGAAAGCAAATACGAAGAGTTTTGCGGCTCTACATACGAAAATTGTTCAAGATACGAAAGATTGTTACTGTAAAGTCCGAGATTCGCCCAGACCACCGATAACAATTTTAAAACTCGAGCGCCGCCAACTGAGTAGACTTGCCATCATCCTCCCGCTCTCCCATTATTTCCTGATGCCAGTCACCGCCATGAGATCCTTCTCTCCTATTGGTCAGCATATCTCCCATGATCCCATGATGCATCTACGTAGCGGCGTACTTTTTTGGCCACTTTGCAGCAGCATCGGTATCGTAAGCACGCAGAATTAGTTCGTTCTATACAATTTCGTTTGTTAACGTAAATTTGTTAGTGATTTCGTTGAAGTACTACTTTATCATGTTGTGTGAGAACTTTACTTCATACGTATACATACTACATTACTTAATTACGTACAGTATATATGTAGTCATGGGTCCCAAGAAAGTTGAAGTAGGAAAGAAGGGGATGCTTTCTTTGGAGACGAAGATGGAGATCATTAAAAAATATGAAACTGGTATGCGATTGAGTGTGATCACCAAGGAATACGGGCGAAATCCATCAACAATAGGCACCATCCTTAAGCAGGATGTCACCAAAGCAGCTACACCTTCCAAGGGCGTGACTATTTTGTCCAGCAAGAGGAGCCACATGCATGATGAAATGGAAAGGCTGCTTCTTGTCTGGATAAAAGACAAAGAAATCACTGGTGATACGATAACCGAGATGGCAATCTGCCATAAGGCCAGCGCTATTTTCGTCGATTTGATTGCCCAGGCCGAAGACGACGGAGGAGAAGGGACATCGCCGCCAACCCCAGAGTTCAAGGCCTCTCATGGGTGGTTCGAAAAATTCCATAAACAGACTGGCATCCATTCGGTGGTGCAGCATGGATAGGCGGCCAGCTCGGACATGAAAGCGGCCGAAGCATTTATTAAGACGTTCGACGAGATGACTCTCAAAGAAGGCTACAGTTCTCAGCAAGTCTTCAACTATGATGAGACTGGCCTTTTTTGGAAAAAAATGCCTCGTCGGACGTACATCACGCAGGAAGAGAAGCTACCCGGGCATAAGCCTATGAAAGACAGGCTTACGGTCGCACTTTGTTCGAACGCCAGTGGGGATTGCAAGGTGAAGCCCCTACTTGTGTATCATTCGGAGACTCCTCGAGCCTTCAAGGCTCACAAAGTGCTTAAGGAGTAGCTTCCAGTGATGTGGAGGGCTAATGCGAAAGCCTGGGTAACGAGACTTTTGTTCACGGAGTGGTAAATCTGTGTTTTCGGCCCGACAGTGAGAAATTCTTGGAAGAGAAAAAAAAATAAAAACAAAAAAAAAATAAAAAAAAAAGGCAAAAAAAATTTTTAATTTCAAGTTTTTTGTAAAGTTAAAAGTTACAGTTTTGTTAATGTGTTTCGTAAAGTTTAGTTTGTTTTCCTGACATTTTTTTATGTGTATCATAAAGTTAAGTGTACGTATCTGCCGTTTGTCCTCCTCCTCTGTCGCACGTTCAGAGATACCCTCACTCGAAAGGTAAGGTTCCACATTTTACTACCATGTACACTAATACACTTTATTTACAGCTACATACATATTAGTACTACTATTAGGTATTGAATGGTCCAAATTGTTGTAGTATTTCATTGTTTATAGGTCAATTTAGCTTTATTATGAAATTTACTGGGGTGTTTTTGGAGGGCTTGGAACGAATTAGCCATTTTAAATGTAAAATGCGGTTCAAGATACGAAAAACTCATGATAGAAAGGCCGCCTCGGAACGGATTAATTTCGTATCTCGAGGTACACTGTATATATATATATATATATATATATATATATATATATATATATATATATATATATATATATATATATATATAATGTGTGTGTAAATGCCTATTCAATTGACTCCTACTATCAATTGGAAAGGTGCTAAAACCAACAGGTTTATTCCATATGTATATATATATATATATATATATATATATATATATATATATTCATTCATAGTTGCAATGCCGGTATTAATGCAAATTTACAAACCCAAAATTTTGGAATTCTTAAAAGGATTTCCTTGTGTGCAACCTATGCAATTGCTGACCAATGGTGAGTACACCCCTTTTAGAACAACCAAAATCATTAACCAAGAAAAGGACTGAATATAACACGTACTCTGTTCATAAATTACTATAATTTCCAAAACGGAAATAAGAAGATATAGTACAATTACAGGAGCAGTAACTAGCTCCGTGACACGGATGACGTTACTTCTTTTAGTCACAATAGCAAGGCAAAGTGCCACCAAAATGCAAGCTATCATTTTTCCTTCAAAATCAAAATGTGGACTTGAGAAATAAGGATCACAAACTAAAATAAGCAAAAGCATATTAATACTATACAGTGTAGCACTATAAGCGAGCTTGAGAGTCACTGGCATACAGGGATATGATTCCCCGATATAGGCAATGGCAGAGGTGAGTGAATGGCACTGTTGATCTACAGGGGCAGGCACACAACCGGGTAGTCTAC
Organism: Macrobrachium nipponense; assembly: GCF_015104395.2. NCBI lineage: Eukaryota > Metazoa > Arthropoda > Malacostraca > Decapoda > Palaemonidae > Macrobrachium > Macrobrachium nipponense. The sequence goes on from NC_087200.1 coordinate 158,337,652, forward strand.
ACAATTCTGCAAAGTATTCCTGCATGAAATACTGGTAATGGTACAAGCAAAACTTACATGGCAAAATGTAAGTCTTCTCAGGAAAATTAATTCATCGACATGACGTGAAACCACTTTTAAGCTTAAGCCTTATTTTGAAGTAGTAACATTCTATCAACGTTACAGTTATATTACACAGAATACTCACTAGTCTCATAAGGAGACGGGTATCTAAATGTTCAATTTCAGTTACCATATAGGCAGAATGATGGACGTAGTTCGCACCAGGTCGTCGGCCTAGGGGCGTGGGTCGCTTGCAGGTCTTCACTGGAGGATAAAAAACAATTCTTCAATAATCACGAACCAAGCCAGGGGCGTTTGTCAATCAGACTCGTTGGCAGTCTCTTAACACGGTTCTTGATCTTACTAGCCTCTTCTGCATTAAGACGATGAGTCAAGGAGGCAGTAGGGAGAGTCGTCAAACACTAGGCCGCTTCCTGATATAAGGTACTGCAACAGAACTGAAATCGAAGAGCAGAGTCAACTGCCGTGAGTAATCTATCACTCAGAGTGATACCTCTTGCTACTGCAATCTGTGGTGCCTTACTAGTTACAAACAAATGGGATTTGATGGGCGTATGCAGGCTGTATTTATTCCCAAATATTTGAACTGGTGGCATCCTGTCCAAACTGGATACTGTTGTTCTCAATACCTAAGTCCGAGTTCGCTGAGTGGCGATTCGTCTCGGCTCCTTTAATCTTCGCCGCTATTCGCCTACTGTATTCTGAAAAAGACATTTGAACGGCGTCAGGAAAGTGCGAAAATAGAGAGAACAATACAAGTGCAAGTGGTTCGAGAGAGAGGTCAAGGGGTTTGCAGGTGCGAGGAGGTAGGGTCAGGAACTCGAGGGTCCGACAACAATAAGTAAGTCAAAATACTCTCAAGGCATTCCTTTTCCGATCCCGATGCGGAAGGGAAATTCTAAACTAGTTCAAAACAAGGAAATAGGTTACTCTACAGCTTGCTCTCTTCTTCATGTTTTCATATTTGAATTTTGCTTTACCGGGCCAAATCTGTCTTAAAATTTACATTTGGCTGAAGAAAAGAAAAAAGGAAGAGGATAAAAAAGATGTATTACTTTTCTTGTCAAGGAGAGAAACTGATATATTTATTTTGAGCGCATTTGGATTGTATTATATACAATAAAGGTTTTTTGTAAATTTATTAAAATTTAATTATATTATAACTGTATGTAATCTCAAAATTAATATGATTTATTATCCACCTAATTTTCGTTCACCCTTTAATTATTATATATATATATATATATATATATATATATATATATATATATGTGTGTGTGTGTGTGTGTGTGTGTGTGTGTGTGTGTGTACTACATGAAACACATTGTGTCCATAAATTTTCTTGGGTGTGTAGTTCAGACAGTGTATGGGTAGTGAACTCCGCTTTAAGGCTTGCAGAATGAAGGTACCGTAATCGAGTTTTAGGATAATATGTAAATGTTCTGCCGTGATGATCTCTTACATTTCCGTCAATTTTGACGGTACGGTTACGCTAGGAAATGATGTGTATGATGTTCAAGAGAGAGGTCGATAATGATAAAAGGCTACGTTTAGCTGAACTACGATCATTTTTTTGAAAACTTTATAAAAGTTAATCCTGTAGACATACATCTCGAATCTTACTGTAGCGTTTTATGTGCCGGTTTTCTAAAAAGAGTAGCTTGGGCGTACCTGTTCCGGAACTCTGTTCCTGAGAGATATTCAGGACGTGCAAAACAAAGTTACAGCGTAACCCAAACCTGATTTAGCGAATAAGGAAATTCGGGACCTCCTTTTCTGTGCGAGCGTTGTGGGCCCCTGACAGATCACGTTTCGCGTACTTTTAGTTTTGCACTTTTCCCCTTTTCTTTGTTTCGCCAGTAAAATGCATTTTCATTTTGCCCAATATGTTTTCATTTCGTAGGAAAAGATTTTTCACCTTGCTGAAAATACCACTATCGGACCAAGGAATTCAATACAGTTTGCGAGGAATTTTTGTGCAGGTTGCAGTTTTTTTGAGCTAGAGGGGTTTTGGGAATGTTGGGAAATGCAGTGTCACTTTTTTTATCGTAAGGAATGAATGCGTGATTAAAGATTTTATTAGATGGGACAAGAATTAGATTTCTTATTATGTACCTCTAAGTAGTTTACATTTACAGAAAATCATGTTATGAAATATTTAGTATAAAAAGGATTCGTTACAACTTGATTACCTTAGCTAATTCTTCAGAAGGGGATGACTAGCAAATTTCAAGACTAATGAATTATTGAATATATTTGCAATCAGTGAGCACTATTCAGCGAATAATTTTGATAAGTAAAATTAAAGAGGATGACGTTTTGGTTAGATGGATCAGAATTGTTTCCAGATACAAGTAATTTCAATTTTAGAATTTAAATAGAATTGTTTGAAGGATTTAGAAAGAATATGTGCAAATTAGAAGATGAAAAGTATGATTCTTAACCTTTAGTGTATTTTGGCCTTTTCCTTTTCATTTGAACATTTTGTAGTTCCCTTTCTTTGCTTAGATTTTCAGTGTTTCGTCTTTTTCTTAAGTGTTTTGTATACAGTGCAACAAATAGATTTCCTTTCTCTCGCATTCTTTTTCTGTACTTCCTTTTTTCTTGTGTTGTATTGCTATATGATTGGGTTTTTCTTCCTGATTGCTCATGCAGCATTTTTTTCTCCGTATCGGCCAAAATTACGAAATCAAACCGAGCTGCTGAAATGCTACGGCTTTGCGTTTGCAAACAAGTCAACGTGATTAAAATTCCATTTATTCAGGCAGGCTGACTCATGCAGAAAATTTATTTTGGTTCCTTTTAACTCGGTTCCGATCGCATTAAACAATGATTTTTGGGCAAAGGTTCATCAAGAGGTAAAAAAAAAAAAAGCATTTTGTCGCTGATTTTATAAGTAATTAGATTTTCATTGGCTCTAGAACAGCAATAAAAACTCTGATAAAATTGTAATCTGATTTCGTGATCGGTGAATTCGAATGTGGGTCGAGTATTCCATTTTGGTTGACGAGTTATGTCGAACTTTCTCGGCCAGGCTGTTGATTTTTGCATTGTGAATGGAAACAGATAAGCAGCGATATTTGTGATGCATGCAAAATACCGTTACCTGTGCTTTTAAATCCACGGACAAACATAAAATACGTACTTTGTTTGCATACTTCATCTCTTGACATACATACTTACACACACACATACACACAAACACGATCTAACAGTTTTTGCATACATACATACATTTATGGAGTGTTGTGCAAAGAAATTTCGATTTTTTAATATTCATGCTTCTAATACCGACGTATTAAGTTATTCAAAATATATTTCAAAGCCAAAAGTGGAAAAACATAAGCGACAGCATTAACATATACTGTTAAGGATATGTAATTGGTTTGATATGGCTAAAAGATGATCAGTTTATTATCCCAAGACAGTTGAAAATCGAGCGGAAAATTCAGTTGGGTTTTTCTTAGATATTTTTCCGATTAATTGGAGGCTAATCTCTCTTGAATGTAATACAAGATGACTTTCGTGCATGTCAACAAGCATTTTGCAATTGAGCAGGATTAAGTGCAGTTACGCCTGTTGCAAAAGACATCATAGTTACAAACTTCATTAGCTGGATGACAAGCCTTCTTGTAATCTGGGGATTCTGAAAGGTTGATCTTTTAGCACCTTCATTGGTATCTGATCAAGGCACTGGTTGCTGACATCCAGTATACTTAAATTGAATGATTTAGCACCAATGTACTAAGGTTCCGCCCAGTTTTCGAATGGAATATGTTTCTATTGAATTTTGTGTTTCCATGCATAGTGCTCTGTCATTTTCTAGTCTGTTTTATTATCTGTCGTTATTGCTGACAATAAAGATATACATTGGAGAACACGGATGCTAACTTTTATTGTTTCTGCCTCTTCTCGATTGCGAAGTGAGGCAGCTGTGAACCATGAGTGATGTTTGAAGTGGATTAAAAAGTGGCAAGGTCAATCGAACTCGTGGAAATCTAAAGACTTATGTTGATCAGCTCATATCTTGGAATGCTCTCACACCACTGTTTACGTTGTTCTAGCGAGACCGTACCAATTGATTAATATTATTTGATGTTTCTGGACGTTACACCAAGCTTTTTTACTCCAACACTTAAAGATTACAAAACACCAAGATTTCTTTACTCCAACACTTAAAGATTACAAAACACCAAGCTTTCTTTACTCCAACACTTAAAGATTACAAAACACCAAGCTTTCTTTACTCCAACACTTGAAAATTACAATTACCATCGTCTTCCAGAAAGATGGGTATTGTTCCTAATGCCTTCGATACTTTCCGAGGTGATGATGCGGATGCCATATACTAGGAGTCTTTCTTTCACTTTTGTTAAATAAGCTAACAGCATCGTGGGACCGTTGTTTTCTTGAACGAATTGCTCAAAGTTGTGTGTTTCGTTTTTCGCAACATTATTCATTATGATTATTCATATCATCGATGGAGTATTTCATAACAGGCTTTTTGCTATAAGGTTTACTGAACTTCCAGATTCATTTTCAGTGCATGTGGCTCGTGGGTTATCTATGCCCAGCAGATTTGTAGGTCATTAGCTTCCTCATGCGTTGTGGTGCTCTGAGGTACCACAGTGACACTGTCCTGTACCAGTTTCCTTTACCTGTGAAAAGTGCACTTCAGAATAGAAACAGACTTCTCTCTCTCTCTCTCTCTCTCTCTCTCTCTCTCTCTCTCTCTCTCTCTCTCTCTCTCTCTCTCTCTCTCTCTCTCGTACTGGAAGTTTTCTATGAAAGTTTGCTTGGCAACCTCCCGGCCTTCCTGGCTATTCCATTCGAATTCGCGTAGAATTGCATTTACATACATAATTTAATGCGAATGGTCATTATTATAGACGAAAGGAAGAGAGAGTGGGTGGAAGAATAAGAGTTCTAGTGCAACAGTTTATTAATCTGATCTGAGTGGGCAATTCAGCCGGGAGAGGTGCAGAATTATTAAACCACTGTACGGTAATGTTATCATTAATTATTATAACAGTGTTGTTATGTATAATATATTTTCAGCCCGGTTCATGTAAGTACAACAGGCGAGTTCTCGTTTATACTATCACGGTCTCCTCTGAAATATAAGAAAGTACCAGTAAATATAAGGAAAGATTGAACGAGCAATAAAGGGGTAAATATTAAAGTGAGACAAGTTTGATTACTGGTAAAGTTAATTTGTTACGAAAGAACAACGTGAAAAGTGGACCTGAAATACCGGATATTGTTGAGAAGCCTTGGCGTAAGGAAGTTCAAAAATGGGTTTGCAGAGTAAAGCTTACTGAAGCTATTGGTACGATCTTTTTGTTAAAATAAAAGGCTTTGAATCTGCATTATCACATAGAACGATAAAAAGGGAGCTCCGATTGTAATAGTGTCAAAGTTATGTTGATTATCGACAAGTTTTGCGCAAACTATTATTTTTTTTTTCTGTGCCTACCCCAGTCATCCTACTCGAGTGGTTGGTATTTATAGTATGGGGTTCCAGGTTCCATCCGGCCTCCTCAGGAGTCCATCACTTTTCTCAATATGTGCTCTGTTTCCAGTAGCACACTCTTCTGCATGAATCCTGGAGCTACTTCGGCATCTAGTTTTTCAGGGATCTTGGGATCGTGCCTGGTGTTCCTATGATTATGGGTACAATTTCCAATGGCATATCCCATGTCCTTATTTCTACTTTCAGGTCTTGATACTTATCAATTTTTTCTTTTTTTTCTCAGCTACTTTGGTGTCCCATGATATTATTATTATTATTATTATTATTATTATTATTATTATTATTATTATTATTATTATTATTATTATTATTATTATTATTATTATTATTATTATTTAGGGCTCATGTCAATTTTTAAAGCACATTTGTGTGTAAGTGAACTATTGTGTACATGAAGTCTTTTCCTCTCCATAATCAACACCAAACGATGGCGTTGGATCTCTGTTCATATGGTATGAATCAATCTAGAGAGGCGAAAGGTCTCCAATGCCAGAAAAATCCTAGGACGTTACTCCTCATTACAGTAGCAGAGAACCGATCTCCACGCTTGATAGATTCTCAGATCTTTGAGAATGCGTCATGATGAGAGAGAGGCTACTAGCGCGCGGGTCGAAAACACCATCGTACTGACACGAATCTTGATGCTCGTGTGAACGACGTTAATGAAGTTTTTATCCATTCTTTTTTTAGTCATACTTTAATAACCTGTCAAATTATCATGACGCACAAATAGGCCGTTGACGTGATTATCAATAAATACAGAAGTACTGATCATGTTTTGTAGAAGTTTGTGTACTATGATCTTATCAGGTAACATTATACAGTTCTAGAACACTGTTGAAAGGTACAATGGAGTGTATAGATCGTCAAAGATAACAGATTGATATATCAGTAAATGTCCGATGCTACTGTGTATGAATATTAAATGTTTTGTCCTTATATCAAAATCCTTAAGTTTCTCTCTCTCTCTCTCTCTCTCTCTCTCTCTCTCTCTCTCTCTCTAATAATGATCTAGGATGACGCAGTCATATGCTCTGTAATTTGAGGAGAGGTTAAACGACGCAGTGTGAGAAAGTGAAATATGAGTAGCTGTGTCCTTAGATTTTAAAGTGTTTTGTTCAGGTGATTACCGTGAATAATATTACAAAAATCGATCATTGAACATTGTTAAGTAAATTGCTGAGTCTGTTGAAAAGGTAAGGTGACCTGCTTAGATGAGATTGACACGATTCTAATGGTTGCGAGAGTCTCTCTCTCTCTCTCTCTCTCTCTCTCTCTCTCTCTCTATATATATATATATATATATATATATATATATATATATATATATATAGATATATATATATATTTATGATATTGTATATTTGTTTGTTGGTTTGTGAAATGGTGATTATTTTTATTGCTGTTGTAACCATACTCACAATGTTTCGTTATTTCTCATGCTTCTAAGATGCAACGACAGAGTGATAAGTATTATTTTTTTTTTATTCCTGTTGGCGTTTAGCCCTTCATTTTTTAAATGACTAATTTTAAAATGAAAATGAAAAGTTTGTAGGACTAACTTTCTCTAATTATCAAGACCATTGCTGACTTCTGTCCTCATTTATATTTGTAGAGATCATTCGAGGAAGTTTTCCCTGTTGTTGCCAATGCAACTTTTGTGAATTTCCTCATGATAGAAGCGGTATATGTGCAAAATTCGGCTTATTTTGATTCATGTCGGGTTTTCTTTTGGAGTCCTATTGTTTATTATGTCACCTCTCCAGTGTATGGATATAAACAATTTGGTCATACGTTTTCTTATGGTGTTCAACAGGTGTATCCCAGGATTATGTCGTGACTTTTTAACGAAATGTTATGACGATTTATTGGCAACCCATTTTATCTATGTAGATTCAGTGTTTCACTCAAATTCATGAATTGTGCTCATATGTTGGGATCTGGGGGTTTGAAGCATATTAACTGGTGTTCCATGTAGTAGTACCCTGACAATTGTGTGTATACTGTTCACTTGTTTTCGCTAATTTTTTCGGTACATTTAAGTTCACAAAAACGGCAAAATGAAAATCCTGTGTTACAGTATTATGCTCCATATACTCACATGCCTGTGAATTTTTATTCTTGGAAGGTTTAGAATTTAATCGCATATGGTCTTTACTTTTGCTTTGGATTGTGTCAGGAAGCAAAGGGTTAACAAAATATCAGTAGTAGTTAGACGACCTCTCAAGTACTGAAGCTGAATTGTTATGTAGTTAGTTGTCAGGTGTGAAGTGGATGATTACTCTTGTGGAAAGAATGGACGTGATGGGCTGGCAAAAAATGCGTAATTTGGAAGTGTTAGGAAGGGGAAGAACAGGACGGCAATAGAAAGCACGGGATATATGGGTGAGGTAGTATTGGAAAAGAAGGGCGGGCCTTTATATTGAGGAGTGGTGTGAAAGACAGGTGAGTGGCGCAGTGTGTGTATGAATATTCGCGCACTGCTTGTGAACGTCCTGTGTGTATGAAGCGGCTCATGTTGTGGAAATTTTCTACAATGAGTGTTCATCTACGATGCAGCGGTTAAAGTATAAAAGTGGCAATGGCCGTTGAGCTGTTTTTTTTCTAGAGAGACTCGTTAGGAGATACAGTTTAAGTGTGTTGGCTGTATTGCCGTGACGCCAAAATTCATGTTTTGTAGAATTAACGTTATATTGAACCTGCGCGCATGGACTGGCCGTAACTTTGTTTACATGGAAGACAGACGTTACCTACTGGAATTGAAAGTATGTGTGGAATGCGTTTGATTAAATCTAAACGTAAAAGAAGTTTGAAAAGAAAACAGTATAGAAGTATTTTTGAAATGTCTTGTTTTCTTGTTTATGTATACTATCAGCTTATTTTGGCACTAGTTCAGATATCACAGCTATAATCGTATCATGAGAATGCAGTTTATCTTTGCCATTTATGTCACTATTCCAACCACATATTCCCGCTCACTGAGATTACAGCATATTTCTCAGACAAATTGAATTTAAAATGATTGTCATATTCTATGCACTCTCATGCACTCCTTAAAATGAGAACTTACACTATTTGGACCATGCGACATTCGACTGACGTACGTTCTCTCTCTCTCTCTCTCTCTCTCTCTCTCTCTCTCTCTCTCTCTCTCTCTCGCTCTCTCCCCTCCTCTCTCTTCCCCCTCTCTCCTCTCCTCTCTCTCTCCTCCTCTCTCTCTCTCTCTCTCTCCTTTCCATGTCCCCGTCTGTTTAGTTATCACTAATCTCATGGATTTCAAGATCCGAGATTTGATTTATTTATTAGTCTACCATTTTTAGTTGGAGATATTCACTGATGTCTCCAGTGATAAGGGATACCTCCTTGTTTGATTGTGTTCTGGGAATGGTACATTTGACTAATTTGTAGATCAGTACTATATTTTTATAAGTGTATCTTGAACACCACCTAACCGGGACTTCCTGAACTTTCCTAACAACCTTCCCCATAAAATGTACGAATTAGCCACCTTCTTTTAACAGTTGTCCTTCATTCACTCCATGTGACTAAACCACAGAATACAAACCACTTTATTCGCCGACCTCTCCCGTATCTTGGCATTTCTCTCCTTTTCAACTCTTCTCATTTCACGTGCGAAACTCCTACCTTTCTTGCTTCACCTATCACCATCCTGCCATTACCCGTTACATTATTACTAGGGATTTCTTTCCCTCCTTGCAGTATCCATATCACATTCATTGTCCCATCATCCTGGATCCCATTTATCACTTTTGCTAACATTCACTTTCACCGTTCACTGTTGCACCCTTTAACAACTCTGTCGCGAACTTTCCCTTTCCCTTCATTCATACACGTCACATAATCTTCTTTTCTTCATTGTCAAGCTTCTCTCGCAGATTTTTCATGAACAGTTTGTCCATTGAACTTCTTCCTTGTCCTAACCTGGGCGTCTCTTCACCTATCAGTCCTGCAGTCTGTCTTCATATCTTAGAGAAAACCGTTTCTTGCAAATTATCAGGTAAACTTAATGTTGCGCCCATGTAATTTTTCAATAAACAATACAGAACCATGAGTAAATTGAAAACATTCTATTTATATATATATATATATATATATATATATATATATATTATATATATATATATATATATATATATATATATATATATGATACCGAGTGTTTCAAAAGTCACTCAGGGTTTTGTATTTTTTATTGAAAATGTAATTGAAACAAAGTGGATGAAATTCACATGGTAAATTCCACCATCAACTGTGAATATCTGTGGTATCATCTTTGATTTGGCTGTTCATCCGTAAGTCAGTGGTACATCTTGACGTGTGCATCATCTTTTTCGTAGCAGTCAAGCCACCGTTTCACCATTCCTGACCAACATCTGACAATATTTCGGGAGTCACTGATGCACTGATGCGTTTCTGATGTGTTCTTCAAGCGTTGGTAGATCCCGAGGCCTTATCAAATTCATTTTTTATATGCTGAAGCAGCAAGAGGTACTACCTGGACACTGCTGCAGTGGGAAATGCCATTGGCTTGGGATTCCAGTGGATGGTCCAAAACCTGCTGCAGGAAGGAAATGTCCTTATCATGGCGAATAATCCACTTTCTTGAGGTCAGTGGCAGTTACTAATACAACCAGGACTGCGTATCTAGAAGTGCTGGTGGGGTAGAATACAAATGTTTCAAGAAAGAGGAGCAACTAGTGAAGAGTTGTGCATTCCATGGTAGGAGAAAATACCTCATAAATGGCTGATGAGATTCTTATCCTGAGTTCAATGGAAACCACACTTGAACTCCTGTGGGATTTCAGGAAGTAAAAGTAAACGCTGCTTAGCGTGATATGAAAATGACCGATGGCCAGGGGCATGTGGTATGCATCCTCATACCTTGTCGTGTTATTGAATGTATTTTGAATGTGTTCATGTGGTGCGGAAGTATTATAGTTTAATTATGAAGAAAAGGCCGGATGTTATGGTGGTTAGCCAGGCGAAGGTGAAAAGTTCATGTGTGCATGAACCGAAAGAAATAGGTATTGTTTCTGAGTGAGCAGAAAGATATAGAGATAGGGAAGACTAGCACTTTCAGCACTGCTGAGAATTTAGAGACAAGTGAAAGGGTATACATGTGCTGGGTCGATTGTTTGGGTAAGATTGAGCGTGAACGGAGGAAAAATTTAGATAAACTATATAAGTTCCAGGAATGGGTAAGAATGAGGGTGAACAAGACTGTATTACCTGTCTGGACTTGAAGAAAATAAAAGGGTTAAAGTTAGAAATGGAAGGAATGCTTGAGGAAAATGCAAATAAGGTTATGGAGTGGTGTTGGGAGGTGGATGTAGATGAAGAACGAAAAGAGGCTATTTGAGAACAGTTACATTCCATAAGGCATACACCAGGATGTGTAAGGTTGTCAAAAGGAAACGTAGCAAGCAAAAGATGGCAAGACTAATAATGAAAACTGGGCTGAGTGTGTAAAAGGTCTTTTGTATAGTTGTGAAAATGGTTGAGCAAAGTGTATAAAGTAAAGTCTGAATGAGGGAAACCCTCCATGCTAATGAGTAAGAAGAGTAATTGTTTATGCAGTTGCCAACGAAATGGTAAAACAGGAGAACCTTGAAGGCTGTTTTTTTATTTCAAAGAAATTGTTTATTGATTTCCAGGAGTGCGTTTTGCTAAGAGACCAATTGCAGTCACTATTTCTTCTGTTGGTTACAGAAATTGAAATAATAGCATTGTGCTATTAAAGAGGTATATAATATATATATATATATATATATATATATATATATATATATATATATATATATATACATATATATACATATATATATAAAACCTATATATATATATATATATTGTATATATATGATATATATGTATATATATATATATATATATATATATATATATATATATATATATATATATATATATATATATATAATACAGTATTTTTCATATTATCCTTCATATAATTGTTCAGTCTGAGTGACTAATGTCTTGCTTCACTCTAAATTTGTCGTGTGAATGAAATTGCTATCTCGTAAAACTGGTGACATTTGATTTTTTTTTTTTTTTGTATTAGAATAATCACGATATTCCAGCCAAGTTGTTGCATGACATGCATGGCGCCTGTACTATGTCAGCCAACATTTTAATTGGCCCCTAGTAGATGGACCTTTGTAAAAGTCCTTGGAATGAAGTGCGCTTATTGATTTATATTTTCATATTGAAAGTTTATACATTACAACATCCTTAACCCTTCTGAAAGACGTTAACTGATTTGCATCATATATGTATATATTTGATCAAAGCAAAGTAGGGTAGATGACTTTTGATTAAAACTTCTTGTCGATGTGTTTAGATGCATCACCTGTTTAAGAGTAACTTTTGACGTTTGATACTCCCGCCAACCGTGTTTTTGAGACGTGTTCCAAGTTGAATCTTAGGTTCTTAAGCCCCAGAATCCAGAAATCCGTCTCCTAAATGCTTAGAGATTGAGTTGCATGTGTTCACAACTCTTACAGACAAAATGCGAAAAGGTTTTCCACCTGATCTCTATTTGTATTTTTCCACCGCTAGATGTCGGTAATGTTTCTTTCCCGCCGACATCTAGAACTCGAAGGCGTATGTCCGTGATCATGAAGCTGAGCAGGAGTCGTCGTCTGTAGTGACGAGGTCGTGAATCAGAGGCGTCCTTTTAAACGAGGTTCGGAGCAGCTGAGAGAGAGAGAGAGAGAGAGAGAGAGGGAGAGAGAGAGAGAGAGAGATAGAGGGGGAACTCTCACTCTCTCATATTGATTCTGCGCATCCCACCCGCCTGTCCTTCCTAGCCCTTTTCTCTCCTTTCTCAAAACACTCGCTCTTATTCAATGCCTTTTACCTCCCCTTACATGCGAATAAAGTATTTGAATCTGCCACTGATCCTTAGGCCTACAGGATCTTATTTCTTCAATCTGGTTAATTAGGGGAGATCTATAGGGAGTTACATATGATTGTAGGGAGGTTGGCATTAACCGCCTCCGCGGGAACAGTCGTTGCCTACACAAATGGCGGTGAGGTGCGACCTGGTGATCTTTCTGGGATTGTAAAGGTGGATACAAGGGATTCATATTATCTGGGTAATTTGTGCTGGGATGGTGTACGTGGCCAACGCTTTGTGGTGAGGTGTAGGGAGTGTCAAGTGGCGAGAGTTGAACGAACGGAGAGTATTTGCTCTGCACGGAAATTGCTCCCAAGGAGTCGGGGATAAATCTGGTAGGTATAACTCTCATTCACCCGGTGTTTTATTCCCCTTTTGAAAAAGATCGCTGTGGCTGCTTTGTTCTTTTCATTCAGTACTTTCTCCCGCTTGTATTGTACCCTCCCTCAAGGGAAATCCTTCGCAGTCTCGCTGATCACTTCCAGGTATCCTTGTTGAATCCCAAGACCACAAAAGCAGTAGCTTCGAAGGGTAAACCCGCTCGGGGTTCTGTACTGCGAACCGTCTTCAAGCAAGCATCCATTTCATGGATACCAATTGACCTTATAAGGTTCCCGTTCTTTATAAAATTTGCGGAACTGACACGCCCAGGATTGGAGAGCAATCCGTGTGCGTGTGTGTTTGTGTGCTTGTGTGTGTGTCTGTGTTTGTATGTATGTTTGTGTGTGAAGGGCTGGTCAGCTGATCGGTGTTGTTGAAGAGAGGGAGAGAAAGAGAGCGAGAGAGGGCGAGTGCAGGAGGCACTGGATCAATGTAGCGGTCATCAACTGTCGGGGATTGCATGATGGTGCATGGCTTTACAGCCACTCTGTGTATACTCGCTTGCCAATCACTGCTACTGTTTGGTTCAGCGGGGAAGAGACCTGTCACCCCTGCTGGGAGGGGTTTCTGACAAATGACCCAAGCTATTTTTCACCCCGTTTGTGGATTTGTCTTATTTTTGTCCTGACTCTATGGAGGTTTTATTTGCTCGGGGAATTCTTGAACGTAACGCAACGCTCCTTTTCATCATTGGAAATGTTGTGGTTTTTGGGACGCAGATTAAACAAAGGAAATGCGAATCGTTTGTGGTCACTTCTCGCAGGTAAACGGAAAATGTAATTAGAAACTAATTTAACTTTCCAGGATATTTTGTCTAATACCTTTTAGACCCTGAAACAAAAATTTAAGATTAAAATGGCGAGTCGCGATGTTTCAAAGAATCCTCTCCTCTCATGTCGTCGACAGACAAACGTATCGTTGAAGTTCACCTTACCGTGAGGTACAGCCGAAAAGTAGACATGCAACAAAGTATTTAGCAGCGTATTCCTTGCGGTTGCTTAGCTTTAAAACGGGATTTTATTTACTCTAAATGCTTGTGGTTTCAGACGAATGGCTGTTGTTAATTTTGTGTGAAAAGAATTCTGCTGATTCCATTTTCTGTTGTTAGTTTTTGAATGAAGAATAAGCTTTGAAACTAATTTGAGTTTTGAATTTTTATCTTTTATTTATTTTATTTATTTTATTATTTATGTTTTACTAATTTACGAACGTCGTGATTTAGGAATATTTCCGTGTTGCTGTTTGTTTTTGTTTTTATTTATCATTTTCTGTAGGGATTTCCTGATACATGATAGATTAAGGAAGTAATGACATGACATCTTTTGTTATGGAACTTTTTTTATTACGAGATATCCGTACTTTTTGTGCTTTATTATTAAATTTAGGAAGTCTATGTACTTTATGAATAAGGCCAAGACTACAAAGATTTCTTAGAACCATTTGGTAAGAAATTTTAATGCAAATAGATAAAATAGGAGCACCAATTAGCAAGGAACGAGGCTGTAGACATGAAGGCAGTCACAAAGGAAATAATTGATCAAAAGAATCTTTTGGAAAAATTAGCAATTATTGATAGAATAAATAATTTCAAATAATTGGGTAATGATCCGTTAGTTGTGTGTTACACTTGACTGCAAGATATTTGGATGAGAAGTATCTGATCAAGAAAACGATAAGGAGTCTTTGGACATTCATTCAGTAAATAGGAAAGAATGCGTTTTCGTTTACGTGGCGCAACTCAAGTCTTTCTTTTATGAGCTAAGGCTGCTGTTAACGAGACTTCTTCGCGATCGTATCAAGTGCCTCTAAAGTTCTGGAAGTTACGGTATTCTGATCTCATCTGCGACTCATTAACAAAAGAATAAAAAGGTTCAGATGACTGGATGATGTCTTTTTAAATCGGTCATATGACTTCCAATGGAATTTTATTAGGAGGGCAAAGAAAAGTCACAAAGGGCTGGCTGTTTATATGTATGTATGCAGTCAACTTGATATGTAGATATGTATGAGCTTTTGCTTATATGCGTAAATATAGCCTTAAGTAACTTACTCTGAATGTGGTCCGTTTTATGGAAGACGCCTGGAAAAGATGTTTACAACCAGCTGCTCAGTCATTTGCAGTAGCATGTACTGGTTTACGTATATACCCGGTCATCTAACGCACTAACCGATGATGGTTTACCGTAAACTATAAAAGATATCTTTGTAAATGTTAACTTTCTAGTAACCCTGTTCTTCAGTTTACTTTTTAGTGTAATTAAATGTCACTCGTTGCTTCGTGTTTTATGAAGGGGGTTCGCTTTCATTAATTATTCAGCTGATAAAGGAAACATTCACGCATAGCCTGTATTTATCGATTGATTTTTGTCTGATGGATGTGTCATTCCCACGACGATGAGGTGTAGCAAAGTTTATTAGTTAAATTTACTTTGGTTTGCAGCGTAGCAAAGTTTTCCCTTTATTCATCTTCACTAATGGTAGTGGCTCGAAAAGATATTGCGACTTTCGCAGTAGTTGTACTAAATTCTGATCGAGCCAAGTTTTGTTTTGTATTATGATGTTAATAATGACAACGTGACTTACAATGGCAATAAATAAGTTCACTTCGCTCCTGGGATTGGCGACTTGCGAGTGTTGCTATCTCGGAAGATTCTCGGCCATAATGACAGTGTTAATGAAGTTTTCCTTTGCGAGAACCGTGTTGTAGGATAAGTTACATATATATATATATATATATATATATATATATATATATATTATATATATATATATATATATATATATATAGTGTTTGCTGTAAAATCATTGTAGATTTTTTCGCAATAGATTTCCATCCGAAATTAGTCCTTTATAAATGACTATAATAAATTTCATGTATATGACCAGTTCTCTGTGTAAATATCAAAATACGGTATATATATATATATATATATATATATATATATATATATATATATATATATATATATATATATATATATATATACATGCACGAATAAAACAGTAAATAAAGGATTTATATACAGGGAAGATTTATAAAGAAATGCCAAGATAAAACAAAATTAGAGTTCAGAATAATGAATGAAACCTTTAAACTATAAAGCAGTCTGACCCGACGCAAAACATTATTTCAGGAAGCGAATGAATGAAGATAGTAAACTTCCAGACAAGAGAGGGAACCTGAACTTGGAACTTGCTTGAAAATTTTTAGTTTGACCGCGTTATAGACACACTACCGCAGTCCCCACAAAGATTAAAATCGTAAATCTGTTTGCCATTTGCAACCCTGAAACGTCGGCTTATGATGATAAAATGCAAATGGATAGTGCCTTTTCCTGATCCCCTTGGATTGTTCTTCGAGCTGTTGGTCATGAAGTTGGAAGTATATACATGCATGAATATATATATATATATATATATATATATATATATATATATTTATATTTTAGATATAGATATTAGATATATATGTATAGTATATATATATATATATATTATATATATATATATATATATATATATATATATATATTTGTGTGTGTGTGTGTGTATAAAGCCCATTAAAACACACTGGTTTAAAGTTAACGACTATATTTCGGTGAACTAACTTTCACACTTATCAACTAGTGAATGACAGCAGTTACATTAGCGAAATATATAGTGGGAGATATGTCCTTAGTTTGATGCCTGGGGTCACCACTAAGCCAACAATGGTCCTGTTAATTGTCTTAATCCACTTCATCGTTGCCTTAAGGGAGATATTGTCTATATGGTCAGAGTCCCAAGCTCCGCTGGAAAGGTTGATCCTACTATCTTGTTGTTTTTATCAGTGAAGATTCTACCATCTGACATTTGTATCGACAGCTGCTCTTGTATAAAATTCAGGTTGAGTTCCAATTCATGGTATGGTTCGTGTTATTTATATGATGGAAAATGGCCGAACAGTTGTCCATATCTAACTGATCGTTTATGCTGAGTTAATCTATCTGAGAGAGATTTCCCTGTGAAACCATAGTATGACTTATCACAATCCCTACAGGGGATTTCATAAACCCCTATATCTTTGGAAGCTGGTTTCTGCCGAATGTTAATTAAGGATTTCTCCAATGTAAATTATCCTCGTGAGGGATTTTGAATTTGTTTGTGTAATTTTCCTTTTCTTTGTTTTCTGAGGGTTTGTAAAAAATGCTCTTTGCTTTATGTATGGCTTTTTCTATTATGTGCTTTGGGTATTTTAACAAGATAAGGTGATTTGTGATTATTTAAAGTTCTTTGTTAAGAAAATCTGGGGAGCAAATTCTCAGGGCTCTAAGAAATAAGTTACTTGCTATTCCGAGTTTAACTGAAATTTCATGATTAAGGTAATTAACAGAACCACTGTTGGCTCAGTGGTGACCCCAGGCATCACCTAAGGGCATATCTCCCACTATATATTTCGCTAATGTAACTCCTGTCATTCACTACTTGATAAGGGTGGAAGTTAGTCCACCGAAATATAGTCTTTAGCTTAAACCAGTGTTTTAATGGGCTTTATATATATATATATATATATATATATATATATATATATATATATATATATATATATATGTGTGTGTGTGTGTGTGTGTGTATGTGTGTGTAAATAAATTCTTTTGTTAAAACAAGTTATGTCTCAAGTATAAAAGGCCATTAAAACACTGGTTTAAAGCTAAGGACTACATTTAGGTGGACTGACTCCCACTCTTGTTAAGTAATGAATGACAGAAGGAGTTACGTTAGTACTGCCTTGATAAAGGTGGAAGCCAATCCACCGAAATATATTCCTTAGCTTTAAACCAGAGTGTTTTAATGGGCCTTTTATACTTTATATATATATATATATATATATATATATATATATATATATATATATATATATATATATATGAATAAATTGATCACGAAGTATATAAAACGTGATGCTATGTACAAATAAAGGTTTTTTTTGCCACGAAGGAAAAAAATGAAAAAGCGAGATAGCCGAGTACTTTCGGTCCTATTCGGACCCTTTACTGAGGCACACTGATTTTACAAAGAACACCATAGTCAAAAGAAGGCTTAATATACAAACTGACACTACCAAATTAGCCTGTAGAGTGAAAATCGCCCTTATGGCTAATCTGGTAGTGTCAGTTTGTATATTAAGCCTTCTTTTGACTATGGTGTTTCTTTGTAAAATCAGTGTGCCTCAGTAAAGGGTCCGAATAGGACCGAAAGTACTCGGCTGTCTTGCTTTTTCATTTTTTTCCTTCGTGGCAGAAAAACCTTTATATATATACTATATATCTATCATATATATATAATATATCTATATATATAAATTTTTATCACATCACTTTGATTCATTTACATACACATCGAGGTACAAATATCCTTTAATATCAAAAACGCTCTACCTCGAAAAAAATTGAATATATTTTCATATATGTTAACCGAAAGGGGAGTTTTTTTAATTGATAATAATTTCGTCCCTCATGGGTTCGAACCAGTGCCCAGAGGGCTGAGGAGAAATCAGGGCTGGGGAGAAATCAGTACTTCAGTGACATTATTGAGTCGATAATGTCACTGGAGTCCTGATTTCTCCTCAGTCCGCTAGGCGCTGGTTCGAACAACCCACGAGAGGACGAAATTATTGTCAACTAAAAAAAATTCTCTTTCGGTTAACACATATGAAAATATATTAATTCCGAGGGTAGAGCGAATTAGATATTAAAGGCCATTTGTAGCTCGATATATATATATATATATATATATATATATATATATATATATATATATATATATATATATATATATATATATATATATATATATATATATGTCGTCTCCAACGACTGTGCGTTTATATATTCTGCCACTGATGTCTACCCTGTGCTTTATCTCTTAAGTATGAGAAAGTTTGTATGTGCATGTATGTCCTTTTTCCCCTAAACGGCTGAACCTAGGCAAGTGCGAATTGGTCTCCACATTCAACCTTTCGTGAGAAATTGTTTCTTTGCCTTTCCATTTGTAGAATGAAGTAAAGCTGAAGATCAATGTCTATGAACACATATATATGTCAATAGCCATATAAGAATTTAATCTTAGCCTTAAACTTTAAACTATACAAGATCGGGACCTCATATTTGGTATGCACAATATAATCGAATAATGAGCTAGTCTGCAGATTAAACATACTTAAGAGGTCAAACAGAAATGTCACCATGTCAGAAGGCTTGAGTAAGAGCAAAGCGAAGCCGGCATGTATCTGGATTAATCTAGAACCGACCAAGTTTTCAGACCTTAACCTCTCCACTCTTTGGTTTCCGAGTATTATAATAATTTTGAAAGATCACAAACAATTAAGGTATGTAATATTATGATAAATCCCAAAGAGATCAAACTGTTTTGACATTTGCTTATACCCTTAATGTTATTTCTTTGCATCAATTATTCATAGATCATTTGCACAATTACATAAAGATATTACTCTCTACCTTAGTGCATTAGATATCTGACTTTTATAAATTAATTTTTAAGCCAATTCACTTCTTAAATCAAAGACATCCTTTCTCATGGAATCCAATTAGCGTTGCGTTTTTATTAAACCGAATTTTCCCTCATTAAGAGCAATTTTGGGCCTTTTCTACTTTATTTTCCAGCATTAGGAACGTCGGGCATTCTGCTGTTTTACTCACACACACATTCGCGCGCGCGCGCGCGCAACACACACACACACACACACACACACATTATTTTTCCTACTCACAACGGGACCGAATCCCGGTCTTTGGAGTGTGTGTGTATGGGGGCGAGTGTTCCGCAGAAACGCTGGATAGGTATGTGCAATACATATGCTCATTTAAAGTTCTTTTAGGAGAGGAGACAAGCGCCTCTATAGAATTTGATATGTAGACTTTGTGTACCCTGCAATAACCAAGCTCTTTTTACAAAGAGAATATAAAAAACTTTACAAAACGATCACTTTATCCTTTATTTCCCTCTTGGAGTCAACCACTTTGATATGAGAGGTGCGGATGGTCACAAATCAATGGAAAACTTTAATAATAATAATCCTTGAGTAAAAGAAAAGCCTTACAAACAAATATGCAGTTACCAGATCGGAATGAATTAATTTAAAAAGTTACAATAACCACTTCTTCACTTGTGTAAGTTAGAATTATTATTATTATATTACAATAGATGATGAACCTTATTAAAATGAAACAAGCCCACTGAGGCCATTGACTTGAAATTCAGGCTTCCAAAGAATGTGGTGTGCATTAGAAAGAAGTGAAAGGCGGTAATGGGTAATACAGAAAGAAGTAATCACTTATTGAAAAAGAAAAAAATGAGTAAATAGATATAAATGTAAGTGAATTGTTAGAATACAAGGACGATTGTATAAGGTAGTAATGCATTGTATCTTTACTTGAACTTTTGAAGTTCCAGTTGCACGAGATCCTCAGGGTGTCTGTTCCAGGGTCGAACGGTGTGAGGAACACAGGACCTCTGGAACTGAGAAGTTCGACAGCGAGGCACATTTGCTACATACTGGTGCCGCTGTTCAGCAAATCTGGTAGCTCTCGGTAGGGAAAAGGGATCAGGAACTAACTGTGAACGTGAAAGATCTCAGTTAGAATATCTATGTAATTAATACGAGGAGAGTATCCGCAATTGCAGTTATGTTTTATGAATTTAATAGGGATATAGATGAGAAATAACAAACAATGTAAATTGTTGTTTGTATTGCATAAGAAGAGTGGTATGCAAGTAAAAGGATGAGGACCTGTGCACAATGCGCAGTTATCTTATCTATAAGTATGTTTTTGGAAAATTGTATTAGAAAGGTAAGGTTAATGGAGACTTTTGTGAAAGCGGAAGAATATTAACTTGAGTGAAGAGTGCTGCCTTTTTCGCATTTGAAGGTATACCTATTCTGTAGTCTTAGTAGGGTTGAACAAATGAAGATGTGAGTCACCCAGTTGGTTTCATGAAAAAGGCAAGTGAGAGCATTTCACGTAGTAGTAATAAAAGCGATGACTGGACGGAAAGAAAAGTACATTATTTTAGGATTAAAAAAATGCCCAGTATATGGATCAATAAATATGAACGGATTTGTGGACTGATATTGGATGAGAGGAAATAGATTGGAATGAAGTGTATTCCTTGATATCAAATTTCAAGGCTGTTGAGGAAAACGGCCGAAATGTTGGCACATATATGGGTGTATATGAAAGTATCTGTCCTAGTAATAATGAGGTTTCTTTATACTGTAAGCTTTATGAATTGGATGTGAAGCTGTAGTTCTTATGTTATCAAAGAAGAGTCTAAAGACAAAAACTGCAGTTACCTTTTCCATAGAAGTTAACTTTACAAAGTTTGTTATATATATATATATATATATATATATATAATATATATATATATATATATATATATATATATATATATATATATACATATATATATATATTATATTATATATATATATATATATAATATATATATTTATATATATATATATATACACACACACACACACACACACATATATATATATATATATATTATATATATATATATATATATATAATATATATATATAACAAACTTTGTAAAGTTAACTTCTATGGAAAAGGTAACTGCAGTTTTGTCTTTAGACTCTTCTTTGATAAAATAAGAACCACAGCTTCACATCCGATTCATAAAGCTTACAGTATAAAGAAACCTCATTATTACTAGGACGTGCACCACATACGCGTGCATTCAAAATGCCGGACTGAGTATTAGATTTTTACTCAGTTTTTTTGAAAAAAGAATACAGTGTATTGAGTTGCAAAAAACGTTCTCCGACCACTTGGTGATTTTCGCGCAACCCGCACCGGCGAAAAAGTTGTTTTCACGCAGCATCATACATGATACTTGACCCAATTATTTAGAGATGAACTACTTTCAGGTATACTGCCCGTAGCATAGACCAATGGGAATTTATAGTGGTCATTCATAAATTTTATGCTGCTACTTTTATAACTGCTATTTGCGTCTGCATAGTTAACAATTACATTGATACAAAACAAGAAACTAAGAAAAAATAAGTGAATCCGTATTTTTAATAAATGCAGTAAACTTTTCTTCCCGTAAAGAAAGTTGCTTTATTGAGGAAGGTGAGTCTGCTTACCATCCCGATCACCATAAAACTTGCAATCAAACGAATATGGTTCTACTCAGCAGCCTAATGCACTTCATGCGCCTACACTAACAGTTCATAAACTGAATATGGAACCCAGACACAATACTATTCCTCGCTTCTCTTTCACACATATACACATACACAAGCTTTATACATACATATATGTATGTATGTATAAAGCTTGTGTATGTGTATATGTGTGAAAGAGAAGCGAGGAATAGTATTGTGTCTGGGTTCCATGTTCAGTTTATGAACTGTTAGTGTAGGCGCATGAAGTGCATTAGGCTGCTGAGTAGAACCATATTCGTTTGATTGCAAGTTTTATGGTGATCGGGATGGTAAGCAGACTCACCTTCCTCAATAAAGCAACTTTCTTTACGGGAAGAAAAGTTTACTGCATTTATTAAAAATACGGATTCACTTATTTTTTCTTAGTTTCTTGTTTTGTATCAATGTAATTGTTAACTATGCAGACGCAAATAGCAGTTATAAAAGTAGCAGCATAAAATTTATGAATGACCACTATAAATTCCCATTGGTCTATGCTACGGGCAGTATACCTGAAAGTAGTTCATCTCTAAATAATTGGGTCAAGTATCATGTATGATGCTGCGTGAAAACAACTTTTTCGCCGGTGCGGGTTGCGCGAAAATCACCAAGTGGTCGGAGAACGTTTTTTGCAACTCAATACACTGTATTCTTTTTTCAAAGAAACTGAGTAAAAATCTAATACTCAGTCCGGCATTTTGAATGCACGCGTATGTGGTGCACGTGAGAAATGTATGATAGTTGATTTCAAGCGAGGCAGAGATAAAAGAACAGAGATTGAAAGTGGGATTAACAAGGAGCGATCGTATCTGGGGTATCACCTGCTAGGTGAATTAAAGGTATTTGCCTGAAAGAGAAATGCTGTTGTTGGTGCACACATACGGAATTCTTTAGGATATGATAATGGAGTAAATCTTGTGGAAAGGGCTTGATTGTATATAATAGATGGTTTCCAAAGAAAGATATTCGTAAGAACATTCGCAAGAAATTATAAGGAAACGAGTTTGTTAGATTAGGTTGTAAAACAGAGTAGATGGAAGAGCAATCTGACAGAAGAAATAGTGAGGAGTGGTTGGAGATATATCTGATAAGTATTTAGTTCGAACAGAAGTTGAATTAAATTAGCCTAAAGACCAAGCTGGGAAGGAAGGGATAGAGAATGTGGCGGTAAGTGTTAATAGGACGAATGAGTTTAATGTGAAGGAAGTGAAGGATGAGAAATTGTAAAAAATAGACCACATTCATAGATCTGAGTTAAGAAGCATATAAAAAGTGTGCAAAACTTCAAGAACGGATGATAATATCAGTAGGGAGTGCTTTTGGGCATAGGAGGCTGTCGTAAGAGCGTAAAAACACATTGTTGAAGGGAAAAGCTTTTCAAGATTGCTCAGTTACCAAAGGAAAGATCATGTATGTACAGGTATGTGGTAATCGAGGAGTGTGAGCATTGAAAAAGGCAAGTATGAAAATAGAGTGGTTAATGTTTCCAAGTACGTAGGGAAAAACAAGATTTTTTCCTATAATGGAGCAAATAACGGAAAGAGAGGCTAATTAACAAAGGGGTACCAGAATAAAGGATGCAAATGGGGAGATGCAGTCAGAAATCAGAAGAGATGGTAGTCCTGGTTTGATCCAGTTTTGGAAGACAGCATGACAAAGGGGTTGAAGGATGACTCTAAGACTGAGAGTTTTGGTAGCGATGATGTTGAATATATAAGGAGGGCTAATTAAGATGTTGAAGAATGGGAAGATGCCTGGAGCTGATGAGATTACAAGAAAGGGAAGATTCCTGGAGCCGATGGGATTACGAGAATAGGAAGATACCTGGGGCTGATGGGATTACAAGAATGGGAAAATACCTGGAGCTAATGAGATTACGAGAATAGGAAGATACCTGGAGCTAATGAGATTACGAGAATAGGAAGATACCTGGAGCTGATGGGATTACAACACTGAAGATTGGATTACAAGAATGGGAAGATACCTTGAGCTGATAGGATTAAAAGAATAGAAAGATACCTGGAGCTGATGGGATTACAAGAATGGGAAGACACCTGGAGCCAATGGTACACAGCAATTCTGTGTCAAATGGGGTAACGTATTATCGTACACCTTCGGCTCCCTAAACGGGCTTCGGCAGGGGGCCATTCTTACTCCATACCTGTTTAATACGTACACAGATGCCTTGAATGTCAAACTGAACTCACTCCCAATCGGATGCACTGTCAATGAAACAACCATAAACAACCTCTGTTACGCCGACGATATGGTTCTGATTTCCCCATCAGTGCATGGCCTCCAACGACTCATCGACTCTTGCCGCCAATATGCAGAGGAATTTGATATAATCTACAACGGAACCAAGACCCAGTGCATGTCGCTGCTCCCTAGATCCCTTAAGCATATTGCAGAACCAGAAATTTTCCTCGGAAACCATTGGCTGGAATTTGTGCGCAAATTTCCGTATTTGGGTCACATTATCACCGACGACCTAAAAGATACGGCCGACATTGAACAGAGGCGTCGTAAACTATGTGCAACTGGCAACATGATTGCAAGAAGGTTTGCCTTCTGTCACCGAGACGTGAAACTGCTGCTCTTCCGCTCGTACTGCTGCAGTATCTATGGGTGTCCCCTCTGGACGAACTATACCCAAGAGACCATGAGACGTATCACTGTTGTGCACAATGACATTCTGAGACGCCTCACAAACGCTCCACGCTACCACTCCGCCACACAGATGTTCTTAGAAAACCACCTGGACAATTTAAAAATCATTGTAAGGCGAACAATGTCCAGTCTGGTAACCCGAGTGAGAAACAGCGGCAACTCGCTCATACAAAGCATCCTAAGGAGTGAAGCAAGAAGAAGATCTAAATTGTGAGAAAGATGGGAAAATGAGGCCTTTGTCCCCTAAAGGACTTAATCTCTGTATTGGCAAGATGTCATCTGCAGATTTTGTCATTATTATATTTATCGCTGATATTTTATTTTTTCATTATTACTGTGATTACTATTAAGTAATTTTTTTTTTATTCATACATTCAATTTTCGTATTTAGCCCTATGAACCTGACTACGGTAACCACCTAAGGTCTCTAGTTGAAATTTAAGTTATATAATCTGTGCACTAACTGTTATAACTCTCAATGCATTTTTTTTCTCACCAATATTATTACTGTTATTACCAGTATTATGATTACTATCTTTTATGCTACCTCAGCTATTTTGTGGATAAGTGCCAATTACTCATTTTTCTTATCATGTTGTCTCATATATCTAGATTGTGAATGTTACTGTGTATTTTGTATATCCAATGTATATAGCCCTGAGCTGAAATAAAGGATATTATTATTATTATTATTATTATTATTATTATTATTATTATTATTATTATTATTATTATTTTTATTACGAGAATAGGAAGATACCTGGAGCTGATGGGATTCCAAAATTGTGAAGCTAACTGGAGCTGATGGGATTACAAGCCTGTGAAAGTACTTGGAGCTGATGAGATTGAAGAGTGGGAAGATACCTGGAGCTAATAGGATTAAAGAATGGGAATATACCTGGAGCTGATGGGATTACAAGATTGTGAAGATTACTGGAGCTGATGGGATTACAAGCCTGTGAAGGTACTAGGAGCTGATGGGATTAAAGAGTTGGTTCCTGGAACTAATGGGATTAAAGAATGGGAATATACCTGGAGCTGATGGGATTACAAGATTGTGAAGATTACTGGAGCTGATGGGATTACAAGAATGTGAAGGTACTTGGAGCTGATGGGATTACAAGAATGAATAGAAACCTGGAGCTGATGGGATTACAAGAAAGAGAAGATGCCTGCAGCTGATGTGAGCGTAAGACAAAGATCTGTTATATCTCTGTAGCTGGTGTTAGGAATGGAGTGATAAGAAAGGTCAGAAAAAGACAATGTATGTAGATTTGGAGATGTGGGGTGAAAAGAACAATCGATAATGTAATGTGGAATGAGTGCTTTTTGCAGATGATACCGTACTGTTTGCACAGAGTAAAGAGAAACTGCAGAAATTAGGGAAAGAGTATGACAGTGGAAGCCAAGAGGTGCAGTGAAGGTGGGGTGGGGTGCACACTTAAACGGATCGTTCGTTTCAGGGGTGTAAACTCAGGAGGATTCACAGCTGCAGGCCAACGTTCTAGAGAGAAGAAATGTTGAGGCTACTGAGATGAGCTGCTTCTGATGTATGTTTGGCATACAAGCAACTGGAAGGGTGGGAATGTGGAGGTACATAGAAACTAAAATGGTTAGCGTATGAGAAAGGGTGGCTCAGAGAGTTTTTGAGATTAATTGCTCATGTGGCCAGAATGAAGGATGTTGATAGTATGATTGGGAGGTGAGTTGAGGTGGGAGGAGAGGAAGTGTTCGACAATGTGGAAGAAGCATAGGGAAGGAAGGGTTTTAATACCCAAGCAACCGAAGAGTGCATAAAGGTGAAAGGTGAATAATGTTGATGGAAGTTCGACATGCTGCGTGATGTGGATTTTGTGTAGGTGGCTGGTTTTATGGAAATTTTGTTTGTTTGTGGTGCCTCAGTGGCAAGGTCGGTATTGGTCTTGGCCTGCCACCTCGGTGGTCGCGAGTTCAATTCTCGGGCATTCCATTGAGGAGTCAGAGATGTGTATTTCTGGTGATAGAAGTTCACTCTCGACGTGGTTCGGAAGTCACGTAAAGCCGTTGGTCCCGTTGCCGAATAACCACTGGTTCCATGCAACGTAAAAACAAAATATAAACAAACAATATGGAAATTTTGTGCACCGAGTGACCATCCACGATTCAGCAGTTAAAGTACGATGATAACTTGAGACAATTGTCTCCCCTTTTCTCCTGCTGCTAGAGACCAGGACTCGGTCCACCTGTGCCAGTTTCCCGAACATTTCATCGTATTTTTGTTGACTTAACCAGGGAATTACGTGTCAGGTGGTTAGTCGATAGTGGTGGGCTGTGACTAGGATGAAATATAGATGGGACCAGCAACTTCCTTCCAACATTTTTTTCTAAAAACTGGAGGGTTCACACTTCCTGGAGCCCTGACTTTATAGGGAAAAGGCGGATTTGTTTATTTATATATATATATATATATATATATATATATATATATATATAATATATGTATGGATAGACATATGTCTATATAATATATGTATGTATATATATATATATATATATATATATATATATATATTGTTTGTTACTAGTGTCTGTGTGTACCCTGTCATTAATCTTTTTTAGTTTCCCTTCTCCGAACTTTGTTCTTGAATAGATTGGATAATGTCACGGATTATATTTCAAAGTAAATACGCAATGAGATCATGATGTGCAACGGAGAGTTGAAAAGCTTTACGCAAGTTACTGTTGTGTCCTTTTCCCACTGGAATAAAGGCACTGGATGAATTGTTAAGATTTTTATCAATATATTCTTAGTTGATTTGCAGTGTACTCAGGTCAATCCGTTAGACTATTATTATTAAATGCTTGAAAGGAAATCATGGAAATATCAAAATTACTTAGACAATTCAATAATGTTCTCAGTTCAAATGTTTTCTAATGGCTGTAGTATTGAGGTTGGTGTCCTCTCGATCTTTAGTTAAGAGACGATTATTATTTAGCGTTCGCTGGCGTTGTAGTACTTCTTTGATAGATGCAGAATATTTCTTTTCTCCGTATATTGATTCCGTGTTTGTCTTTACATCATATGTAGCATAACAGGATGTTTGTATTCGAAGATTTGGAACCGCACATAGCATGAACGACTTGCGTCATATAAACATTCATTTCTGTGAAAAGTTGTTTATCCTAATGTCGTTAAAAATATGATTAATAATAATGATATATTCAACCACATCCAATAGACTGCAAGGTGGGTTTAGGAATATGGCTTCATCCATACGATTCGTCCGGAATGATAAAAGGTCGCTGTCAGATTAGGGTTGGTGGAAAGGGATCGGTGGTGTGAAGTTTGCAGCGTGATGCCTTGCAAAGAAAATGTGTGCAAACGGAACGTTGACACATCTTTCAGCGACCCCCTCTGTCAGAGCAGATGGCTGATGCAGAAGACGAAACACCCAAAAGCTTGGCAGGTATTGTAGGGAAAAGATGAGTACGACGAATGAAGACTTAACTATATGATGAATATAAGCCAAAAGCAATTGGATAGAACTTAAAATTTAGTTTTGCTACAGTAATTCTAATAGTAGCAATTAGAATCTCAGAGAAACCAGAAGAGATGTACCATCAACTGTGGTTGATTTAGATAAAAGCACAAGAGGCATTCACACCCGGTGATATTGAACGAAAAATAGAAAATTAATATAGCGTCTTGGTCATGATCGAAATATGTGTTTTATATCAAATACAGGTTTAAGAAATATAGCCGATACGCCATAACAACAGTAAATAACAAGTGTAGCCATTTTAAGTTGGACAAGGTGAAGAATGGTATAAATCTAAGTGACTTGATGGATGAGGTTAAAATATACTAGAATGCCCCTTTCAAGATTGTTTCCACTGTTGAACAAATGACTGAACATGCAGATGCCTATAATGCTTTAACCGTAACAAAACTGCAAAAGAGGTTGCATTCAAGACTGTATTATTATTATTATCATCATTGAATACGTTAGAAGGATAACGGAGGCATAAGTATGCAAGACAAAGGATAAATATTGCCATTCTTATGAAACACCGTAAACTGTTGATAATGGCTTTATGAACACTACCGCTCATTATTTAAGGAGGAATGCGTCAGTGCCTAACATGGTGTTCTGCTGAGTAATATATATATATATATATTATATATTACTGCAGATGAGATTTTGTAGCCATATGGGTGTTAGTTATGGAACAGGTCAGAGACTTAGCAATCCTGAATTTTCTAATATCAAGAATCATGCCCCCAAATGCAAAATAAATATATCGAAACAACTCTTCACGATAATAGGTTACACTAAAGACCCGGACCACCTGACTACCTTGGAATCGCTATTTATTAAAAGACTGGTTCCCCCATTGAATAACAACACCTCGGCTTCACCTCTACATCTGGCATAGTCATCGTCTCGGACCTGGCTCTCTCAAGAGTCGTTCCTTGCTGTCCTGCCATTCTAGTTTGTTGGTACCTCAGTGGCTCTTTATTAACTATTTATATTTTCATTGCATTCTAAGATAAATACTATTGTGAATCCTTGTATTTACTATTTGGTTTTTAATATATGTATTTCTCTTTTAACAGACTGAAGATGCACAAAGTTGATGTGCGAAACGTTTTATGATAATAAATGTTGGCCTACATGTGAAGTATCTATGGACCTCCTGAACCTCTTTATATATATATATATATATATATATATATATATATATATATATATATATATATATATATATATTTGCTTGTCTATCTGGCTTCAAAAACATTCTCAGCTTCAGTATGTTAACAGATGTGTATATATATATATATATATATATATATATATATATATATACATATATATATATATTATATATACATACACATCTGTTAACATAGTGAAGCTGAGATTGTTTTGAAGCTAGATGGACAAGCCAAAATTTTATTTTATTCTGTAGTTGTAATTAATTTTTAATTCCTCCGATTATAATATCGTCTTTGATGTCTTTTGTCCATTCCGACGTGCTCTTTATTGATTTAGCCAATTGCTTTAGGATAACGGCACTGTGGTTTGCCCAATCACATAAGAACTTGGGTCTCAACTTGCCATTTCACGCACACAGAGTTTGGCTTCGTCGTCCAAATTACACTTGGAAACTGTTTAGCGAGTAAGAACTTCAAACGGAACTTTGGCACGGTGGGCTGTACGGTATGGAATTTTTATGCTGGTTTTGGTTTTGCCCCCAAACGGAGCCAAGCGAGCACTTGAATTTTCTGCAATCGTTCATATATTGTCAAATTCCAAACGCGTTTTATTAATGGTTTGTCAGATTTGACGCAAGGAAGCTTTGTCAAATTGGCTTGGTTTGAATTGCTTTGTCAGTAAATCTTAGAAGTTTTCATGCTCAGTCACATTCTATATTTACTGTCCTTTTCATGTGTTATTTTCGTAGTGTGTACTATTACCCATAATAGATTGAATTAGATTTGCATTTGCTTTCGGGAACGATAAGATTACTTTTAAGTTTTTCACAACTATTTATATAGTAAAATGCCATACAAATAAAGCAAAGGCCTTAAATGAAAATGCCTTCTTTTTTCGTAACTCATGGTCAGCGTCCAATTTACCCCTTTAATGCGAAGTTTACACAGAAAATGATACGAAGGAATACAAAATTAGTGAAGTTGTCTGTTGTTACAACTGTATCCTACCCAAAACTGTAACCCGCGCTCTCTCTCTCTCTCTCTCTCTCTTTCTCTCTCTCTCTCTCTCTCTCTCTCTCTCAAAAAGGTATAAACTGCTGTCAAAGATGCTACTCGCTGTCATGCTTATTAGTTGCTCGACACATCATCTTCACCTCTTGACATTCGAGAAAATGTTGACCTCGAGTGGAAATGTCAAAAGCAACCAGATTTCTACGGAAATCTGTATAAACTCATATTGGGGGTAACTGGTATCTTAACAGATTAGAATTGGTTGTTTGGATGCTATTATGTGTTATATGATTATTTTGAGGCCCCACGTTATGGCGGCTGCTCATCTGTTTTTCATGATGTAATAATTTTTCCTTTAATTTCTTATATATTTTTACGTAATAATTTCTAGGGTAACCGAGCTCTTGGTAAAAAACGAAAAGCGGTCCTGGTTTATTTACCTAGGCAGCCTACAGGTATCGCTGTCCTTTTTTCGTTGTTGTTGTGTTGTTGTGTTGAAATTTTAATTGGTTATATCTTGAAAGTTCTTGATCCAATGAATGCCATTCTGCGAAGGTGGATATCCTAGATCAATACTTTGTTTTTATACATTGGAAATTTAATTGGGCTTGTGACCTGGCGCCCATCAGAGTTCTAAAATCTGTCAACATCTCAGCTTGAAATTTGGTAGACGCGATCACTCTGATGAGTTCTTCAAAAGCTCCCTCTGGCGCAGCGCCCTTTCATGCAATGTCGATTTGACGAAGACCACGTTCGAGTCGATCACGCGACCCCTTGACCGACTTGCAGCACTCTTAGACCTAAACGGGATTGCGATAACACTTAGTGGTGTAGATATTGGAAACTAAAGCTCTGAGAGCCTTAATATTTTTCTCGATGGTATAGAATTGGGTGTCGTACAGAGCCTAATGCACGACTCCCGGTAATATTTCGACTCTGATTTTCATTCCAAACCTTCAGTGTCAAATAACGAGAATCATAGTCATAGCTTTATTATTATTATTGTTGTTTTATTATTTATGCTGTTGCTGTTCCTTCTTTCCGTATGATATTGTACATTAATATTTTTGATATTCTAAATAACAGTAATTTATCTTAAAAAGGTCAAAAGAGATTATTATTATTATTATTATTATTATTATTATTATTATTATTATTATTATTATTATTATTATTATTATTATAGTAGCATGAGTCTTGAAACAGATAAACAAATCAACAGTAATGTATATGTTCATATATTTAAAAATAAATCTATACAGAAAAATTTCGGGAATCGAACAGTTTCCCGAAAGCTATCCGTATAGATTTAGCTTTAAATATATCAACATACGAGTATACATTATTATTATTATTATGAACCGTCAACTTGCTGAACGTAGCGGTGATTCAATTTTTTTCCTTTTTTCATTCTTCCTCTGGCTCTTTTACCTTCTGAACACAACCTCATTGACGCTAAGTGCCATAGACCTGATTACAGGTAAAATTCCAAATTCTTTATAACTGGCGAACGTTCAGTGAACTGATGCACTGAAATGAACATGTACTACACTTCCGTGAAGGAGCCGAATTGCTTTTTAGCGATGGGGCAGAACTGGAAGACTTGTGTTACTGATATTTGTAGTGACATTTACGTAGTTTCAGTATTTGAAAAATTCTTTTTGAAATATAGAACAAAAATCTTGGGAAAATATGCCCAAGCATAAATATGATGATTTCCTGAGCGATCGCAAATTATTCTTAAGAGTTCCTACCGTCTTCATTGTTTATATATTTTGTCTCAGTATACATTTCCTCTATAATCTCTCAGCGTTTACTTTCCTTAACGAAATTTTCTACCTTGAAAGAAAAATGATTAGTGAGAAAATGACAAGAACGGATGTGATATAGAGCATGAAGTGATTAGATTTTTCGCAATTATAGAACGTTAAAGTCCAAAGGGAAATTTGTAAAATTAAAATCTGTCTGTGACTGGGATGTTACTATCATTATTATTATAAGTTTTAAGCGTAGTTGAGATTTATAACTGCTGTTATTATATAATTTCCATTGCAATTGATTGGAGTTATTCACCTTCCAAAAATCCAGTTGAAGCTTCTGCTAACTGAAACTGAACATTAAGTGCTATCACTTAAAGATTTGCTTTGAATCTGTTCATCTCGCACCCTGCTATCACTTAAAGATTTGCTTTGAACCGGTTCATCTCGCACCCTGCTATCACTTCAAGATTTGCTTTGAACCGGTTCATCTCGCACTCCTGCTATACTAAAGATGCTTTGACGGGTTCATCTCGCACCCTGCGTCACTTTCAAGATTTGCTTTGACCGGTTCATCTCGCACCCTAACCTATCACCTTCAATTCAAAATGCTTTGATTTCGTTCATCTGCACCCTTTCTATCACCTTCAAAAGATTTGCTTTGAACCGGTTCATCTCGCACTGCCTATCACCCTCAAAATGGTTGCTTTGACCGGGTCATCCTCGGCACCCTGCTATAACCTTTCAAGAGTTGCTTTGAATCGGTTCATCTCGCACCCCTTGCTATCACTCAAGATTTGCTTTGAACCGGTTCATCTCGACCTTTGCTTTACACCTCCAAAATTTGCTTTGAACCGGAATTCAATCTCGCACCCTGCTATCACTCAAGATTTGCTTTCCGGAATCGGTTCATTCTCGCACCCCGCTATCACTTTCAGATTTGCTTCGAATTTGTTCAATTTATCGCCACCCTACACAACCTTCAAGGATGCTTTGACGGTTCATCTCGCACCCTGCTATCACTTCAAGATTTGCTTTTGAATCGGTTCATCTTACCAACCCTGCTATCACTTCAAGATGCTTTGAAAACCGGTCATCTTGCACCCTGCATCACTTTCAAGATTTGCTTTGAAACCGTTTTCATCTCGCACCCTGCTATCACCTCAAAAATTTGCTTTTGAATTGGTTTTCATCTCGCACCCTGCTATCACCTCAAAATTTGCTTTGAATCGGTTCATCTCACACCCTGCTATCACTTCAAGATTTGCTTTTAAATCGGTTCATCTTACACCGTACTATCACTTCAAGATTTGCTTTGAATCGGTTCATCTCGCACCCCGCTATCACCTCATGATTTGCTTTGAATTGGTTCGTCTCACGCCCTGCTATCACTTCAAGATTTGCTTTGAATCAGTTCATCTCGCACCCTGTTATCACCTCAAGATTTGCTTTGAATCGGTTCATCTCGCACCCTGCTATCACTTCAAGATTTGCTTTGAATAGGTTCATCTCGCACCCTGCTATCACTTGAAGATTTGCTTTGAATCGGTTCATCTCGCACCCTGCTATCACTTCAAGATTTGCTTTGAACCGGTTCATCTTGCACCCTGCTATCACTGCAAGATTTGTTTTGAACCGGTTCATCTCGCAATCTGCTATCACCTCAAAATTTGCTTTGAATCGGTTCATCTCGCACCCTGCTATCACCTCAAGATTTGCTTTGAATCGGTTCATCTCGCACCCTGCTATCACTTCAAGATTTGCTTTGAATCGGTTCATCTCGCACCCTGCTATCACCTCATGATTTGCTTTGAACCGGTTCATCTCGCACCCTGCTATCACCTCAAGATTTGCTTTGAATCGGTTCATCTCGCACCCTGCTATCACCTCATGATTTGCTTTGAATTGGTTCATCTTGCACCCTGCTATCACTTCAAGATTTGCTTTGAATCGGTTCATCTCGCACCCTGCTATCACCTCAAAATTTGCTTTGAATCGGTTCATCTCGCACCCTGCTATCACTTCAAGATTTGCTTTGAATCGGTTCATCTCGCACCCTGCTATCACCTCAAGATTTGCTTTGAATCGGTTCATCTCGCACCGTGCTGTCACTTCAAAATTTGCTTTGAATCGGTTCATCTCGCACCCTGCTATCACCTTATGATTTGCTTTCAATCGGTTCATCTTGCACCCTGCTATCACTTCAAGATTTGCTTTGAATCGGTTCATCTCGCACCCTGCTATCACCTCAATATTTGCTTTGAATCGGTTCATCTCACACCCTGCTATCACCTCAAGATTTGCTTTGAATCGGTTCTTCTCGAACCCTGCTATCACCTCAAGATTTGCTTTGAATCGGTTCATCTCGCGCCCTGCTATCACCTCAAGATTTGCTTTGAATCGGTTCATCTCACCCCCTGCTATCACCTCAAGATTTGCTTTGAATCGGTTCATCTCGCACCCTGCTATCACCTCAAGATTTGCTTTGAATCGGTTCGCTTTGAATCGGTTCATCTCGCACCCTACTATCACCTCAAGATTTGCTTTGAATGGGTTCATCTCGCACCCTGCTATTACCTCAAGATTTGCTTTGAATCGGTTCATCTCGCACCCTGCTATTACCTCAAGATTTGCTTTGAATCGGTTCATCTCGCACCCTACTATCACTTCAAGATTTGCTTTGAATCGGTTCATCATGCACCCTGCTATCACCCCAAGATTTGCTTTGAATCGGTTCATCTCGCACCCTGCTATCACCTCAAGATTTGCTTTGAATCAGTTCATCTCGCACCCTGCTATTACTTCAAGATTTGCTTTGAATCGGTTTATCTCGCACACTGCTATCACTTCAAGATTTGCTTTGAATTAGTTCATCTCGCACCCTGCTATCACTTGAAGATTTGCTTTGAATCGGTTCATCTCGCACCTTGCTATCACCTCAAGATTTGCTTTGAATCGGTTCATCTCGCACCCTGCTATCACCTCATGATTTGCTTTGAATCGGTTCATCTCGCACCCTGCTATCACCTCAAAATTTGCTTTGAATCGGTTCATCTCGCACCCTGCTATCACTTCAAGATTTGCTTTGAATCGGTTCATCTCGCACCCTGCTATCACTTCAAGATTTGCTTTGAACCGCTTCATCTCGCACCCTGCTATCACTTCAAGATTTGCTTTGAACCGGTTCATCTCGCACCCTGCTATCACCTCAAGATTTGCTTTGAATGGGTTCATCTCGCACCCTGCTATCACCTCAAAATTTGCTTTGAATCGGTTCATCTCGCACCCTGCTATCACTTCAAGATTTGCTTTGAATCGGTTCATCTCACACCCTGCTATCACTTCAAGATTTGCTTTGAATCGGTTCATTGTGCACCCTGCTATCACCTCAAAATTTGCTTTCAATCGGTTCATCTCGCACCCTGCTATCACTTCAAGATTTGCTTTGAATCGGTTCATTGTGCACCCTGCTATCACCTCAAAATTTGCTTTCAATCGGTTCATCTCGCACCCTGCTATCACTTCAAGATTTGCTTTGAATCGGTTCATTGTGCACCCTGCTATCACCTCAAGATTTGCTTTGAACCGGTTCATCTCGCACCCTGCTATCACTTCAAGATTTGCTTTGAATCGGTTCATCTCGCACCCTACTATCACCTCTTGATTTGCTTTGAATTGGTTCATCTCGCACCCTGCTATCACTTCAAGATTTCCTTTGAATCGGTTCATCTCGCACCCTGCTATCACCTCAAAATTTGCTTTCAATCGGTTCATCTCGCACCCTGCTTTCACTTCAAGATTTGCTTTGAATCGGTTCATCTCGCACCCTGCTATCACTTCAAGATTTGCTTTGAATCAGTTCATCTCTAACCCTGCTATTACCTCAAGATTTGCTTTGAATCGGTTCATCTCGCACCCTACAATCACCTCAAGATTTGCTTTGAATCGGTTCATCTCGCACCCTACTATCACCTCAAGATTTGCTTTGAATCGGTTCATCTCGCACCCTACTATCACCTCAAGATTTGCTTTGAATGGGTTCATCTCGCACCCTACTATCACCTCAAGATTTGCTTTGAATCGGTTCATCGTACACCCTGCTATCACCTCAAGATTTGCTTTGAATCGGTTCATCTCGCACCCTACTATCACTTCAAGATTTGCTTTAAATCGGTTCATTTCGCACCCTGCTATCACCCCAAGAATTGATTTGAATCGGTTCATCTCGCACCCTGTTATCACTTCAAGATTTGCTTTAAAATCGGTTTATCTTGCACCCTGCTATCACTTCAAGATTTGCTTTGAATCGGTTCATCTCGCACCCTGCTACCACTTCAAGATTTGCTTTGAATCGCTTCATCTCGCACCCTGCTATCACCCCAAGATTTGCTTTGAATCGGTTCATCTCGCACCCTGCTATCACCTCAAAATTTGCTTTGAATCGGTTCATCTCGCACCCTACTATCACCTTAAGATTTGCTTTGAATCTGTTAATCTCGCACCCTGCTATCACTTCAAGATTTGCTTTGAATCGCTTCATCTCGCACCCTGCTATCAATTCAAGATTTGCTTTGAATCGGTTCATCTCTCACCCTGCTATCACCCCAAGATTTGCTTTGAATCAGTTCATCTCTCACCCTGCTATCACCCCAAGATTTGCTTTGAATCGGTTCATCTCGCACCCTGCTATCACTTCAAGATTTGCTTTAAATCGGTTCCTCTCGCACCCTACTATCAATTCAAGATTTGCTTTGAATCTGTTCATCTCGCACCCTGCTATCACTTGAAGATTTGCTTTGAATCGGTTCATCTCACACCCTGCTATCACTTGAAGATTTGCTTTGAATCGGTTCATCTCGCACCCTGCTATCACCTCAAGATTTGCTTTGAATCGGTTCATCTCGCACCCAACTATCACCTCAAGATATGCTTTGAATCGGTTCATCTTGCACCCTGCTATCACCCCAAGATTTGCTTTGAATCGGTTCATCATGCACCCTGCTATCACCTCAAGATTTGCTTTGAATTGGTTCATCTCTCACCCTGCTATCACATCAAGATTTGCTTTGAATCGGTTCATCTCGCACCCTGCTATCACTTCAAGATTTGCTTTAAATCGGTTCCTCTCGCACCCTACTATCAATTCAAGATTTGCTTTGAATTGGTTCATCTCGCACCCTGCTATCACCTCAAGATTTGCTTTGAATCGGTTCATCTCGCACCCAGCTATCACTTCAAGATTTGCTTTGAATCGGTTCATCTCGCACCCTGCTATCACCTCAAGATTTGCTTTGAATCGGTTCATCTCGCACCCTACTATCACCTCAAGATTTGCTTTGAATCGGTTCATCTTGCACCCTGCTATCACTTCAAGATTTGCTTTGAATCGGTTCATCATGCACCCTGCTATCACCTCAAGATTTGCTTTGAATTGGTTCATCTCGCACCCTGCTATCAATTCAAGATTTGCTTTGAATCGGTTCATCTCGCACCCTGCTATCACTTCAAGATTTGCTTTGAATCGGTTCATCATGCACCCTGCTATCAGCCTCAAGATTTCTTTGAAATTGGTGTCGTCTCGCACCCTGCTATCACATCAAAGAGTTTTGCGTTTGAATTGGTGGCCATCTCGCACCCTACTGTCACCTCAAGATTTGCTTTAAATCGGTTCATCTCGCACCCTACTATCACCTCAAGATTTGGTTTGAATCGGTTCATCTCGCACCCTGCTATCACCTCAAGATTTGCTTTGAATCGGTTCATCTCGCACCCTACTATCACCTCAAGATTTGCTTTGAATCGGTTCATCTCGCACCCTACTATCACCTCAAGATTTGCTCTGAATCGGTTCATCTCGCAACCTGCTATCACCTCAAGATTTGCTTTGAATCGGTTCATCTCGCTCCCTACTATCACCTCAAGATTTGCTTTGAATGGGTTCATCTCGCACCCTACTATCACCTCAAGATTTGCTTTAAATCGGTTCATCTCGCACCCTACTATCACCTCAAGATTTGCTTTGAATGGGTTCATCTCGCACCCTACTATCACCTCAAGATTTGCTTTGAATGGGTTCATCTCGCACCCTACTATCACCTCAAGATTTTGCTTTGAATCGTTCATCTCGCACCCTGCTATCACTCAAGATTTGCTTTGAATCAGGTTCATCTCGCACCCTACTATCACCTCAAGTTTTTGCTTTGAATGGGTTCATCTCGCGCAACCTGCTATCACTTCAAGATTTGCTTTGAATTGGTTCATCTCGCCCCTGCTATCACCCTCAAGATTTGCTTTGAATTGGTTCATCTCGCACCCTGCTATCACCTCAAGATTTGCTTTGAATGGGTTCATCTCGCACCCTGCTATCACCTCAAGATTTGCTTTGAATGGGTTCACCTCGCACCCTGCTATCACCTCAAGATTTGCTTTGAATGGGTTCATCTCGCACCCTACTATCACCTCAAGATTTGCTTTGAATCGGTTCATCTCGCACCCTGCTATCACCTCAAGATTTGCTTTGAATCGGTTCATCTCGCACCCTGCTATCATCTCAAGATTTGCTTTGAATCGGTTCATCTCGCACCCTACTATCACCTCAAGATTTGCTTTGAATCGGTTCATCTCTCACCCTACTATCACCTCAAGATTTGCTTTGAATCGGTTCATCTCGCACCCTACTATCACCTCAAGATTTTCTTTGAATTGGTTTATCTCACATCCTGCTATCACTTCAAGTTGCTTTGAATCGGTTTATCTCACACCTTGCTATCACTTCAAGTTGCTTTGAATTGGTTCATCCCACACCCTGCTATCACTTCAAGATTTGCTTTCATTTGGTTCATCTCACACCCTGCCATCACTTCAAGCTTTGCTTTGAT
Source organism: Macrobrachium nipponense (assembly GCF_015104395.2). Taxonomy (NCBI): domain Eukaryota; kingdom Metazoa; phylum Arthropoda; class Malacostraca; order Decapoda; family Palaemonidae; genus Macrobrachium; species Macrobrachium nipponense. The sequence goes on from NC_087200.1 coordinate 158,376,819, forward strand.
TTGGTTACGCGATATTATCCAAATTCTCAATATTTGATTCGTTTTGAATCTCTTAAACTCTCTGTTGATCTGAATTTTTCATTTGCCTCGAATCAGTTGCAACGTATCAAGTGGTTCTAAATATTTGATTCACTTTGATTCGGTTACGCTGTAGCCATTGATTCTAGATATCTAACAACAAGGTCTCTGTTTCATAGCACATTAAAATATAAAATCTGATAATGTCAGAAGGCTCTTGACTGCCTCAGATACTTAGGATATTGTTTTTTCTGTATTTAAACAGCATCTTTGACTCTCATTCCTAAAGAAGAAACGTTCTTAATGTTGTTGTTTCCCTTTTTCTTACAATGGTAATTATACTTCAGATCATCGTTGGATGAAATTTTCTCTATCCTATCCAAGACCAACTGAAAACTTCGCCCATCGCCTTTAATGCTTGCGCCTAAAGCAGTAGTGTGTGCTACTCGGTGTGCGGTGTTAGGATGACACACTGGCCGTACCAAAGGCCTTTTATTCTCGTTACTGTAAAGATGTGGGACGGTCTTCCTGACAGTATTATTATGCTAATGTTAATCAGTTTTGAGAGAGGCTGCCATACTGCATTTAAAGTTCCATGCGCCTTTACCTTAAGTTTTTCTTACTTTATTGATTTTATATATTCATGTCCATAAGCCTGTCTGTGTATGTACATGCGTGTCTGTGTCGAGTTTTCTGCCACATGCCTCTAGAACGTCCAAAAGGAGGGAATCGGTGTGCAGATAGAAAAGAATATATATGAGCCTGGGAAAGAGTAATAACATAGGAAATATTACCTAATATTTTTCTTAGATATTTTGGGCTTTGCATGCATTTATATTTGCTGACTTATCCTTGTTTATTTTTCGTTTGTTATTCTTTTTCGCCTAACTCTTTTAACCCTCTTCCTTACTTGCTTTCTTTTCGGTTGAGGTTGGTTATATTTCAAGGATATTTGGGGTCTGCTTCGTTTGAAAGTTTTCTTCTCATTGAAATTTAAGAGTTTAACCTTATTATTATCTTCATTATTGGCACATCGTATTTTTTTCTATTCTGTTTTGAAATTATTTTTATATGTTTTTATTATTATTGAACAAGTTGTAGGTGGATGGATGAATTACCTTGAGATTATTATTTTAATATTATTATTTGATGTCATACACAACGCTCATTCATTTATTGCACGCACACCAACCAATGCTGGAAATACAATACATTTATGTAAATGCTTGGTGCGGTAATATCATCGAAAAGATTTCGAATCATTTTGAAGTCTAAAGCTTGCTTAGTAATTCAGGTAGGTTTCACTCTGAAAAAATTTGCTCTGTTTTGTTTGTCGATGAAATGATACTTGCATATGTTTTTAATCTCGGGTCATTTTGTAAAATGATAGTTTGCTAATATACGCACACATACACACACACCCATATATATATATAATATATATAATATATATAATATATATATATTATTATATATATAATATATATATGTTCAACGTTTAATATATATTTCACCTGTAAACCGTTTTTCCAATCAAAAAGGGAGGCATGACCATCTTCAAATGTAAGGTAAATGTTACTAGCTATTTGACGCTTTAATGGCTCAATTTAATATGGCCCCGTGTTCGCAAATTTCTCAATATCCGAGTCATATATTAACAAAGAAGGCGTGAACCGGTGATCCACAACATCTTCCACCCCTCCCTTAACACTGGACTACTCCCCACTATCTTTCAAGATAATGCTCACTTTGTAGAATGTCCGCTTTTTCCATTTAGCTTAGCACTTTGGTGGTCTCACTCTTGTGATTCTTCCCAACATTTCCGAATTATATACCAACCCATCTCAAAACAGCATAAATTACTATGATTTTTATAGCACTTCACTGTATCTCCAAATTCGATACCATGTAATCCTTCCCATGTTTCATAAAGCAGAGCCGGCTCAACGATGTCAACATTCAATCCTACTTTTGCACCCATACCCAATGCTCTTTTCTTCCAGATATTTGGCTTAGATCCTGCGACCACCTTTGCCAGTAATATTCTATGATTAACTTCTCCTCCCATGCTACCATCATCCATTTTTCATTTACTCCTGAATACCCGTACCAATTTCTAGAATTCTTCCCTCTTCCTCAGTAGCATTCATTGCTGTTTATACTTTCATTATGTTTATCATTATAAACTTACTTTGGTCAAACTTTATGGCTCTCTTCCAATAGCAATTTAAACGTTTTTTTTACTAATCTTTGTCGTTCCTCTTCAATACTTCCATCAGTTCTCTAAACTCCGCTGCATCTCTGAACCTTCCCACAATCCCTCATGGCCCGTTCTGATTCCAGAACTTTACACCAACATCTTTATTTTCCCTGACTTCTTACATCACCTCCATTTCATAGAAATGTTCAACAGTCAAGACTTTCTTATACATCAGACTGCCAATTTCTCATCTATGTAATTTAACAGATGATTTGCTTTAAACACCGAAAATCTTTATCACAATAAAAATAAAATGCCTTCCACACCACACATCCATACATCCTCAATACCCTTTGCAGTGCACTGCGTTTCATATGATGACTTTTTTTTTTTTTTTTTTTTTTTTTTTTTTTTTTTTTTTTTTTTAAGTATATGTATACTGTAGTGTTTTTCCTTTACTCTTGAATTTTTCACATAAATCTCTCCTGACCTCCACACCTTGTATTGTCTCAAGCCACTGCTCCTCTCATGTCAGTTCATATTTGGACCATCTGACTCAGATAAAAAATCCTGATATATGTATATGTATGTATATATATTTATATATTTATATATATATATATATATATATATATATATATATATATATATATATATATATATATATATATATATATATATAGCAAAGTTTTTTATTATAAACACTATTTCGTGCATTAAAATATCATGTTGTAGAAAGCCTATTTTCCCCTTTCTGGAAGAAGGAGAGAATGTACTCTTCCGAAGGCTTAAATAAAAACTTTCAATTTTGTCCGAATTGTTTATTATATATATATATATGTGTGTGCGCGTGTGTATACACCATGAGAAAGTTTGATTTTATTTAAAAACACACTAACAGACATAGGTTGATTTCGTTATTTCTTTAGAATATTGTGTAAAGTAGTAGGTGAGGACGAATATGGCATGTAGGGAATAGCGTACTGGTAACCTCTTTGTCATCATTTGAGTGTTGGCCCTGTGCCAAATGTTCCTCTGGTAGGTAGGTAGGTAGGTACTCCAGCAACCGGATTCGTGTCCTACTGAAAATTGCGGAGAATCATCGCGAGCTCTGGCGATGGCTCCACTGCAGAAATAAATTTCACGGCAGAATATCCTTCCTCTGGTATTCTGTTGATCTCCCACCCCACCCCCACCCCTCCCCCTTTCTTCTTTTCCCCACCTTACTCCCATCTTCCTCTAAAGCCCTCGAGTCCCCTCTCCTCCTCCTCCTCCCTCCTCCTCCTCCCCTCCTCCTCCTTCCTCCTCCTCTTCCCAACCCACGCTTATTCGTCCCTCATACCTCTCTCCCTTGGAGGAATCCTCCAAGCTCTCTCTCTCTCCCTTCCCCTACGTACAATCTTCTTTCCTTTCTCCTTTCCCTCCCATTCTGTACCTCTTCCCCCCTCCCCCTCCCCCTCCCCCTCCCCTACCCTACCCCTCCCCCTTTTCCTAAACCTCTCCATGTCGCCTCTCCCTATTTTCCTTCTCTTAATTCTATATCCTCACCTTCACCTCCTCCTCCCCCTTCCTCTCTCTCTCTCTCTCTCTCTCTCTCTCTCTCTCTCTCTCTCTTCCTTGTATCCCGATTCTTCCTCTTCAAAAAAGATATTTCATTTGCATCAAGATTTTCATCGGGTGACTTGTATTTCTTACATAGTAATATACCGGTAGTGATTTTCCCTCTCTGAATTCACTCTTCCTCTTCAAATTGAGGCTCATTCTCTTCATGAGATGAAATCTTCACATGAGAAGTTCACCGTAGAATGGATTTTTAACGTTGTGAGTTTCCATTTATTTTCCTGGTGGCTGCTGGTTATTTTATTTTCTTTAGAAATTCTTACTCTTTTCCTAGTATTTTAAGAAAAAATGACTAGAATGATCAATAATTTCCCGGTGATTTAATGAACAGTATATTAAATTTTTTTTTAAATGATATTTGTCAGTACATCTCCGAAATATTATCTCTCTCTCTCTCTCTCTCTTTCTCCTTAATGAGAAGAGTTTACGCTCTTGAATTTTATATTTGTCATGGAATAAAAGCTGAAAATGAATTCAGCCACACAGACATCTGCAACCTCATTTGTTTTATCTCCCAGTGATATTTTTGTGGCAGATCATCCGACACCTGTGTCATCCGCCACCCTCACACCTTCCTCCCCCTGGGAAATTGTATCCTTAGATTCACGTCAAGCAACAGGACATTTCAGAAAGTGTTGAATTCCTCAACTTCGCGACTGAATGCCATTTCAGGACAACTGGCACTATGTGACTTGAGTGCCAGGGTGGCTCGTGCGAAACATTGTTTACTTTTCTTCCTCCCGGTTTTATTGGAGTGTGACGGTTGACATTTTATTCCTTTTCTTTGCGTTGTAATGGAGATTCCTTCGTTTTTAGCGATTGCTAGAACTGAGACAATCAGAAGCACGCACGTTGTGTGTCAGGTTACTACGAAAGGAAATTTTTTACATCGTTCTTTGTGTAAATTATTCGTCGTTGATTTTAGTTCTAAAGGCTATAGAATAAGCGCTGTAGGTAGACACAAAATAACTCGCAGGTATGGTCCCCTATGCTCTGTGCCATTTACTTCATTATCTTATTTTTCAATCTTCATAAGATATGTCTCCCTTTCACTCACTCAACCCGGCAGTAGGTTTATTCTGTCCCAACTCATCTCAGATCACCTTTATAAGATACTCAGAAACTGGTGCAACCAGTCTCCAAACGATATCCGGTGGCTGCTGCTACTCCATGATTGTATGCCATATTGAGGTGTTATCTGCAATAAAAACACGATGTGATATCGTCCGTAAAAAATATGTAAATGAGAGCACGTTTAATCAGCGTATTATTGTTACAACAGATCAAAGAGACTTCTGAATTAGTCACATACTATCATGATCCTTGGACGTCGAGTGTACCTTTAAATGAGAGGTGAAGACTGGATCGGAATAAAGTTAAACACGTTTGACAAGTATTATAGGTGGGAAAAGACCTTACGGAACGGATGCAAAGTAATAGGCCTATAGAGCTCCCCTGAGAACTTCAGTGTTGTTTACAGTGTGCCACGCAAGGCAAACTGAGGGCTTATGAACAACATGTGACTAGGTTGAAGCCACTGGCGATTCCAAAAGGAAAAACTGGCTTATGGTTCTGATGTTTAAACGTCATCCAGTTTTGAAGTTCATGCAATGTCTCTTGTTCATCTACCGAGTTGACGTTTAAGCTTTCGTGCGTTTTAGAGTTGTTATCCTGTTGTTTCGTTTTAACTCATTTCATTATTACTCTTTGTTGTAAAATCCTGGATTATGAGTATGCTTGTCCGATAATTTATTAGGCTTATTGCGTCCATTTTACGTCGTTTTGTGTTTATCCACCACGAAGTAATAGACATGCAGTTAATTCTGTTTTGCTTTTTCTTCTTCTGAGATTCAGTATCACAGTTATTATTATTATTATTATTATTATTATTATTATTATTATTATTATTATTCTTGATACCAAAGCGTGGAATGATAGTTGAAACTTTGGAATTCAGAAGTTCTAAGCTAGTGAAAACAATTTCATGCTGAAAAGGCTGACGTGAGCGAGATGAGTCTTACTTCATATTTTATTTGTCACTTGTCTTCTTTTACTGTGTTACTATCTAGACACGATGTTGTTTGCCATACTCGTTTTCTTGGTTCTCTTTCATAGTTTATTCTCTGCTTCTCCCTTTCCTTCTCTGCTTCTCATGGGCGTGTCGCAGCTTTGCTTGTAATAATAATGATAATAACGAAATAACGATGGCAATGGTAATTATAATAATAATGGGCATAAGAAATATGCATCTCACTTCATGCGATTCAACAACTCACGTTTTGAGTCATTTTCATTCCCAAGAGGAACATATGAAATTGACAGACCTAAGAGGTTTCAAAATGGGCAACAATTAGTTAATCCACTTTTTATTTTTGAATTAATTCATTCCTCTTCGGTAAAAAAATGATTTCCGCCCGCACCAATTTCCCTTCATAGCTCATAGCACGATACTGTATGTTTTTTCACTTCTCAAGCTTAGCTTCTTTGATCACTAATGACTATGGAATCTTTAACCCGTTACAAAGACTTTTTGATGCGACTCATCATATCTTTACCCAGACTGCCAGATGATACGGGGTTAAGTTTTCCTCCCTGCGTTATTTGCAATTATGAGGGCACCCACACACTGATATTTTTTGTGTGACCATAGGCCATTTCATAAACTGTCCTTTGCTTAAATGTTAGGTTAGGGTAACAATGGAAAACACACACACATATTTATATATATTATAATGTATGTATGTGGTATATATAAATATATAATAATATATAATATATTAATAAGTATATATACATATATAATTTTAATTATATAATAATGTAATTATATATATATATTATAATATATGTGTGTGTGTGTGTATGTGTGTGTGTGTGTGTTCCATTGTTACCCTAACCTAACATTTAAGAAAAGGACAGTTTATGAAATGGCCTATGGTCACACAAAAGATATCAGTGTGTGGGTGACCTCGTAATTGCAAATAACGTAGGGAGGAAAACTTCAACCCCGTATCATCTGGCAGTCGGGTAAAGATATGATGATCCCCATCAAAAAGTATTTGTGACATATGTATATGTATATATATATATATATATATATATATATATATATATATATATACATACATGTATGTATGTATAGATGCCAGGAAATTTGTTCATAATCTGTTGTTTTATTGGTTGTAGAAAGACTATATGTCTTTTTTTAAGATGTATCTGCTTTGGAATCCTTGGCTAACATGAACAACATCCAACAAGTTCTGTGGCAGATGACATTCTCTGCCAAGCGAGAGAGAGAGAGCGGATCAGTTGTGGACTCGTGTGATATGAACTTTAATGCTTAAGATTGCCTGTGATATTTTATATCGGTGGCCTGCTTTGATTTCATAGCTTTAATTAAAAGGCAAATAATACGTTTAGGATAGAAGCCCCTCGGAGGCTGTTCAAATCAGACGTCAGTGAATAGTAACACGTCAACTCATGGAAGTTCAGATTCAAACTGTATAGTGAAGCGGGAAGATATGGAAATAAAAATGAAAGAAGAGGCAAGAAGTCACAGAGCATATTTGAGGTGACTGGGAAACATTAATGGACACATTATGCCAAATTCATTGTAAGGTGTAACTTGAATCACTTGCCGTTTTAAGTTACTTCGCATTTACGGATGTCTTAACGGTATGCTGGACTAAGAAAGGACTGACAAGCCTCTCTGACGAAGTTAGTTTTGAGTTAGAGATTCAAAATGAACGGCATCTGATGCTATTCCAACAACTTCTTGAGATATATTTTTCTTCATTTATTGTGGCCTGCATCGTCAATATGTAATGTCATTTATGAATATTTCTCTTTATGGCAGTAAGTGGAATGTTCAAGTTTCAAACAGGCTTGCCTGTGTCAATCTCATCCAAGTTTTTTCACCGTGTTTTTGATTAGGAATTCAGTTCAGTCTTTTACCTTATTGTTAGGTAATTAGATTGACCTTTCCTAAGAATGATTTGGTTGTTAGGTCATGCCGACTTTCCTTACCAGGGGGTATGAAATAGAATAAATATAATTATTGGGTTGGTTTTTTCCTGCTTACAGTTGTTTAATATTTGTTGTGATGTTATTTTTGGTTTAAGTGAAGCTTCCCTACTATTTTGTCGTTCTCCCGTTTGGCCCTGCTAGATATCAACATCAACTTTCTGCTTTCATCGGGCTTACAATAAGAATTAGTGGAAGCTCATCGCTCCATTTCCTCAGTAAACTCAAAGTAAACTAAACTTTTTATTTAGGAGACTGCAGTACGCTCACACTTTGTAGAGTTGAAAGCATAAGGTAGCAGCTTCGGAATGTAGTAATACACTTGTAGATAGATACGTGGTACGTATGTGTGAGTCTGTCCCAACCACCGGTTTAGAGATCAAATCCAAAGCAGATCTTACTCATTACCTAATTACGCCTTTAAACAAACATGCTTCTGTACAAAGGTATTTGTTTAAAATCGAATGTCACTGGCCAGAGATATTTCAATGGCGGTAGAGTTTTCTTAAAGGACAAATATATTCAAACCAAATACAGCTTTTATAAAGCTCTACGCCATATCAGTAGTGAATGAAAGAAACTATATCCATTACGATATTACAGCGGTTTCCATGATACGATCGTTCCTAATGTCATGAAATTAGAAAGAAGCAATAATGAATAATTACCTAAGTTAGTTACTTACAGATTGACGCAAGATTCCACCTGCGCCCTTCGCGTCATGGCACCATTTGATGAAATGTCCCTCATTATCCTCCCATATTTAGCAAAATGTATATGTTTTTCCGAAGATGGCTCGCTAATCCTAAGTAAAGGAAAGTTCACAACTTAAATGTTTACACCAACATTCCATCAGTGCCCACATGTGGAATTATGAAAGGTCGGGTTGGGTTAAGAAAGTTTATTGAAGCGTTATTGAGCAAAACTATCTCTAACGGACATGCCCAGGTTTTGATCAAAGTATCTGTGGAGATGATAATTCGTAAAGAGACGAGGTAAAAAATAACTGCTAGCCTTAATGACTGAGCTGGAAATTCTCAGTTCAGTTGTATTCCATGGCTCAGAATATAGCATGCCACACTTGTAGTCCAAGTCTCCTGAACACTAGCACTTGCTTTTGCTTAACTTTGTCCATGTTATGGATCTTTCACTACTTACTATATATTAGTTTGATTGTTTTTCTTACTGTGTTCTCGTCACCTGAGCATTTGAGAAGACCTAAATGAGTTAAGGGAATTGACACCCTGTGTGCGTCTCCCATTCCATAAAATAAGAGTGAGTTTTCACCTTCGCACTTTCTTGTAGTTCTAGTATGGCCAGATCATCACCTAAATCGTTAGAGAGGGTCCTCTTGATGGTGACCATGAAAATGTATGCTGGGCTTTGATACATTCAGTCTCTTTCTCACTTTCATGAAGATTTTCAGTGCATGGTCATATTTCGTCAAATTTTCATATTTCAGGAAACAATTTGTTATGGTCAGAGGTCTTTAACGTGTATATCATAAATAACCCACGAAGAGTGTATCATCAAAAAGATAAAATAATAGAGAGATTACATTTTTAATGCAATCTCATAATGCTGTCAGCTTTGTAAAAATTTCCGGAGCTACTGTATGTTTGTTTAAGAACTACACGTAGACACGTAAATTATTCATCTCAAGTTGAAATCCGTATAGCTCCGTAATTTTATCTGGCTTCAGTAAGTAGAATTACTTATCATCAATCAGTGATGGCATTTCAGGGTGTAATTTACTGCATTTATTCTGTTTTAACGGAGCAAATGTATCTGCACTTTCTGCAAATAATTGTAGTACAGATTGCATGACTGTGCGCGTGGTTATCCGGTATACACAAGTGCATCATTCAGTATGGAATGAACTCTTCACGCTACTTTATGCTTATATTGTCCTTTCATGATATTTCTTTCCTTCAGAGTGAAACTGTCTCTTTTGATGAAAACATCACATCAGCAGCAATCAGGTAGCATAAATATTTCCATTAAAAGATTATGTCCAGAATAATATATCATTTCGTCAAGTCATGAATATGCAGATTAGGTGGTCACTTTGAGGATGTGTTAATAAGCCCAACAGTAACTAGTTTTAATATACCAGTGAGCGTCTGGTTCATATAAATAGCACCAGAGCTGGATGCGCTATGATATTGGAAATTATATCCATATTAAGACGACTAAGACAAAGTAACAATTTCAGCTACTTTAAATAAATGTTAGATAGTATAAGTGAATTAAATCTTTTGCATAAACAGAGAGGGATTAGTAGTGTTTGGAAACACCGGAGAAGCTAGTTTATTAAAATTTGAAAAATGTAGAGTTGAATTAAATTAGATGACGTTGAATTTTAGAGTTGTATCGTGAGACGCAATGAATAACATGCACTACAAACATGACCGGAGAAGTGGAGAATGGCAAAGCCCAAAAGGCCATGAGAGAAATGTCCACAGTATCTACCGAAAGAATAAAGGCCAGCTACAATCAATGGGAATTGAAGTCTTAAGATGAGGGTACGGAAGAAGTCGGTTTATTGGGTGAGGCGGAGGGATTTTGGTTCACCTCAGTCAAGGACAGTAGAAGCGTCTCCTTAAACGGAGTGACACATAGCACGTTTGCCGAGCATAGTCAGCTTAGCGATATATTATTATAGTCAGATCAATATGAATCTTAGAGTAAGGTTGCCATTTACTTCTAAGTCCCCAACGTAGATGAATTTTAAAGAGATGAGAGTCCTACTTCTTTGACCCCAACAGCCAAATTCTGGAGCCCGGTATTTGTAGTGAAATGCTTGTTTTGAGAGACCACCTGTTGAGAAGTAGTAGCTTCACCAGCTGATAGTCTAGAATAGTTTGGCTGTGCATTAGTTAACTTTCATGAAGAGGTCTCTTGTCAGATCTTAACAGTTTTATTAATGTTCTCTCAGAGAGACGTGATGTATCTGGAACAGTGTCTTAATTATGAGACTTGTTCGATTAAGACAAAGAGCATAGTTATTTTTATTGTTATTTTGTACTATTAGTTTACCATAGAGTCAAGATGACTGCATATTTGTGGAGGGACCAGTGATGAGAGAGGCTGGCTCGGGGCTTGACGATAGCAAGGTAACGCGCAAATTTTGCTTGAAAGATACGCTAAGTATGAATATTATCGTCGTTAAAGTTTACATTTAATGTTTTATCTATTAACTTAATAAATAAAAAAGTCATGTCATAAATCCCCAGAGTTGTAACTGAAAAGACCATTGTCATTCGGTGTCATTAGAACTCGACCCTGTTCCTGAGAATAAGTCACTCGTAGGAGACAACAAAAATATATAACGTCCGGAGGTTATAGCCTGTGCTACGGTGTTGTCGGAGTGGATGGTTATTCTCATAGTCAACAAATGATTCTTGATTTGTGGCCTTTGGAGCACGAAAGGCAGGGCTATGTCTTAAAGAGACTTCTCCAGGGAAATGTCAGCTCCGCCCGTCTTACATTTAACGATTGGATAGTTTTGTATGGATATCTAAACAGTATGTTTAGTTGTCCTTGATATTATTATTATTATTATTATTATTATTATTATTATTATTATTATTATTATTCAGAAAATGAACCCTATTCGTATGGAACAAGCCCACCGGGGCCGTTGACTTGAAATTCAAGTTTCAAAAGAATATGGTGTTTGTTCAAAAGAAGTAACTGAAGGTAATTGGAAATACAGAGAGGCGATCAGTTATAAGAAAAACAGATAAATTAACAATTATTAAGTAAATAAAAATGTAAGTAGAATATTAGAATACAAGTTGAATTGTATTAAGGGAGTAAAGCACTGCATCTACGCTGGAACTTCTGAAGTTCCAGTTACACATGTGCTTGAATGACTGATGTTCTTTATATGAATGAGTCTTTAATGGCCTCATTATCACCGTTCTGCTTATCGCTTTCGGGAAAAATAGTTAAGAGATGAAATACAAAATTGGTAAACAACAGAAACCTCGAACACTTAACATTGTAGATAAATACCAGAAGGCTGTAGTCGACTTCATTGGCATTCTGCGACGGAAATGGATTAGTGGCAGAAAGAAAGAGCTCTGATCTTCGTTGAAAATCTCAATTGCGAAAAAATGATTTAAGTGGCTATTCTCTTCAGTCTGCAGATATTCATTGCAACATTTGCCAGTCAATATCTTTAACCGTATTGCATAGTTATTTCTGTACTGCATTGCACGATGCAAAAATATTCCTGTGCAGAGTTTCAGTTGAACCTTTCCTAATATTAAGCACGCCGACCTTTAGAGGTTGTAGGCGGCTTAAATGACCAGCAGCATTAATAATCGATTTTATATCTTCTACAAATAATATATCAATTAACGTCATTGTTCTCTCTGCATTTGGAATTATTTTCAGTTGTCACATTTTTGCGAATACCGGTGATTATCCTTTGTTGGTTAATTCAAGCTTTATTGTCTTCGCTTGATTTCCCGATCTGTTTATGGAGTTAGCGACCTGCTTTGCCCTTGAAACTCTTACCTGCTAATATGTTTTTATTAAACATTGTCAAGTTCCCTTTTCTCTTTCTCTCTCATCTTTATACATAAATTTGTATGACTTGTTCTTAAAAGTGTTTATCGTATTTTTTTGTGGCATTTAATCATTTTCCCTTAAACTTAACTATTCCCTTCTTGGTTTGTTGGTTCTCAATGGCTGTGTGGAATGTCGAGTGGTTTTCATTACGTTGTATAGAATAATCATTTCAGTTTTGCTCTGTGTGAATTAATATTCAGGTAGATTTTGTTTCATTTAGATTGCTACGTTTTTCGGCATCAGTCGATTTTTAATTCATTCACCATTCATTCAAAATTATTTCAGTAATGTTTATACAGTACTGCTCTCAGTTTGGTGGTTTTATTGGGATATTGTGCGCAAGTGATTTCAGTTACGTAATTGGAAAAAGGTCTGTGTACAACAGTGTGGTTTTACTTCGATATTATAAAAGTAGTCGTAGGCGACTGCTCCCTCAGTTTTACGACTTTTAAAGGAAGCTGTAGATTTGATTGTTCCAGTTACAGGTCATCAAACCAGACTTCCATATACCAATCATAAATTTGTTACCAAACTTACAAGGTTCAGTAGGAAGAAACACAATGCTGCTGCTACCGTAACGCTAAAAGTAAATTGTATACATACGTGGAACTGTGGATTTATTGTTTCATGATTTTCACTTCTAAGATGAAGGGATGTCATCGTGTTTAAGATGCATGACACGGCAACTAAGAAAAACAACCTAATTACCTACCATACCAGTAAGATTGCAGATCTCATCTCGGCCGGGAAAGGATTGGTGGTAACAAAAAATTTCTTCAGATCATAATTTTTAAGAAAAATCATGATTTTGAGTAGATTATTATGAACACTGGATTATAAGCGGCTAAATAACAGAAGAAATTACCGGTAGGCTCTGCTTTCCTCGAATTCATTACAAATTATTTTGGATGTTGCTCAGATAATGAGAAATTAGATGTGAGCGTGCTATGGTAGAATCTGTATTATGATTGTTATTTTCAGAATCTCTAGTCTTTTTTGAAGGGGTAATTTGTTTGATAACCCAAAACTGGAGAAGATCTGGTTTTACCTACAAATAAATTCACGGTTTTCGAAGTGAAATCAGCAATTAAGTCATTTATAGAAGATGAAAGCCCCCGGGCTGTGTACGATTCACGAAGGAGATTGAGCTGAAAATAAGTCACCGCGCGTGCTAACTGGACTGTTGTACAGAATGTGGTATGAGGAAACGAAACTTGATGACTCAGCAATGGAAGTCAATCAAAGAAAAGTGCCCTTAGTAAAATATAGTAACTATATGGACGGAGCATTTATCTGAGTTCTGTTAATGATATTTAGTCTGATCATCTTCCTCAAGGTTGGAAAAGAACTTGGTAAAATGCTGAGAGGTAAACAAGATGGTTTTAGAAAAGGCAACAGTTGTACGGACCAAAATTTGTGTGAAGGTAGATTGTGTGCGGAATGTAAATATCCCTTTCTGGTGGTTCTGTTTGGTTACGAGAAGGCATTTAACAAATTCCTCAGACCAGTATTTTGGAAGGACTATCATCATTATAACATTCCGGTTACTTATGTAAAGCAGTTTGATAGTATCCATGAAAGAAGTAGTTACACAGATATTGTTGAAAAGGTCTTACCTCGTGATACATGGAAATGTTGTCTCCTTTGCAGTTTTCCCCTTTCATATTTATTTATGTTAAAACACTTTGTTGTAGATGGAAGAGAATATTTAGACTGGAGTACCAATAGAAAGTTATTTACGGTATTAAAATGTAAAGAAGATGCTGGTTTAACCAGCTAAAAACTACAAGATTTGCAATCTTCCTTGTTTGTATGCTTCCTGTATCTCTGAGAGATATGACTGAAAAGGAATCTAAGAAATACAGCAGTAATGAGGACAGTGTATGCTCAAAGTGATGGAATGACACTATAGACGGAGGAAAGAGTATGAGGTTGAATCTTTCAAGTACGTTGGGACAATGCTACCAAATCCTGGTTTTCCTGAGTTGGAAATTATTCAAAGTTTTAAAGAGGTAAATCAAGTAAAGAGCAGAGCGCTTCAGTGGCGTGATCGGTATGGGCTTGGCCTGCCACCTAGGTGACCGCGAGGTATGAGAGATGTGTATTTCTGGTGATAGAAGTTCACTCCCGACGTGGTTCGGAGGTCATGTAAAGCCGTTGGCTCCGTTGCTGAATAACCACTGGTTCCATGTGACATAAAAACACCATACAAACAAACACAAGTACAGAGCCGGTTGAATAAGATATTTATGGAAATCATGGACTGTATATATCCAAATAATTGTACACAAGTCAGGTATGATCTGTTTTGCATTATGAGCATGAATCATGGTATGACGATGAAACTATATCTACAAGATATTTTATTTGATAAGAATGCTCAGAGAACACTAGGCGTTAAACGTCAGCTTAGAGTGAGAAATTATACCTTAAGTAAGTTGCGTATGGAGCTGGATTGGCGTGCCCTTTGCATCACCGTGAGGAGGATTCTGATTTGATAGTGTCAGATAGGCTCCTGTGGACACTAGAGCAGTTGGAAGACCAAGACCTATTTGGATGAACAGGAGAGACACGAATGGTGGAATTTCACAGAGGCCCTTGGCGTCACGCAGCTTTGGAAGCGAAGATGATCATTTAAAGAGAATGGATCCCGTTACTCTTTTTCCCTAAAAGCAACCAGAGACCAGTGATCATCTTCCAGTATTGTTGTAGCAGAGTTTCAGAGAGAGAGAGAGAGAAAGATCCTTTGTTTGCTGATGTTGAAGAAGTTCAGCGATAATTTGGCAACTAAGTTCTGTTTATTTGTACAGTTCAGGTCTTGCAGTAAAGTAAACTTGTATCGCCTACATTTAGCTGTAATTACACTATGATTATACAGAAAGTTAGTTACATCCTTGGTATCATTAACTCCCAAGTCAATTATAATAATGCTTTTAATTAGTTCAACATTTCCTTTAGAATATTGGTATCAAGATGGCAATTGCAAGGTATTACTATGGTTTCTAGTCCAAGAAATCCTATTGCAATATCAATATTATTAAAAGAAATATAGTACTAATATGTATATATATATATGTATAATATATATAAAATATATATATATATATTAAAATTTTGAACCATTTAATATATATATATATACACATATAAAAAATTTGAACCATTTCTGCTCAGTGAAATGCGGATGTTGAATGAAAATGAAACAAAGAAAGTGAAATTTCAGAGATTACTTGTTTCAGTAGTATTTGAGTTATTATAATTGAAATGGAAACTGTGGAGGTCCTACGTAGAAGTGGCACAATGGCCAGTGTAGGTGACAGGATGTATCAGAGAATTTTGAGGTGGTTTGCAGCAAGCTTTCATAATAGTAACCATACAGCAGCAATACCTTGAATCTTCGTAAATTTTTTAATGCATTCGCTTGCTGGATGTTGAGGCTCCATCTGTCCATTCCTTTATAAGGCTTATCCTCCTTCCTCACAACCTGTCATCATCCATTCTTCCCAAACGCCCAAACCTCAAAATTCTCTGGTCCATCCTTTCACCTACTCTGGCCATTGCACCACTTCCACGTTGTACCTCCACAGTCTCCACCGTTTCAATTATTATAACTTAAATGCTACTGATACAAGAAATTTCTGACTTTTCACTTTCTTTGTTTCATTTTCGTTCAGCATCCACATTTCACTAAATAGAAATGGTTCAAAAATTCTTATGCGTTCCTGCCTTGGCTTCCATAGACACTACATACATACATACATACATATTTTGCATACGTATGGAATTCTGTTCTCGAATGGCTTGTTATGCGTAAGTTATCTTAAGAGGGATGTGACAGACAATGGTCGTATCAGGAGTGAAAGGTTAAAGGTTATAAGTGAAGGAAGCATTATTTTTCTCCTATTGAATAAACAGTTTCTCGGTTTCTTGAAATGACTGGTCTTTCGTTCCTCGTTGAAGTGTTTGTGATCTTCATGGACAGTATTAAATAAAAACTTAATCACAAAGTATATTTCTTGCAGCTAGACGTTCTTTGTGTGTGCCTGTGTGTGTGTGTGTGTGTTTAATGTATAGTTATGTTGGTAGACTGCATACTTTGTATACATTTTCTCTTAATGGTTGGTGGCAGATAATGAGTTCATTTCGATATCTAGTTGATATGTAATTGTGACTGACACCCTACGTTTTTAGGATTCTATGCTATAACTTCATCTTGGCACAATGCTTTTATTCGTCTTTGTATTTTTCTCGCTATTGTTGTCTTTTCTTCCATCATGTCGGCAGCTCGAGTACGATTTGTTTCGAGCAATAGTAGCTCCAATTTGGCATTTTATGACCCATTTTTCATGACCACGTGATTGTTTAAAATTTTTATTTTTTGCGAATTTTTTTTATGAAAGTCTCTCTCTCTCTCTCTCTCTCTCTCTCTCTCTCTCGCTCTCTCTTCTCTCTTCCTCTTTCTCTCCTTCTCTCACACACCACTATATTGCAAAAAAAAAAAGAGAAAAAAAAACATCGCAAAGCTGCGTTCATCATTAAACTCCATTGAGCACATACTAGTTCTGTCGACCAGAAATGGTTAATTGTCTGGATCCTTTTGCAGACGATATCAGCATAAGGTAATGGTGCTAGGGGTTGGGTTTCTTAAGTGTGTAACATGTGGAAAGAACGTTGAGGAATTCACTCCCCGAAATATCCAGTGTCCCCAGAAGTAAAGTTCCTGTCTCTCCTCCTGTGATTGAATCTAGTGTTGCCTTTTACGTGGACCAGCTTCGGTGGAATTTTCTTTAAAATCTAGAGCATTTTTACTGCGTTATCTTGCAAACAAACAGACAAACCAACCGAACCAAAAAATAGCCTCCTTGGCGGAAGTAATAAATCTCGGGAGTTGTAGTACTATGTTCCGCAAGCATTTTCTTTTGCGAATCCTTGTGAATAGCTTCATGCATTTATTCATGTTTCAAGGCCGTTTTGAGGGTACTCACATTACACCTTTGCGAAGTGTACGTTGCGTTAGTTTTTCTTAGCAGAAGCACAACAAATGTTTTTTAGAGAGAAAGTGAAAAGAAATGAAAATAAGAATCCAAATGGGGAGCTTCAGACCGCGCTCTGGCTTAAGGATATGGCGCTGAAACCATCCCAAGCAGGATGGAGAATGAAATGCACCGGCATGCAAATTTGCTGCCTACCAAAAGCACCTATGGCAATATTGCTGTTGTCATCGGCTTTGTATATGCATAATTTGCATATATATTGCACTGTTCGGCAATGGCCCACCTATGCATTGCCAAAATACGGATTGATTTTGTGTGTGCCTTTCTGAAAGATGATACTTAACGTATGCACTGTCCGATTGGGATCGTGTATGTTACATTTGTTTGACGATATTTTATGCCTGTATCTGCCGCCGGTTGTGTTTTGTAACACTGCGGGTTTCTTTGATTCGGAGGGATCAGGATCTCACTGATTTTTCTGATTAGTGGGAATGCGTGTGTGGTGTGTGTGTGCGCGTGTGTGTGTATGTGTGTTTGTGGGTGGATGGGTCTTGTTTATTTGCTGAAGTCTATGCATTCAATGTTAGTGTTCATGGTGAAAATTCGCTTTTTTTTTTTTTTTTTTTTTTTTTTTTTTTTTTTTTTTTTACACTGGCCTTAAGAATTGTGTGTGTGTGTTTGTTTGTGATGACATTTAACGTAAGGAATGGTCTATAGCGACTGAGTCTTTTATGTTTTATGTTCCTCTAAACTGTTAAGTCGAGCGTATTGTTGTAACGTTTCGAAGTTTTTATGAGATGTGAAATTACCAGTTATTTATTTGATGGTTAATTTCACATTTGTGGTCTAAACGAATCTTTTACCTCAAATCTGTGCATGAACTGCTAGGTATTTCCAGTGTGTTTTGAACTTGAAATAGTCATTGTACTTATATTAATGTTAGTCAGAATATTTTATTATATTCACTTCGTTGTATGTTTGAGCGCGGTAGATTTATATCTGTCAAGAAAAGAAAAAAATGTCCGGATTATGTTCAAGGTTCATTTTTAGGGCATGATAATACTAGACATGAGAGGCTTGCTGTTTTAAACCTGTAACTGGTGTTTCACGTGGGTAACTGTCGGATATTAAGTTGGAAATCTATATCATTACACGATTTGGATTTAGTGGAGAAAGTAAAAAAAAACTGACTAGGCATGATCTTATTCGTGGAAGTTATTACTGTGCTATTTACAGTACCGTAATTATAAATCAAAATGAAAGCCTACATGTATACACATACGAGTTGTATCTATCTATTGATAATGCTGATGAAATGCTTAAAGAAAAAACTCTCTTTGTGTCTTTCTAAGCACAAATGATTTAAAAACGTTCCCATTTTTAATTAGCTCTATTTTTCTTTTGTCTTTCTACAATGATCCCCCTTTTCCTTTTTGTCTGTTGCGGAAAATCAACGGTGTACTCTAAGGTTTAACAAGATTAAACTGTGTCAGGGACTTCCAGTCTCATTAATTAAGCCATACCATTTCCTAGGTATGATTTCCTTTTACAGTATCGCTGCTTCGTGGCAAACATCTTGTTGCAGCCCTATGAACCAAGCACTGTCGTTCTCAGGACGCTTTTGGGGGTAAATATTCAGGGACATTCTCGGTATTCTTCAGAATATGGGGAGAGACTTGCCATTTCGTGTTCCTGCAATGTCCCCATACTTGATTTTAACGTTGCCCGACATTGAAACAACAGCGTTTGAACATCCGTGTTCTGTCTGTCAGTGGGCTTAATGTGGACACTTTATAATGTTTATGGTCTTTATTGCCTGTGTATCGTATCATGTTCTCCGTAACATCAAATTGTAATGAAGGGAATAAAATAGTTGCCAGTGGAACCTCTAACCTATTGGGTTTGCGCCTTGTTATTGTTTCTACTACAGGAAAGAGTGAATGGTCTCGCAATGCAACTATTATGATCACTGTCTTTAGAAGCTTATGTTTTTCCATCGAACTTGAAACTCTTCCTATACCCGAGGCTTCCTGATTTTGACATTTCTACAACACTGGCGCACTTTGAGATAAGGATTTGCTGATAATCACTGCAGCTGTTACCTTCCTATATTTAGTAGGAGGCGTATTGTTTGAATACCGTATATTCCAGTTATATTCTGTTGGATGTGACTTTCATTCTCAGATGATTCGTGGTGGGATTTATTTACAGAATAACCTGCTGCAAATAAATGAATACATGCAATGTTATTCATAGTTTGCATCAGTTTCCTTTTGATTCATCTTGAAAGTAGGAAAATTTATCAACACTTGGAATTCGTGAGAAAATAATGTCTGATGATTTGGAGATGCAATTCATGGCAAAGGCACAAAACAAGATGATCTGATTAAATGTAGCAACTCTAGTCTAGAGACATTGCACTTTCAATAGGTTGGAAAAAGAAAGTGATAAAATATTTAAAGATGACCCAGTGGGTTAAGATAGGGCAGGAGTTGCACAGATCACTTATTTGTGTGAAGACATACTGCCCAGGTGTGTATGGAATTTAGAAATTACCTGTGGCATTTGTCGATTACTAGAAGGCATTTGGCATCCTCCACAGATCAGTATATGGAAGGTCTTGCGACGCTATGACATTACCATTAAATATGTAAAGCTAATTGAGCTCGTCCGTGAACAAAGTAGATGCAAAGTTAATGTTGATGAGGTCTTGTCAAGGGAATTTGGAGAAAATAATTGGGTGCTACAAGGGAATGCTATTGCACCTTTTCCATTTGCCCATCTCATGGATTTTATGATGAAAAAAGTGGTGTTGATTGACATATGGAATTTATTCTGCCAAGCCCAAGCAGTGGGGCACTTGCGGCCATTCAGCCCTTAAGACAGAGAAAAGAGTTTAGTTTGAGTGGTTGAATAGCAAGATAAAGGGATCCAGAAGAAGAGTTGACCCAGACCTACCTGGATGAAAACTGTGAGAAGCGAGGGTGGATATTTGTGGAAAATAAAGCTTTGGAAAGATGTGAGTCTCGGAATTCGTCAAAATGCGACGAGTAAATTTCATCACCTTTTACCCAAAAAGAATTCAGATGAATACTCTAATTTCACAGCTTTAGAAACGAAAACACACACCAAATCTTTGGTTTATAAAAGCAGACTTTAAGTTTTTTTAACGGAAAAGAAGCGAAACGCCTGACTGGGGGAACGCTTACTCATTTTAACTAGATGCTAATTCCAGGTGAAGAGACGCCAGTCTCTGAGTGATTGTCCCACCCGTCAAACTGACAAGAGACAAATCTAACTCTTCCGTTTGACAGTTGCCTTTGTATTGTCTCTCTTCATTGGCGGTTCTTGAAGGTCTGCGTAATAATGATAGAGAGACAGAGAGAGAGAGAGAGATAGAGATAGAGAGAGAGGGAGAGAGTTATCTGGGGTTCGTTAACGGTCAAAGTGAATATTTAATTCTCTTTGTTGCCTTTTTTTTTGGTCCAAAACAAACTTTATATTGCACGAATGTTTTATAGCGGTAAATGGCCCCGTCTCAAAGTTCTTGAGCCTCAGTTGTGGAATGGTATCCGCTGGATTTTTGTTTTCTCTATTGTTGTTGTTTTTAGTCACAGACTTTTTGTTTTCTTTGTGAGGAAGTTTTAGATTAAAGTCATTTTTTGGGATAAAGGCCCAAGGTCTTGTCTCCTCCAATTTATATCTCCAAATGACACTCAAAACTATCCGAAAGTTTGCCTTTTGAAGTTGTGTTCTTTTGTTGGTTTTGATTTAGAATGCAAGTTGACGGAAATGTATGTGACGCTTTGTCAACAGAAATGAAATAAAATCAACGGAGACGACTTCCAACGGCTAAAATTCCAGCCAGTAACATGTTCGCTTTACCACTGGCCTCCGATAAGTGAAGTCATCATATAGTACAGAATTTGATGACTCCCTGTACAGGTGACTAAAAGAGTCACGCCAACCGCCACCAACACGTAAGCCACTCCGACTATCCTGGGAGACCAGGCATGAGACTACCAACCTCACCCCAAAATCTCAGCTAACAAGCAGCACCTGAGGCCACCCTTCTGAGGGAATAGATATTCAGATGAGAAAATGTTTTACACACACACACACACACACACACACACACACATATATATATATATATATATATATATAGATATATATATATATATATATATGTGTGTGTGTGCGTGTGTGTTTGTGCAGAAGACAGATAGACAGACAATTAAATGTAGGTGTGGCTCTAGAGAAAGGCAATACAGCATACATTGCCCTATTCATCCGCTAGCTCCGGTAAACAGATACGGAAATGTATATATATGTACGTATGTATGTACATGTATATATATATATATATGTGTGTGTGTGTGTGTGTGTGTTTAAAGAAACCTCGGTTGATGATCGGCTTCAGGAGTAGTATGCGTTTATAAACTCTTGATGCTCTGTTTGAACTATCAACCACTGCCTACCTTGCATGTTGAAAATCATAGCTTTATTTCTTAGCGCTTTAATATACATCGATTTGGTATCTTGCGACCCAAACATTTGCGAGCATTCATGTTCCATGTGTGTTCTGTCGTGAGCAGAGGCGGCGCCGGGAATTTTTGTCAAGCATTTTACTTTACCTCGTAGCAATAAAGATAGTGAAGGATATTGGAAACCAATGAATGCTCATAAAATTAGGAGACTGACATTTCTTTTTTCTTACATGTTCGAAATTCATAAATATTGTTTTATTATAAATATACTTCATATATTTAAAATGCACGAAATAAATGCTACATGAAATTTATGTAATAGGTTTTACATGTTCTCTCAAGAAATTCTGTAATGGAATTAAATTTGGTCGCCCGTTCCCTACATCAGATATTAGTGGAACCTTTAATCTATTGGTTTTTCGCCTTTTCTACAGCAAAGAATGAATGGTCTCGCAATGCAACTATTAGGATTACTGTGTTTGAAAGCTTATGTTTTTCTATCGAACTTGAAACTCTTCCTATACCCGAGGCTTCCTGACTTTGACATTTCTACAACACTGGCGCACTTCGAGATTTGGATCTGCTCATAATCACTGCAGCTGTTACCTTCCTATATTCAGAAGGAGGCGTATTTTTTAAATACCTTATATTCCAGTTATATTCTGTTGGATATGACTTTCATTCTTAGATGATTCGCGGTGGGATTTATCTACAGAATAACCTATATCTTGCCTGTTGCAAATAAATAAATACATGCAATCCTGTTCATAGTTTGCATCAGTTACCTTTTGATTCTTCTTGAAAGCAGGGAAATTTATTAACACTTGGAATTCTTGAGAAAATAATGCCTGATGATTTGGAGTTGCAATTCAGGGCAAAGGCACAAAACAAGATGATCTGATTAAATGTAGTAACTCTAGTCTAGAGGCATTGCACTTTCAATAGGCTGGAAAAAGAAAATGATAAAATGCTTAAAGATGACTCGGTGGCATTGTCTGAAAGGAGGATTTTCAAAGCAGTCACAGGATCTCAGAAAAATGAAGATTTACCAAAAAGGGTGAGGATTTAGAGGAATAAAAGAAGTGCTAATTTCTTACACCCTTCCTTCATCAGGTATCAATGTGGCAACAGATCAGCTCTTTATGTTTAAAAGTGCCAAGGTTGGAGGTTAAGGTGACATCCTAAGATGGCTACCTCTTTACAGTGTATGTATATATATATATATATATATCTATATATATACTATATATATATTGAGAGTGTGTGTGAGCATTTATGTATAAAGCAGTTCTTTGGGCAGAAAGGTGTTAGTAAGTAGTCCTTCTGCACCCTGTCTGTCATGTACATGAATCATTGCTTCGATAACAGTGGTACAATGGGACTGAATGAAAGGTGTTTAAATTGTCCCGCCCGGTTTCGCTTAATTAGTCTCTCCATTGTCGACCTAATGATGATCACGATATTTATATATAATATATATACTATATATATATATATATATATATATATATGTATATGTAATAGATATATAATTGATTATTTATTCATACGATTATTCATATATATATATATTCATATATATAGATTCATATAGTTTATATATTTTAATAACAATAATAATAGTTAAGATGTAAAATGTCGTGATATATGGATCTGTACCGCCGGGTCTCGATCCATCGACGTAGTACCTTCCAGCGATTTAAGTCGACAGTCTAACCACCATTTATAGCTTAGTGATTATATAAATATTACGTTGATGTGATAAAAAGTTCATATATATATATATATATATATATATATATATATATATATATATATATATATATATATATGAGTCTTATCACATCACCGTGATTCCTATATGCGCATTAAGCTACAAATGTCCTTTAATATCTAATGCGCTCTACCTCGGAATTAACACAGACACACACACACACACACACACACGCACACACACACACATATATATATATATATATATATATATATATATATATATATACAGATATATATGAAAATTTATTAATTCCCGAGTTCGAGGTGAGCGCATAGATATTAAAGGACATTTGTAGCTTAATGCGTATATATGAATCACGGTGATGTGATAAAACTCATAAATTGGCTACGTGCGACAAAAGCACTACACAGTTATCAAGGTCGAGATGGGTTGATGCTGAATCCAAATATAACGAATGCCTGAGCGCGACATGGATTTGTAGGTGAGAGGCGGCGTTAACTAATACCTCTCGTGATAGCCGTGAGGTTAGAGCGCTTCACTGTACGTCCTGATTTCTTGGTTCCGAGGTTAGCGCCGTAAGCCGACGAAATTATTATCTACTAAAATATTTCCTTCGGTTAACATATATGAAAATATATTTATCCTATGTAGAGCGAATTAGATATTAAAAGACAAATCTAGCTTGATGCGTATATATATATATATATATATATATATATATATTATATATATATATATATATACATATATATACATACACACACACACATTATGTCTCTATATAGATATGTACATCTACGTATATTTGTGTGTATACATGTACGTATGAATTACGTATTACAGTAAAACAGTCAAAAAGTTCAAAAGTTTGGGGCAGAGACTAGGGGCTCACATAATCACCATCTGCAGTATGCTTAAAATATAAGGTAAGATACAAACAGACTTATTACTGTTGTAAAGATTAAAATTATGCCTATATATATACACATATATTATATATATATATATATATATATATATATATATAATATACATATATATATATAATATATATATATTATATATATATATATATATCCATATATCTAATATATATAATATATATATATTATTATATATATAAGAATATATAATTATATATATAATATATATATAAACGGAAAAGGTTCATGGAAATCTACAGCATATGCTTGCCCGTGTCACGGTTTCCCAAGCTTTTCTTCGACAGTCCTTTTGCCGTAGTGTTATGGTGCCTAATGACCTAGATCCTAAGCAGCTATGGTTGACGCAGTGGTGTTATCTCTGCTTCCTTCCAGACCGACTGGCGTCGCATGGCGGTGATGTACTTGACACTGCACAGCCATTGCTGTGCCTCTCTCTCTCTCTCTCTCTCTCTCTCTCTCTCTCAACCCTGCTCTTTTACAGGGTGGCGTAGTGATTCATTCTCAAACTAAAAACTTGAGTGAACTCTCTTTACTAAAATGAATTGGGTATTACTGGATGTGCATGAGCTGTCCGTATATGCGTGGCTTTTAGTACTTTCTCTGCAAATCTAGACTGTAAATCGGAAATCCTTATTTTTAGTCATTTCATGGTAGGTACGATTTCTCGAAGAGCGGTTGAATACAGAAATATAAATGAATCTAAGAAGAACCGTTGCGCGTTTTCATGGAACTTTTGGCTGCGTCACAATTGTGAGATGTCGGGTTTACGATTGTTGACTTTGTTTAGGAATTTCAGTCATTCGAAAAATTTGAAATGCATAATGATGAAGCAAACTGGAATTCGGAGGCTGTTAACTCGTTCTTGACAAGGCGTTTGCATTTAAATTGACAAATAATTGGGTTGTCGATCATTTTAGGTCTGCAAAAAGTATAAACAAGGCTGAAATAACATCACAACATGTTAGAAGGCGCCAGCCAGTCTCTCTCTCTCTCTCTCTCTCTCTCTCTCTCTCTCTCTCTCTCTCTCTCTCTCTCAAACATGTCTTTCTTCATTTGTATATGTTTTCCATATGAGCATATATACGGTATGTGGTTGTGTTTTTATCCGTGTATGTATCCTTTTATAGTTGTAGGAAGAAAAAAATTGTAAATCTTAGAGAAAGAGAGAGAGAGAGAGAGAGAGAAATTTATCTATAGAGGACGAAGGCAATGGTGGTCCTTATGCTGATGTTTTGTTCATGCTACTAATGTGCTAGAAATGTCAAGTTCGTGACTTGGATATCTAATTGACATAATAATAAAGGAAACCTAAGGATATTTCGTTCATTACCGAAGAAATACAACATATCACGAGTATAAGCCAACAACGATGAAAGATATTAGATGTGGGCTAAGTACACTTTCTAGGCTTCATCCCTTGTTATTCACATCTTTACTTTGCATATCATTGCGTTACACGTTAAATAAAATGTTACCTGATACATGCATATTAAAAAAGAAATAGAAATCAATAAAGTATCATTCCTTGGGGTTTTCAATGTGAATGGGTATGGCACTCAGAGGAAAAAAGGGTCGACAGTTTTGGCGCTTATTGAGACCATAGAGTAATGGCGGGGTATTCAGGAAAGTAAAAGGCAATGAGAGATTGTGTCTGGTCGGGCGGGAAGATTTAGGCAAGGGAGGCGTATTTCTTGTGCCACAACTGAGGAGAATGTTGTAAGTTGTCCTGGAATATAAAAACTGAAGATTGAAATAAGTTTCTTTGGAATAAAAAAGAAAAGAAAAAGATGGTGCCAGGCTGCGTTTGAAGTACAACAAAACTGGTTCTTTGTTTGGTTCTTTTGAATGCAAAAATACGTGACAGAGAAAGAGATGATCTTGTAGGCACGTATTTAGTGCCAGATTGAGTGAAAATGGAGGAACACTTCGTGGAAAGAAGTTTTCCTCTGGAGTGTGTGGTTTCAGAAAAAGAACATTTTCATATATATTCTTGGAAAAGCTGAAATGGTAAAAATAGAAAAAAATTGATTAACTTATGTTTGTACGGAATAAATGAAGGAGTAAGTTAATGCATGTAATAACAAGAATGATGAGTAAGAGTAAGTAAATTGCAACTTATAATTGGGAAGGAATTCAGAAGTGTCGATCAAAGTCATCAAGACAAGTTGAGTTTGATAAGAAGTGAAAATGTCAGATATGGATGTGGAAAGAAAGAGGCTTAGGATGAATGACAGCGGAGGAGGAGTTTCACGGGTGGGGTCACTAACCGGGTCTGCAAGGAGATTTTACATCGATGAAGGATAGTAAGGTCAGTGGGTCAGCCTGGAGAGATTGCAGGCGAAAAGGTAAATCGTAAAAAGAAGTGTATGGTCGAGTAGCGCAATAAAAGACAAAGGAAATAGAAAAATGATATTGTCTAAAATGTAATTGCGAGGCAGAAAATAAGATTGTGAGAGAGAAGGCATTGTAGAGGATGAAGGCAAAGACAAAACTGTCGATAAAAAATAGGCATTGAAGACATTTTTCAGGGGATTTCTATAATCTAATAGTAAAGATAACGTTGCCTTGTATTTTTTGCAATTCACTTCTAGTATTCAAAAGTTATCTCTTTAATTTCCATATATCGTTACCGTCAATATCAGCCTACCTGCTACTTTACAGAAATAGCGTCTCTCTCTCTCTCTCTCTCTCTCTCTCTCTCTCTCTCTCTCTCTCTCTCTCAGTGTTTTATGCTGGAAATTAATTTTAAAAAATAACGCGGGCCACTTCCACCGTACTCTGCGAAAATTGACAAAAGCCTATTCTCGTTCTAATCGCCTTTCGGATTCCAGTGGAAACTTATTGAAGTGCATGAAAATATAAACAGATTGAATATTTATATTTATATTACTCTTCCAGTCAGTTTGTAAGCAGCTGATACAAACAAAATAATTAATATATAAATATATATATATATAAATATATAATATATATATATATATATATATATATATATATAGACATATATAAATATTTAATTATATATATATATATATATATATATATATATATTTTATATATATATATTAATATATATATATATATATAATATATATATATATATATATATCTAATATATATATATATATATATATATATATATATATATATATATAGTGTGAACATTCGTCGCATAAAATCGTAACTTTTCACAAATATTAACACATGAATATCGTTCAGTATCGATTCCACTATATCTCGAGAATAACTTCGACTCATGGGGATTAACAGCAAAGTGGTCAAAGTCATATTCCATCGTTGTCCCTAAACGTGGTCTTGCGCTTGGTTCGAATCCTATGGTGAATGCGATATTAAACGACAATTGTGGCATGATATTTTATGTGTATATATATGAATACACACACACACACATATATATATATATATATATATATATATATATATATATATATATATATATATATATATATATATTTTGTTGAACATACATACATACATGCGTACATTCATACATGCGTAGATATAAATATAATGCATGCTTACATTTAAATTATTCATTGCAGTAAAGGAAATTTTTGACGATAAAAACTGCAATCCTGTGTGCTCAAATATTGGTATGATTACTGATGGCTTTTTTGCTAACTATTCTTCATTTTAAGTTCATTTCTTCAAGTGTACCCTCTATAAAGGCCCGTCCACGGTCGTGCTTCGCTCAACGAACTTTGTTCGATATGACGTCAGCATCGGAGAAACTGTGGAAAAAGTCAGAACTTTGCTGTTTTTCCGCTTCTGACGTCATATCGAACAAAGTTCGTCGAGCGAAGCACGACCGTGTGGACGGGACTTTATAGAGGGCACACTTGAAGAAATAAACTTAAAATAAAGAATAGTTAGCAAAAATAGCCATCTGTAATCATAGCAATATTTGGGCACACAGGATTGCAAAGTTTTTATCGTCAAAAATTTCCTATACTAATATGAATAATTTAAATGTAAGCATGCATTTAATTCATATCTACGCATGCATGAATGAATATACGTGTGTAAGGGCCGTCCACACGCTCGAGCTAGACCGTGTGGACGGCCCTTAATTGCTATGGCTGTAACTGGAGTATAGTAATGTTTTGAGTTATGCTTTTCATTTGAATGTGACTGTACGTTGGAAGCTATAGATCAGATTCACTGTGGAAGGATACTGAAGAGCAGGGTTGTGGTAGAATGTTTTTGTACCAACGTTGATGAAGGTTTTTATTCTTATACTTAGTGGATAAATCAATTCGACTAGTAATGACATTTAGGGAGTGTCTCTTTGGAGTTTAAACATGGGCTTTGTCTTTCCTTTACTAGTGAACCGAGCGTGATGTCTATTAGGATGATGAGGTCTTTATTGTACCAGTAAACTGGAGAAATTTATATTAAAGTAGGTGCCTCGGTTATATGATCAGAAATTTAATGGCATATAAATGGGTCTTGGTACTCCTGGGCCTGTCATTCCATACCCTTTGCCCAATTTTTTATTGAATTTCATTTACTCATGCACACTTTGGCTTCAATCAGTGTGGCGCCAGGTTTGTTAGCCACCTTCCTTGCACATGAATAAATTAGGAACGCATGCTCTCTCTCTCTCTCTCTCTCTCTCTCTCTTTCCATATATATTGTGTGTGTGTGTGTGTGTATGTTTGTGTATAGAATATGTGTGCGTGCTTGTGTGACTGCTAGACTGGTAAGGATGCAAGTTTGGCAGTTAAGGGGTTGAAGAATGGAAAGACATCCCGAACTGAATGGAATTACTGGATAACGATAGAAGGGGCTTAACCTATGCCTTGGTGAAACTGAGACTAGCTGACCTGAGTCTGAGAAAAAGTTAAGAAGCGGATAATGAGAGAAGTGATTGTCAGTGGACATTCTTCAAATCGATACAGTGACTAAGAATTATAAGGTAAAACATACATGATATAACAGGGAATGTGTTGGATTAGATTTTAAGTAAATCATGACAGAAGGAGTGATAGGGGAAGAACAGTATAGGACGGGCAGAGCCGGTTTCCAGCGCAGCGTACTGCGCGCATCAGGCTCGTCATGAATAATGAGCAAAACCTGTAGAGACTGGTTACAGAATTTGGAAATATTCGTAAGAACAAAAAAAATATTGAAAGTGAGTATGAACAAGGGTAAGGGTACTTGGTAACGGGAAATGGAGCAATATGTATTGACTTGGATGTTGAAAGAATGGATTGTAATAGATATTTATGAAGAAGTGTAACAAATAACAGTGGACTGAGAGGAGAGTTAGGTCACAAAGGAGGTAAAGCAAGTAAAGTTTAAAGGAAATGTTCATGGAACCCAAGTGGAATTATGGATGTTGATTGTAGATGGCAGAAACTAAGCTTGAGGCTGGAGGGATGATCAGATAGCACAACATACATCAAATTAGAACATTATAAAGGGTAAGACATGTGAAAATATGGAGAAAAGTAGTCGGTATGTTAGCATAGATGAAAAGCTGAATCCCATTGTTTTGACGTGGATTGGCCATTTGCAGAGGATGAGAAACGGTAGGTTGGTGAAAAGTGTAAACACCAAATTGTTAGACGGAAGGAGGAGAGAATCATCCCGAAAGTCTTGAATTGCTGCTGTGGTAGAAGTGCTGGAAATGAATGGCATGAACAGGCGAAAAGCAAGAGGTTGTCGCATTTATGTTATAGGTGGTATATGATGAAATGAGACTCACTCTTCTACATTTTCTTGATTTACTGTAATTAAAAAGTGCAAAATGGACAGTGCTTGTTCAGGCAGCGTCTCCCCATGAATCCTCCTGCCAATCTCTCTCTTCTCTCTCTCACTCACTGTATGTCGCACAAACTCCACGCACACTGGTAACCAGTTATGAGTTTTCACAACTGTCACAAGAAATTGATTTAGCCATATAGTTTATCCTGAAAATAATTCAGAGGTCACAGTAAATAATAAGTTCAGTATTTTTCAAAATATATAAATATGGTAAGTGGCAACATATTTTACATGTGTTCTCATATGTTCTGATCATAACACGAGAACGGAGTGTGTAAGAAATGACAGCATGCTGCGATTCCTTTAGAATTTAGTAACCATCTGACTTAGTGTGGACGTGGTCAAACAC
>NC_087200.1:158417565-158512565 GCF_015104395.2 Macrobrachium nipponense
ATATATTTTGTATACATATATCATATTATTTATTGATAAATATTAAATATAATATAATATTATATTACATATATATATATATAATATATATATATATATATATATATATGATATATATAATTTATTACATAACCTAAATATAACTACATATCTATATATATATTTATATATATATATAAATATATATCTATACTATATATATATATTATATATATATATATATATATATCTATATATATAATAGACATATATATATATATATATATAATAAAAAAATATATACATATATGTGTGTGTATGTGTGTGTGTATAATGCTCATGGAAAAAATGTAATAACTAGATTTCATCTAACTCTGTTAGTCCCCCCTGACACGTAGCCAAAACAAGTTCCAGAAACTTCTGCAAATCCAACTTCTCTCCTTCGATCTGTTGGTTCTATAGCTGTCTCCCACTCTGATATGGCCAAGCCGCCACCCTCTTTGGTTTCATATTTCGCTCTATCTCTGCAGTAGACGGCTCCGCCTATTGTAGACGGCTCTACTGCAGCTGACTTTACCATTCACTCTTGAAACTGCCTTATACCTTCTCATATCTATTCCTTTGTGTAAGGTCCTACCGTGATGGGAACATTGAAGGGATCATATAAGTTTGAAGGTATTTCTCCATAGGTTCGGCTAGTTGTTGTCTAATGAATTTAGTGCGTCTTGACTTTTGTATTTAATCTGAAGACCATTTTGGCTAACTAACTTTAATATATTTAGTGACCATTACAACGTCTTTCACTTGGCTTACGATGTTCTTGCTTTTTATAAGTAATTTATTTTCCGCAACACTTAATACCACATAGTCTGCTGGCTGATCAATATGACACTAAGCGATACCTTATCGTGACTTCAGCCTCACTTGTCTTGTCATTCTTTCGGGAAATTTGGGGGGCTGTGCTATAGTAATTTTGCCGTGTTTTAAGAGGCTGGCTTCGTATGTTATATAATTTATGTAGGTACTTTTTCCTATTACTGCATAACAGTACCCTAGGAATTTATTTCTACTTTCTATAAATTCTTTTGTCCTTTATCAGTGGCTATTTCCATGCCTAGTTAATTGCTGCCCTGGCGTTGAAAATTGTCATCTCGTGCCTTGATTCTCTTCTTTTCTTCTTATGCTAATGTCTGTTGCTTGCTGTATTGTATTTAAGCTCGGAATGTCCATATGAATGAAATATGAATTATTATTCCTTATCTAGCTTATCGTCTTCGGATTTTTCCCATATTGTAGTTGGAGGTATGGTCAGAAAATCTAATTATGGCTGGACGAAAGTTGGTGGTGTTAATGATTTTAAGATGCTTTATCCATTACAATAATTATTCAAATCCTTTCCTTAGCCTTTAAAAGTGCTAGAAATCTCTCTGCTGATTATGTTAATTCGTTGATCATGCGAATAGTACTAAGGATAATATAAGACCCTATTACTGGTATATTAACTGAAATACACTTGAAACTCTAAAGCTTTACGAGAACTACTGTGCTCACGATCAGAGAGCATGAAACTAGATCAAGTTTCATTCCCCTTAACGAAGAGAGCATTATCTTCGTCAAGTTTACGGGTTTTAGTGTATATCTAGAAATATACCATGACTTTTTTTTTATATACTAAAACAAGATCTTATTTTACCCTAATCTTGAAAGAACGTGATTGATCGTCATGGTCTTCATGAATAATTGTTATCATAAAATTCACTGAAAATAGTTCACAGACCTGGCTGTCTAATTTTGGCTGGTGGCCCGTTTGGAATGGGTGAAAGGTTTAATTCGTGAAATGTCCAAGTGACTCATTCCCTTAACCTCTCTCAGAACACAGGCAGGAATAATGACTCCAAGAGTTACTGGTTTTGATCACTAATATTCCTTCGATAACTTTAGACCTGGCAGCTCTCCGTGCTCATGGCATTTTCTTTTAGAGGAGAGGTACATAACTCTGTCTCGACAGTTTGTAATTTATAATTTTGATTTAAATTTTTTTGACTTAAGGTAGATTTGGAATTGAGTTTGATACCTTTTGCAAAGGCAGAACTCTACAAATACAGTATGTATTCTTAACATATGAATTTGAAAATGGTAATATTAAGGCAGAGTTTGCTTGTGTTTATTTCAGTCTGCATTTAATTAATCCGACAGCCTTTAGGTGAGAAAAATATATATTTTTTTTTATCATTGAAAAATGTTTATATAGTATTTTCTCGCATTATGAAGGAGTCAGTCAAAGAGAAAGGGAGGAATTTATGAGTTTTAGGAAGTCCTTGATAACCAAAGATTGCTTGATAGGTAAAGTAATTATTGCGGTCGATGCAGCGAAGGGAAATGCAATTCTCTTGACCTAAGGCCTATTCCTGGTCCGGAGAGATCTATACCCTTTAGGGGATCCGAATAAATGCTCCAATATTATGATGCTCCCAACCCGAAGTGAGATTGGGGTTTATTGGTTTTTCCACATTTCGCTGATTGGATGATTTATTTATTCGAACGTTTACTTGTTTTATTTGGTTGTTAGTTCACTTAAACCACGATTCATGCGTCTGCACGATTCCTTTGCTCTGTGGAAGATTGTATTCATCACTAATTTTCTTCAATGATTTGATCATTTGTTGTATTTGCTCATTTTAACTGTGATGGTACTACGTCCATCAAGGTCTCTTGGTTGGTGATGTATGATCTCTCTCTCTCTCTCTCTCTCTCTCTCTCTCTCTCTCTCTCTCTCTCTCTCGTATTCGTCCCTTACTCTGTATACGTCTTGGTGGGATTTACCTATACTCTTAAGCCATGGTGGCGGCCAGTTTCACAATTACGTCGTTTAACTAATGATTGGACGGAATACTTCTACCTCTTACAATAGTATGTCGAAAGTCTTTTGCAGAATTGCTATAAAAACAGTGAAAAAAATGGTGATCAGAGAGGTTAAGGTGATAATACTGTTGACAGTGAAATACATAATGGGGTGATGGCGGCAATGATAGTAATTACTACAAGAGTATTAACATTGATTATGGTAACGTTAACTCTATTGGAGGTGATATGGATGATAATAGAGGCGCTGAGACTTCGAATGAAATCAAACATTTTAACGGACCGGAAGAATACCGCAGTGAATGTTGTTCGCTGACATTGATCTTGCATTCTAGCGCATATATCATTACACTTGTGTGCGTACGATGTGTATAGATGATGTGTGGAGGTGTGTATTTCTTCACAAAATTACTGTATCGTTCATAAACAGATAGAAAGCTGGAAATCATTGGCTCCAGATTACAGTTCCACTACTAACCCTGTCATTGCTAGTAGAAGAATCCTTTGACATTTTTTGTAATGTCGGATAGAATGAAACCAGATCCCCAACCAAACGAGAGGGGAAACAAAGTTTTAGGGGTAGATTATCCATTCACAGAGTCGGCTACGTTTGATAGGCTCTTAGTTTTTTAACCTCCCCTTGTTCTTTCACTGGAATGAAAAACATAAGGTGTTCATTTACTTTAGAAAAATACGTTGTGATTTATTTGGGTGTGCATGACCTTTGCAGTGATGCAAGGAAATATTAAGGTAGATGATCCTTCCGATGTTGTTTTTCCAGTCAGGGTCTGGACACGTAGAATGAGGTCGTCCCCCAACAAAATGACGTCATAATCGTTTCCCGATTGCCTCGCCGAAAATGGAAAATGCTTCTACCTAAAACCAGAGTTCGCTCCCGAAATGAACTTCGATTTAGACTTGTTTTCCTCCTTTGCTTGAAGAGATTTTTTCTTCTCGTTTATTTTTTGTACCTGTGGCGGTCGTTCTCTCTCTCTCTCTCTCTCTCTCTCTCTGCACTGAGCTGCTGCAGCCTACAGTATTCAGACCTCCAGCAAGCGCGACTGCAAGTTTTAAGGGAGGGAAGTTGGATGGCATCCCTGACGCCACAAGTCATGGAGTCATCAGACCTCCTTCTCCCCCCCTCCCCCTCCTCCTCCTCCTTCAAACTAATTTTCTTTAACATTCTCTTCCAGGTAGGGACGGCCATTACTGGTAGAGGGTGTTATGAAATGTAACTACTTTGGCCCTTATATAGCATTAGTCCTCCTTTTAATTTGGTCATTAACGAGGAGTGCTGTTGCATCGTGTTGCACGTCTTCTTCTTTATCGTCTTGTAAAATTTCCCCTTCGGATGTTTACCGTCACTATTGCAACTTCACGCTCAGTGTGGATTGTGACTGGTTTTAATCATATTTGTTTTTACTAGTATTAATACGTTGACCTTGAATTACTTCCCCAGTTTTGGAGATTAGGTTTAAAATTGACAACACATACTATGTAGGATCGGACCATGGCGAGGTACAAAAATTCGTAAGCAAAAGCTATGTCATTGTTCTTGCGCATGTTCCGACCTCCTTCTGGCCTTTCATGCTCTGGGTAGTCTTCTTGTGACTCCTGCGTTAACGAAGTATCCAGTAAACAGGTACTTTTCTTTGTCAGTTATCCCAATATATTTTGAAACGGTTTGTCCGAAAGCTGTGGCAATTCTTGTCGTTCATCTTCTTTTTTCATATCTATTTATTTATTTTTATATCGATTTCTTCTTTGCTGATATCACTGAGTTATCTTTATTGTTATCAAGCCTCTGTAATTCAGGTACTTATTCCATACATATGGCATATGCATACGTAATTTGATTGATGAATGTATACATTTGTGTCCCTCAGTGTGCCCGTTTAGTATTTTATGAACACAATCACAAATGTTCAACTCTTCCATTTTTAGGAAGATTTATTCACGCAAGGCGAGAGCGCGTAAATCTCACAGTCCTTTCCTTTTCGCAGGACAGGTCGTTCATTTCTGGAAATATTATTGGAATTTGGATTGAATTCAAACCGGATATTTACAGTAGCTCCGATCCACAGGAAGGGAAAAAGGAAAGCTATGGGCACGTTTCCTTACAATCAAACATGAGGTTTGACCTGTGCAGTAATTAGGTGCCACTTGCTAGTTAACTGGCCTAGAGAGAGAGAGCGAGAGAGAGAGCGGAAAAGTTAACAAGTGTGAATGATCAGTGATCCAGTACATTACAAAGCATAGTCATAAAATCCTTTCATAGATATTCATAGTTTGTGACGCAACCGAGACTTTTGAGGGCGGTATTCATCAGTTAGATTTCTTATTGATTATTTTTTGCGGTTGAGATTTTGTGTAGTTGACAAGTTCTAATGAAAATAAGGAACACGAAACAATTCTGTAATAGGTTTATTCATATGAAGCCTGTAAATGAGAATTTTGAATGTTACTGTTTTTTCTCTTTTGAAAGGAGACATTCATTTTGCTAATTCATTGTTTCTTATTGATTGCACAAACTTCCGCAAACGTAATAATATCAGTACATTGTTGAAGAAATGCGAAAATTAGCAAACCAATTCTGGCAGAGGATTTTAGAGACCAACAGTCAAAATATGGTTTGCCCAGCAAATTAACAGACGAAAGCATAAGGGATTGATTACTAAATAGTTAACGAGACTTCATATGATTAACAAGACCAGAACAGTGAGATAGATAATCCTTTTACCCAGTAGGCAAGTAACACGACAAAAAACGATTACGTAATTAGTTTGTGTACTCAGTAAGTGGTTAACACAAAGATAATAAGGTAAAACCTTTGTTATTCCAGGAAATGACAAAAAATACAAGACATATAGTTATTATATCTGTCAAATGATTAAACGATAAAAGAAACAATAAATATTTATTCTGCCGATGAAAAAAATGCTCAGGATATAAACAATAAGAGGAAGTTGGGATTTACCTAGCATGATGGCAACAGTAAGACAAGTAGGCTAGTTAACTCATCAGGCAGGCGAGTAATATGACAAAAATAATAGCATAATTGGTTTATTTACCAAACACAAGACAAATGGTTGGTTTACGAAATCGATGATTAACAGGAAAAAACACGTTGAGATGTATAATTAATTATGCAACAAATGATTCATTCTACCAGAACGATGAGATAAATAGCCGTTTCACCGAACAAATATTAAAATGTGTAGAACAACGCGATAAATATTTGGGCTACCCAGCAAAGACAAAAAATAACGAAGACGATACTTTGGCTTATCCAGCAAGTGATTACCACGACAGACAGTGAGTGAGATGCATATTTGGGTTAACCAGTAAATAGGTAACAAGACAAAAATCAAAGATATACAGAGTTAGAGTTGGTTTACCCACAAGCGAATAATATGTCAGACAGTGGGGCAGTATATATTTAACGGCAAACTCAGTCTATTTCTACCTTACTTGCACTCTCTCTCTCTCTCTCTCTCTGTATATAATGTATATATATAAAAGGACAATTAAATAGGGATTTCAGTAAAAAAAAAATGAAGCAGAATGAAGAGAAATACAATTATCTAGAGACACGCCGTGCATTTATGAATGAAAAACGATTGGCAATATCTCAGTTGAGGCTAAGGCGCTTGGCATTTGAAGGTATCGTGAGAACTTTCAGATAAACTAGCAACATCATGTAGTCGGCGGAAGCATAATAAAACAGGCTCGGAGAAATGATCCCGTAGATGAAATAGCTGAGATAAGCAAGCACCTCACTAAAATGGAAAGAAAATAAATCGAATGCAGAGACGGAGGAAAAAAATTTGATGATGCGTGAAAACAAGGTCATAGCGTGAAAATGCTGCCAGGTCCAAACATAATGGTACGGTAAGTATTTTAGTGGACGGCAGACAATAAATAATAAAAGAATGAAAGGAATAATAAAACAATAGGCACTAAATGTAGGGGCGATATAAAGTTCGAAATTGAATGAAAAGAAGATAAACAAAAATATTTTTTTACTAGAAAAAGACGGTAAAATAGGAAGTTTATTGTTGAAGGTAATATACGTAAGTATATGAATGAAAACGAATTTCAAGACGATACGAAAAGAGCAAAAACACAAAGAAACTAAAAGGAAGAAGAAATAAAGAAAATGAACAAAATCATTGATCAGAAGAAATCAGAATCAACGACAGGCAATTGAAAGCGAAAGAAAATAAACAAGCAATCAATGGAAAAGAAGAGAACACAAATAAACAGTCTCGTGGAAAGAGGAGTGGAAGATTAATCTCGAGGGAATGAAGATGGATCTGTTGATAAAAACAGGTGATGCTTCCTGGCGTTTAGTGCTGTAATGAAAGCCTTGCTGACAAAAAGTGAATAATGATTGTCGAGGTACTTTCAGCCACTTTTATCTTGGGGCCTTCAAATGGAAGACTGCTGGATTACTGATATTTTTAAGTATTTTGTGGCCTTTGGGATTGTAGGCACTTGTTGGATTTTAATTTCTTTTTTTTTCAGTTTTTTTCATTATTGATAGAAGAATCGTAAAATGATGATCAATAGTTGTAGTATTATTAATAGTAATAATAGTAACACTACAGACCTGTATAGAAAAAAAGATTCCACCATTCTCTGGTGTGCATTAATTATATGAAGAGATTGCTTATTGAAGAATTCGTGCTGACGTTTATATTTTGTTGTTTCTTTCTGTTTGAAAAATGTGTAGGAATTAGTTACAACTTCTGACAATTTGAAAATGGGTTCTTGGTTTTACGTTCTCCAGTCTGCTGTAATTGACAAATCGATGTTTTATATGACAAAAGTTAATGCTTGACATCCAATAAAAGACCGGTATGTGATTTGATTGACTTGATCTAAAAACATTTAGCGATGGATTTCAGCGATATTTAATTAGCGCATCAGGGAAGAATACTTTCTCTTTAGTTGTTATCTTCATGAACGGTGGTCCCCTTAGGGGTAGTGCCATCAGTGCACCGCGTTCATTGCAGCGTCCCTTCAGTCCCTGAATGCAACTTCTTTAATTTCTTTAACTGTACGTACCTTCTTTTATATCAACTTAATATTACTTTGATAAACATCAATCGCATCATATTGTTAAAGAACTGATAATAGGATGCGTCATTTCTTGAAAAGATTTCTTGAAAGAAATCTCATTACCAAATCATTTAAACGTCACATTTTTATACAGGATCGCATACATTTTGGAATAACATGGTAGGTATTTCGCTTAAGATAAAATCCCAGCTCAAGGCCAGCAGCTTTTCTGTCTTGTCGCCACGTCCGCTCTGGTTTTCTTAAACTTGCAGTAGTTGCCCCTGATTATCGAATGTTGAGAATCGTGGCAGTAGATTGATTTCTTGAAGATCTTAATCTAAGGATGAAGAGGATTACCAGTGCTTGTTTATAAGCCGTTGTCAGTCTTTACATATAGAGAAAGTAGTACATTGTCGTATCGTTAAGTATATTTTCTTTCATTCTTTCATTACTTGCCCATTACAAATAAAGAAAGAAATTTCAAACGAACTGAAATACAAGTGAAATTCTAATAATAAATAATAATAATAATAATAATAATAATAATAATAATAATAATAATAATAATAAAAAGAAATAACATTTGAAAAAAATGAGAACGACAAAATAAAGCTATTCTACAATGTTAGTGTGAAAAATGACCGATTTCTATTAAGATGACTTTTAGGGTTCCTGTGTATAAGGATTCCCAAATTCTTCAGTCTTTTGGTTCGGGCAAGTGTCTAAAATCATAAATTATTTTGGCAGGCACTTGTGTGTCGAAGTATCGAAGATTGGCGCTTTACTGAGAAATCTCTCCCTGGTCTTTCGCACTTTCCCACATACTGACAGCATCTGGTTTGGAGAGTTTGTGATGATCTATAAAGGACCAAAATGATATGGTTGTTAATTTGTTGAATTATTTGGTGACTAAAAGAGAAAATGTTTTTGTAGTCGCCCGGCCTAAGATTTTTCCCGTACGTATCTTAATTGAAGATTCATATCGTTCCTTTGAATCTGTGATGTTCAGATTAAGCCAGCAAACTACAATTTATGGTGAATATACCATAAACATCAGAAGGGAGGTGAAAAAACATTCCATACAAACATTTCTACAAACTCAGAATACCTGATGTCCAGCTTTTAAGAAAGAGAATATCAGCATACTAGAATATTGGGCAAAAATAGACATCGCAAGCAATCCAGACAAAGAAAACAGGGTACTAATGCAGGGTGTGAAAGACTATAAGAAAATGCTGGCAATGCTCAATGACCTTTCAGAAAATTTGAAAGGTTCCTTAGGCAGACCCTTTCCAGCCAATCTTGCTGAAGGAAGACAAAATGAAGGTGGGACGATTTCATAAAAAGAATATTCTGAAAGCCATTCTAGTGGTCGCTTTTCAGGTACATACTATACTGAATGGGGTGCGAGAGCAAGTCTAAATTCCGTATTTCATTCCTACATATAACCGTATATATGAAAACATATAAACTAGCACAATTCTTTGTTCCTTGTCGAAATGACATAACTAATTGTACATATTCCTATTCCATCAGAACTGACTAATGTTCATTGGACAAGTAACTATTTTATTTGTTGGTTTGATATAACGTCGCTATTCAAAAATCTGTTTCTGTTTTTCCTGTATTTAGATAATTTTGTGTCTTTTATCAGCATTATTAATGGAGAGTAGCTAAATTGTCGTGAGTTGCGTAATAGGGCTGTTGATATGAAAATTCGAACGGTGGAACACCCAAGGCCTTTTCTTATCAGTAGGGCTCTGATGTCACGTAAGGTTAGAGACAGAACCGCTCCAGGCAACATGAGGTTGTCTCTGAGCCGTTCTGTGATTCGTTTCGTGGTGTATTGATTGTTGTAGATGCGCTAGAACATTGTGAAGTAGAGCTGTTGGAAGAAACGTCGCTTCGATTTTTTTTCTTTCTTTCTTTCTTTTGGGGGGGGGGGGGTGGGGGGGGGGGGGGTGAAAATGAGGTTTTTCATAAATTTCAT
Organism: Macrobrachium nipponense; assembly: GCF_015104395.2. Classification (NCBI taxonomy): domain Eukaryota; kingdom Metazoa; phylum Arthropoda; class Malacostraca; order Decapoda; family Palaemonidae; genus Macrobrachium; species Macrobrachium nipponense. The sequence continues at coordinate 158,427,461 of NC_087200.1, forward strand.
TTCTTCAAAGATTTTTTGTATCTTCCCAAAAACTTATTGCGTTTCGAGGAGAATTAGTCTCCTGATTGGTTTACTTTCCTATTTGCCTTTTCTTTTTTTAGAAATTACTTCGAAGTTTATTGAATCATCTGAGGATATCTAGCTAAATATATATATATATATATATATATATATATATATATATATATATATATATATATATATATATTATATATATATATATATATATATGTGTGTGTGTGTGTGTGTGTGTGTGTGTGTGTGTGTGTGTGTGTGTATGTATATATTTCTTGGATTGTTTATTAATAATTCTCACTTTGCTATGTTTTCCCGTGGAAACATCACAGTCCGAGCCCAAGGAGACGAGCCTTCTGCTACCCCTTGTTTTCAAGTTTGAATCTGACAGTTGATTCTCGTGGCTCCCCAAATTCCTTTGTTCGAACCTGGAGCCTCCCTGTCCAAGAAACCCTCTGAGGATCTATTTAGAGGTCCGCTTGATAGAGGCTTTGTTGATGTTAGTGCATGCAATTTACACTTGGAATTTAAGGTAAAGTCTGATTAGACGGTTTTTCGATCCATTCTTTTGCTTTTTTTCTCATTTCTGTTCCTTTCTTGTGCATGTACTAAGACACATTGATTCATTGTCAATATCAATCATCAGTGTTAATCAGTAAATTGCGTGATAATAATCTGACGTCACCCTCCTTGAGTCTCCGGCAGATTCCCTTTGTACAGTTATATTTTGTTTTAATTTATCGAGTATTAATTTGCCCTTTCTCCGCGTTTACAAAGAGGTCGTATAACGCTGTATTCACCATCTGCTGTACAATACCCACTTTCTGAAACCAAGCCTGTCAATTAAATTCTTGGTTATTTCAGCATTGCTACTTGGCACTCGATTGATTGTGTTCTTCCATCAGTTAACATGATAAGTGCAAGGGCCAAGAGTCCAGGTATATGGCTATGTGTAAATTACTCTTCTGATTAATGTAAATAACTTAAATGTAATTAACTTACCCCAGAATTTCTTTACTGAGTCCTTTTCAATTTGAAATCTCCTTTACAGTAAACTTTCTTTGTTATATACGTGTTGATCTCCAGTCAGTTACAGCACTGCCAAAGTAAGCATCATAGATAAATCAACACTTATAACAGTAGCGACCTTGCCAGGATTATTGCAATAACGGAATGCAATTCCTTTCAGCAGACTAGAAATCAGCCTTGGCTCTGCTAAGCTGGGAGTTGTAAGATTGAGATGAACCAATTAAAGAAAAATCTCTATAGCCTATGGACATACAGTGGACAGAGGTATACAATATAAGTGTCCCTTTATATATTTTTTGTTCGTAAATCTGTGACTAGGAACTTGTATATCTTACCCAAATTTAAATCTTGCATGCTTTCGTGAGAGTGAACCTCCAAGAAAGGAAGTTTCATTTGTGCATGCACAAGCAACGCAGATCGAGTGTTCTGAGTACGCCTGGACCTGACTCAGTCATTCATTCCACCAGGTAGTGTTGCCAGTTAGGCAGAAGTCAGGGACTGTTGGCAAATTGCATGGCTTATCTAATCAGGATTAGCTAGAAAGTGAATTAGTGAAGTGATACATTGAGAGGAATTGCGCAGTTCTCAGTGAAATTTACTGAATATATGTAGTTAGGACAGTGATATGGCAACCTACCCCATTACCATAGTTAGGTAGTTGGTGGTAGTGAAAGGCATCGTGCCTCTGTGCCCTACCAATCATTTGCTCTCACGTTAAGCGACACACACAATTGCCGTTCACTATAGCTTTATTTAAAAGTTTTTAGCCCAAGTAGAGTAAGAATTGCTAATTCCCTTCTATGCGTATTCCTGCATTAGTCCATCAGAAAAAATTTGTCCATTTTATTTTCTTACTGTAAATTAGTGAGAACACATGTTCATGTGTGTCTGTGTGTGTGTGTGTGTGACCAATGGCTTACTTGCAGCTGTGGTACTCACAAGACTCGCCAGTACTTCCTCCTCTCATGAATGTAAACATCATCTTGTATTCACTTGTTTACCAACAGACAGACTCGCCAGTGGCCTTGTTTTTTTTTTTTTTTTTTTTTTTACAAGTGATATCACAGTTAGGAAATTATTTTCAAATCGTTTACAAAGTTTTACAAATTGAAATCCTAGTCACTGAAAATTAACATTTTGTGTTTTGAGTGTTAGTAACTTTTGTATACGCTTGTACATCTTTTCCTGTCAGCTGTCATGGCCTTTAAACATCTGACGACCTTGACGAAAAATGCATACATGCCCATGATCAACGTATAATGTTATAAAGTAATTTTTAACTTGGGTAACATGCACGCTATTCCCTTAGGGTAACATGCACGCTATTCCCTTATATAACTGTAATTGCTCTATAATATTAGTGGTACATTTTACCAACCGAGGCAATTCTGTAATAAGATTCCACTATCTACAGAAGTCGAAATCATTCCTTAAGGTTATGTTCCTCACGGTTGAGAATAATGGTAAATAATATTGCCAGTATATACCATTCATCTGTGAACATCATTATTGTTTACAAACTATTGCTTTACAGCTTGCTTTGTGCAAAAGCAAAAGTTCTCGATGGTAAGGCAATTAAATACTAGAAGTTTGGCTGCTCAGAAACTCTGCAGTACTATTTACGCAATAATCACATTTAATTTACGCTCATGCATTTAATTGTACTGGATTCTTCAGAATGAATTTGAACTCCAAGTGCCATAAATCCAGTTATTTAACTCACACACCACCTGCGTATCATTTCTGCAGTGTCTTGCCAGTTCTTTGTAACAAATTTACAGTTCTTTGGAACAAATTTACCATTCATTGAAATAACTTTACTGTTCTTTGGAACAAACCAGAACCATTCTCTTAAACAACCAACTGTTTTTTGGAGCAAACGAAACGCTCTGTACTCTGCAAACGAGCGATTGTTGTGTGCATGTAACTTATTGCCCACCTCAGAAGTTTTGTATATCCTGTCTAACGTCATCTGTGATTTCACTGCACCTTTGAGTGCTGCTCCCAGTCTGCCTTATTTGCGACTAGGGCCATGTTATCACAAACTGCACCTTAAGTCCAACCCACCAGTGTGTAAATATTGCACTTATGGCCCAATTGCACTGTTTCCATGCCCTATCCACATCTTGAGTGCCACATATCTGGCCCTCTGGACACTTGGCAACCAGTGCCAAAACCACAACCATCACTCTTGTGTATAAAATCCCACAACTAGCACCATGACCCTTGGTACTGAGTGCTACTAGTGTATCCTTCAACTTAATTGCATTTTATGTAAACCAGTTTGGCCCCTTGAGTGTCGCCTACTTACTCCACACCACTTCTCCAGAATGACCTTGCACTTAGTGCCAGTGCCACCTAACCAGAGGGGCACTCCCATTGACTAGTGGGACATTCCACTGGCTCATACCATAACAGAACCACACCCTGCCAAAAGCAGAGAGAGGTTTGCAGTCCATGAAATTTCCTGTGCAGTCCACCACCTCCCTACCTACATCTTCCTTTGAATTTAGGCTCACCACAACCGCAACAACATGCCTGCCAAAGATTACAAGAACTTCCTAGAAGTTGGGAAAGGGTTGAATGTCAGGGTCCATGACTAGGTAGCTGCTGCAAGGAAGGAGAGAGAAGATAGGGAGGAGAAGTGACAACAGTTTGAGCTAGCCTTGGCCCAGGAGAAAAGAGCCCTCATTGAATTAGAGAGACAAGAAAGGGAAAGCCACCGCAACTATGAGCTCGCGCATGAAGAGTTCCACTATCATAGGGCCGAGCATTCCACTCCACAGTCCGCCCTCAACAGCATAAGCTTGCTAATCCCGAAGTGGAATGACACTGAACCTGTGGCCAGGTTCAAACAAATGGAATGAGTCTTCACAAATTTCAAGCCTACCACAGCAGAAATCTCCTTGAGTCTTGGTGAACACATGGGCAGTAAAGGCCTAGTAGCTTTCTGTTCCTTAGCTGATGATGATCAGGGGGACCTCAAAGAGGTCAGGAGGTTATCAAGGCCTGAAAAATTATCCTGAATGCTGGGGACAACGGTGGCGTGACCAATCAAAGGAAGTGGGTCAAACTTGGGCAGATTGGGAATATCACAAGTCTCTAGCTGGTAAGCGTTGGCTGGAAGTCCTTGACATCACAATGTTTGAGGAACTTTTTGATCACATGCAACTAGAGTGCTGCTTCTTGGCTGATGATTGGGACACATACCACCCTCATGCCAGTTCCCTGGATCGGAAGATTATCACAACAAGTCACACCTCCTTTCAAGCCCAACCAAAGAATGGGCCCTCTTCTAAAGTCCCTAGTTGTACTCATTGCGAAAGGGTGGGGCACTTGGAATCCCAGTGCTGATCTAAGGGAGGAGCCACATCAGTGCCACCCCCTGGTCAATCCAAGCAACACAACATCCTCAACTCCCATCAGCTCCTCAAAACGACTTTAGCAAGATTTATTGTGCCACATGTAGTGTATGGGCACTCACCCCTCGAAAGAATTACCTTAGAAAAGCAGCTGCACCCACCAGTGCACTGGCAGTTACCAATCAGCAATCTCTATGTCCTCCTCAAGGTGGCTACCCTGCACATCAGGTCAAGGCATTTGAAGACGCTGGCACGCAAGTCTCCAGGATAAAGCAAGGCAAAATCCTGTATGGAGCTAAAATTGAGAAACATAAACTTGTCACCACTGATAGTATTAACTGGGTGAAATTGATTCTTCCAACAGTTTATTTGAGGGTCACCAGGCCCCATAGAGGCAAGCTTTGCACATTTGCAGTAGTAAATTATCTTCCTGGGGCTATACCTCCTCCTGGGACAGGACTCTTTGTCCCCACCTAACTCAAGACAACCCAGGGGTCCTGACCCCTCACAGTCTCCATCAGGGTAAAATAGTCGTCACATACCCGCCTCAGGAAAATGGCCAGTGCCACCTGAGCACCCTGAGCAGTGCCAGGCTCTGTCTGTCTCGGTCGTTGAACTCTTAGCAAATTTAATTCACGTGTCTGGCCCTGCCTTAGTGCTGGTGCCAGAACACACTGTAGTTCTCCCTTCAGGAGATCCCAAATGTCCCTCAAATTCTATGCCAGTGCCACTTGAGCATCCTGAGCAGAGCCATGCTTCATCCATCCTCAACTTTGAGCCAATTCTAAAGTTGAGCCTGTGCCTGGGCCTGCCTTAGTGTCAGTGCCAGAGCACGCCGTACATCTCCCTTCAAGAGATCCCAGTCTGGCCTCCCTCTCTTTGCCCAGCTGTGCCCCACTACCAGTGCCAGTAAGAGAGCCAACCCAAAGTTTGCAAGGGTCCCTTCCAGATTCCCAACCACAGCGGAAGCTCGCCCCCTGGCAAGGCCTTGCAACCCGTGCCTGGGTTGGTCATCGTAACCTGAGAGCCTGTCACGCCCATGAAGACTTCTTCCTCTCTTCCCAGTCCTCAGAAAATAAGACTCTGATGGAAACCTCTTCTATATCTCAGTTGTTCGCAGAACACAAGGAACTGCGATGGTGAAAGGTAGAAATTGTTGTCTGCCTCTGATTCAGTTGTTACAGCAGCCAGAACAGATGGGCACTTCAATGCCTTTCATGGACTCAGTTTCACTGATTCCTCCTACAACGTGAAACCATAGACCTAAAAGAGGGTCAAGGAAGAAAGGTCAGAGGTTTAGAGCATCCAGGTAGCTTGAGAGAACCACCAAGTTCTCCTGGCACTCATGTCATTCTGGCACAGTGCCCCATTTAATTCAAGTCTTGTAAGTACTAACCGTTTGCCTTGCCTAACTCTCCTATTAAACATCACATCCTAACTAATGCAGAGTACTAACCACTAGACCCTCTGGCAATTCAAGTCTTTGCCTTTCCTTTCATGCAATTACTTGCATGACAAATTTTGAAACACTCTAAAGGGAAAATGAATTCTATGTCACAGAGCCACAAGGCCGTGATGACACTAATGCCACATGGTACTCAACAAATGAGTAGTCACACAAATGCATGCAGGCTTTTAGATTTGTATGAGATGGTACTTTATTTTAACTAAGTTCAATTTCTACCTTAACAGGTAGAAATCCATCCTAGCCTATATGCATGCCCCATTGTATTTGTAATGCTTCAAGTATCATTATTGTACAATTTAAGTAGGGAAAAAGACCCCAATTCGGCTCATAGGCAATAAAACCCATAAGCTTGCCTTTATCTTAACCTCACGTACGTTGACCATTAACGACTCCACAGGAAAACCACCGAATATTTCACTCTAGTTCAGAAAATAACCCCAAAATGTCTCTATATATATATATATATATATATATATATATATATATACATATATATATATATATATATATATATATAAAACCAGGATGTCCTCTAACTTCTCTCATGCTACGTACTTATACTTTATGGTTGACATTGTCACTACAAAGTCTTAGAGCCAGATGCAATATATGAAGTAATTCTGATGTCCGTAGCTTAATTATTTCGGTCATCATGAAAATCATATCTCGCTCAAAACCTGCGCTGTATTATTTTAATGGAGTGATATGATTTTGACATTGGTGTCTAGTTTTAATGATCTAATACTTTTCCACAATACTTGAAATTGTCAGATAATGATTGGATTTACTCAATACTTTGCTCTAATGGGCAAATAATTTTCGTTATTAATCTAAGCTCATTCTTCTATTATTCTTCATTTATACGCTTTTTCCCAACATGCTTAGCATCAATCTAAGTCTTAACAATTCAAGTATTTTTGTGGTGCTCAGCCATTTCCACTATCATGAGGAGTCTAGGTTATGATAGCGAAGACTACATTCACACTTAAGCGCACCAATAAACATTCGTATTCTCTCACATATGAGCAGCGATTTGGCGAACATCGACCGTGAGTCTCTCTCTCTCTTCAAATAGGTTTATTCTTCATATTGAAATATCTATGATTCAAGTAGGTGGAAATCTTCTGTGAATGCTATCATTGAACATGAATTACTTCTTTACATATTTATCTGTATATTTGTTTATCTACTTATTTCATTGCTTACAAATTTTACTTGTTTCCTTCCTGATTTCATGCCTTACTTGCTCGATTGCTTACAATCTTATGGTCCCCTGGTCTATCTATATTTTTATGTGTTTGTTTGCATACTACTTATTTGCTCGCTTATGTATTCATTTATTCATTTGCATATTTGTATTTATTGGTTTATTTATTGTCACACATGTAGCACATCTAATCTAATTGTTGTTTATGAAATAATCACAAAACTGATTATCTTGAACATGAACGCGATCATTATGTTAAGAATGATACCAAATGTAACATCTGACTTTTGGTTTTATGCAAAATTCATTTTCAAATAAATTTCCTTAACATCACAAACACCTTAACTCTCTGGTATGGTTTACCTGCGTCTTCTTTTGGCTTGATTTTTTACCTTTTCTGTTTTTTTTTTCTTTTTTAATGCGTTTGTCTTCCTTATCAATATTTCAGTTGAATGTCAATTTCTAGGTTGGTGTCACCTCAAAAGCCTGGATATCACACACATATTGGCGAATACCAGAGCTGAAATTAAGATTTCTCACATTCTTTTTGAGAAATGGTAAAACCAGAAGTACTATTGTTTGTGCATCTTAAAGATATTTGGTTCTATAATGAACATATAATAATTACTGAAGATTGACGTGCAGCGATAAAGACAGATAACCATAATTTTTTTAATATGGTATTTATTCAGAATTTCTAATTGTTCAACCATCATGAACAGCGGTCTTTGGGAGCAAATGAATGTTTTCAGGAAAGGTGAAGTTCGTTAGGAGGCAATGGCAATTTTACAGGCAGGTTAATATTATTATTACTTATATCATTACTCCTTGGAATTTGAAATATTTATCAAAATTCAGATATATGACATTTTACTAAGAACCCACACTTCATGAGAATCTATATTATTGCGGCTGACAACATTAACTTGATTTACGTTCAAGTAGTTAAGCTTGACCCTTTAAACAGTTGTCCAGGTTATTGTACTTAGCTTCTCTTTAGTGAATTCTGTATCTGGTTCAATATAAGGCAGCTGTTCCTGTTCTAAAGAGCTAAATCAATTGTACTGACCTTTTTAAGCATTAAAATTATTTTTTACTCTTTGAATCGCATTTTTAGGTTGTAAAACCGAGTGCTTGTACGAATATAGCATATTCAAAAAGGAATTGGAATTAACACGAAAGATCCAGAACTCCGTTGTTTTAATTACCTCAGGAAATTAGCTTTTTATCTATTTCCATTAGTGCATGAACTCTTATTTCATATTCCTCCTTATAGCGTTAGTATTTTAAATAAATGTAATTTCTATTAATTTGCCTACTATTTTTGAGTTTGTCTTCTTAACATAAGAGTATTAGTTTTATTTTTCCTTTTTACATTCGTTCTCCTTCATATTCTCAATACCTCTTCTTTGCTACCTGTTTTGTATTTTCACTCATCTCTGCCATTCTGTCCAGATTTGATTTGTTTATTTATTTATTTATTACCATCTATGTTAGTATTATTGCCATCTTAGAATTTTACTCTCATGTCAGATCTTAGTTTCGAAGAAGGAATGTCCACCAGACTAGGTAAGACAGACGAGTTTCTGGGTTATTTTCGAAGAATAAGACTTACATGACACAGGGTACACGTAAAAGATTGCTTGTGATTGTATAATTAGAACAATACTTGACACAGGGTACACTAAATAGATTGTTTGTAGTTGTAATTAGAATAATACTTACCTGACACAGGGTATGCCAAATAGATTGCTACTAGTTGTAATTAGAATGATACTTACCTGGCACATGTACGCCAAATCGATTGATTGCAGTCGTAATTAGAATCATACATGGCACAGGGTACGCCAAGTAGATTGTTTGTAGTTGTAATTAGAATAACGCTTATCTGGCACCGGGTATGCCAAAAAGTGTTTGTGGTTGTAATTAGAATATTACCTACCTGGCATAGGGTACATCAAATACATTGTCTGTAGTTGTAAATTGAGATAATAATACTTTACCTGGCACTGGGTACTCCAAATAGACTTGCCCTTTAGTTTGTAATTAGATAAATATGTTTACCTGGCACAGGGTATTCCAAATAGACTGCCTCTAGTTGTAATTAGAATAATACTTACCTGGCACTGGGTATTCCAAATAGATTGCCTTTAGTTGTAATTAGAATAATATTTACCTGGCACAGGGTATTCCAAATAGATGGCCTTTAGTTGTAATTAGAATACTTACCTGGTACAGGGTATTCCAAATAAATTGCTTCTAGTTATAATTAGAAGTATACTTACCTGACACAGGATACGCCAAATAGATTGTTTGTGTTTGTAATTAGAATAATACTTACCTGGCAGCAGGGGACACCAAATAGAATTACCTCCAGTTGTAATTTAGGAGCATAACTTTACGTCCTTGGCACAGGGTACTCCAAATACATTGCGTTCTAAATTGTAATTAGAAAGGCCATACTTACCTAGGCACAGGGTACTCCAAATACATTGCTTCTAGTTGTAATTAGAAGCCTACTTACCTGGCACAGGGTACTCCAAATACATTGCTTCTAGTTGTAATTAGAAGCATACTTACCTGGCACAGGGTACTCCAAATACATTGCTTCTAGTTGTAATTAGAATAATACTTACCTGGCACGGGTACTCAAATATATCTATTGAATTGTAATAGACCTGGCATACTACTATTGGCAAGGGTACCCAAATAGATTTGCTTCTGATGTATTAGGAAGAATACTTACCTGGCACAGAGTACACCAAATACATTGCTTCTAATTGTAATGTACCTGGAAGCCAATACTTACCTGGCACAGGGTACACAAATAGATTGCGGGTTCCAAATAGATGTATTGAGAATAATACTTACCTGGACTGGTACACCAAATAGATTGCTTCTAGTAATTGAGATAATACTTACCTGGCACAAAGGGTACCAAATGCTTCTAGTGTAATTAGAATAATATTTACCTTGGCACAGAGTAACCAAATACATTGCTTCTAGTGTAATTGGAATGTACTTACCTGGTCAGGGTACACCAAATAGATTGCTTCTAGTTGCAATTGGAATGATACTTATCTGGCAAAGGGTACACCAAAAAGATTGCTGTCATTTCCTTTGCTTCTTCCAGTATTACGTATGTGGTTCCTAGTTCATCAACCTCTCTGCTATATCCTTTATCTTCTGATATACTAAGCACTGAAGACTCCTTCCGCAGTCCAGGATTCCATCCTCTCACATCTGGTCCTCGGTTCTCCAGCTTGCTTCAGTTTGGAATGCTTTTAATGCTTCTGAATCTTCATCCTCCACTGTCATTGCCTAATGAATGGTTTTGTTTTTTGGCCTGCAGGTGATGGGTAAGCTGATGTTCGCGTTCTTCATGGTGTCTTGTTGATGAGATTATCTTCTGGGGCCTCAATTTCGTCTGGAGCTTCCGTACTTGTGTGGCTCTCCCTCAGCTATTCCCTTTATATCTATTGGCTCTTCTTTTCTTCTTGTTATCTACTTCTCCAACTATTCCTCCTTCGTTGCACACAGCTGTCTGTTTTTTCCTAAGTCTCAACTTGAGATCTTCCCTCGTCTTCCACAATCCAGGATTCCATCCATTCACATCTGGTCCTCAGGTCTCCAGCTTGCTTCTCTCTGGAAAGCTTTTAGGGCTGTTGCATCGTCGTCCTCCGCTGTTATTCTTTTCTCTGAGCTGCCTTTTACCTTAGATTTCAAATCGGATGCATGCGAGCTCCGAAGCCTTCAAAGATGACTTCTAAGGATCTCGAAGCTTGGATCCAGTGAACCTCATAGCGTTGGGTGTACAGTTCATTTTTCAATCCATCTTTGTATCTTGAGTCTTCGTGTCAGCATGTGAATTTAATTTCATTATTCCTTTCTTGGTCGAACTTCACTGGGTGGCAGGCCAGACCTGGAGCCTCAAGGATTCTAAAACGACTTCGGGGTAAACCAACCCTCAGGCTTGAGCTGAAGTCTAATTATATTTCTCCTAGTCAGTTTTGCTGCTTACTGAATGCTTCCCACCCTTCAAGGAAGAGATTCCAGTAGATCTGAAGCAGCATGTTAGTGGGGGATGACCGATGCTATGGCGGAGTGTGGAGTCTGGGACTCCAGACTTCGGAGAATGAATGGGACTTGAGGAAATGGGCAGGAGGGTTCTGCCGCATTTGACTTGGCATCTTTTAATTCTGGATAGTAGCCATTCCTTGAGAAGTACTTAAAACGTATGAGCTGATTTTGTCTAGATTGCCTATAGAACTGGTTTGTTTTTTGTTTTTTTGTGTCCTGCAAGAATCATTTGGTATTAGGACCGGATGGTTCGCGTTCTTCATGGCATCTTCTTGATGAGATTATTTTCGGGGGCCTCAATTTCCCTGTGCATTTCTCTCGAAATGCGTCCGCAGCTTCCGTAATTCTGTGAATTTCCCTCAGCTATTCTTTATATCTATAGCTCTTCCTTTCTTTCTTGTTGTCAACTTCTCATACTATTCCTCCTTCGTGACAGCTGTCTATTTTTTCTTAAGTCTCACTTTGAGATCTCCTCGTCTTTCGTCTCTTTGTTTTCTCGATCTCTTCGTCTTGATGTCTAGCCATTCCAGCTACCTCTTTCCGTAGATCTCCCCGAGGTTTCCGTTCATCGATTGCAGGAATTCGTAGAAAAATAGGCGTGATCCGTGAGGATAATGCAAGTACGTGTGTTTTTATGCCTTTCCTTTCGAAATTCTTCCGTTCGAAGTTTTGGATTTTCAACATGCCGTGGAAATTTCTGCCTGTTTCTTATATGTTCGAGAAAAAAAAAGCGGAAATTTATCATTTGTCTCCAGTATATCAACTTCCTCGACATAATTTCAAGTCAGGCGTTCTTTTTATAATGTTATGATGACGTGTGCAACAACAGAATATTTTACCTTGTGTTTATATTTACTTCTTTTTATGTACTTATATCTCATTAGATACATACTGTATGAGTGTGATATTATAGGTCTTTCACTGAACGATTTGGTACGCTTGATGTAACTTCAAATGTTGTTATACTTCTCTCTCTCTCTCTCTCTCTCTCTCTCTCTCTCTCGCAAAATACAGCTATTGGTGAATTGAGAGTGAGTATCGCATTGCCAATTGGCGGCCACACCGACCGTTACGAAGGAAAATTTACCCGGCAATTTAGACAAAACAGTTGTTGTCGGTGCTGTGATTTTGCAGATGTTCTTGCTAAAGATTGCAATGCAGATATACTGAGCTTTTGAATCTTTTCTTGTAAAGAAAATCAGGTGGCCGAGTGTGACATCTGTTCGGTAAACGAGGCTTGCTCAGAGAGAGAGAGAGAGAGAGAGAGAGAGAGAGAGAGAGAGAGAGAGCATTATATCGCCAGCAATAATATGCTAGGAAGTTTGACATCTGTTTGACATCTGTTCAGTAAACCATGCTTGATTGGCGAGAGAGAGAGAGAGAGAGAGAGAGAGAGAGAGAGAGAGAGAGAGAGAGAGAGAGAACATGTATCGCCAGCAATGATATGTTAGGAAGTTTGACATCTGTTCAGTAAACGATGCTTGTTTGTCAGCGTTATTATTACCAGACACTTGTAGATTATATTTGTCTGCGAGAGAGAGAGAGAGAGAGAGAGAGAGAGAGAAAGGCATCTATATATCGCCAGCAATGATAAGCTAGGAGAAAATATGCTTCAACCTGAATGACTGTTTTCGAAGCAGCTTCGTTGTCATGAAAATGAGACGAATTTCCTTCGACTCAGAAGTCGAATTCAGTCTCTTATTTTTTGTTACATTTTTCTCCACGATTTTATTCGTTTATTATTAGCTCTCTATTGATTTTTTACGTCAAGTGGTTAAAGATAATGAATTTAGAAGATTGTGGTTTTTTTTATTGTAAAATTGTTTAGCATTTTGAGGTTGGTGATCTAAGGAGTCGTGGCGGTATTGTTTTTGAATGCGTCTCGGGAGAACAGGGTGAATCTGGCACTTGCTGATGTGTACCGGTTTATGTAGTAAAAATATGTGAATGGTCATAATTGGTTTTCATTGCCCTCATTCTTTATTGTTCAACCTTCCATAGAGTTTCATTATGTTAGGTTATGGAGTTTAGAAATCTTTTCACATTCATACTATCACGTGATATGACATGTTGTGCACCTGGCAGTGAGTCATGGAGAAAACAGTGACTGTTGTGGGTGCTTATCAGTTGCTTATCTGAATTTGAATGGAGTTTAGAAATCTTTTTGCATTCATACTATCACGTGATATGACGTGTTGCGCACCTGGCAGTGAGTCATGAAGAAAGTCAGGAGAAGGGAGTCATAATTTATTTTACTCATATTCATATCTTTTCATATACCCACTCACGCGGGTTAGGTTATGTTAGGGGACTTAGAATTTGTTCCTCATATTCATATTTTTCATACACTCATGTGGGTTAGGTTAGATTAGGTTAAGGGACTTAGAATTTTTTCCCTCAGATTCATGTGAAATGGCGGTTTTTCGTCCGAAGAGTATATCTTGAGCCAATGGGGTTGAGTATTTGACTTGGGTTAGGTTAGGTTTGGTTAGGTTAAGGGACTTAGAATTGTTTTCTCTCATATTCATATTTGTGTGTTCACTATCAATCATATATTAAACTGTTAAAAAAACCCAGTGTGATGACTGTTATGACGGAGTGGATTTTTTTAATGACGATTAAAATGGGACGTTTGGTAAATTAGACCATTCACAGCTAATACCTTCCAGGACGTTGCCAGGTTGGAAACTACTATGAGATTCAGGGCCTCTGTAACACGGTTTTTTCGCAATAACTTTTTATCTATGCATTTCATAAATATAACGCTCATTCAGAATACACATTATATCTACACATAAATTTTGACTCTATTCTGCATTACGTAGGTTGAATAAATTTGGTACTTATAATGTAAAAGTGACTTTTTTTGAAGACGGGCCAACTTACTCAGAGAAAAGGTTTCGAACGCACTCGTTACGTAACTTATGACAGTATTTCTTCCCTCTTTCTCGATGGATGATTGGCTATACGTAACGGAGGCTAAACCTCTGGCAACAATGACGTACAAATTTAAATACAAGCAAAGCAGTACACCTTTATGAACTCTGGAACCTCTCCACTGATAATTGTCATAATGAACAAACCAACAAATATGGTAATAAATACAAAAACACTTCGATTATTAGTCTAACTCCTAAAATAGATTTCCTAAGAAATCACAGTCTACTTTATAGGTCACAATCAGATTGACAAGATGTAGGGAATAGTTGGTAATTTTCAAAAACATAGTAGACAAGCTTGATTTGATAACTGCTATATCCAATGTCAAACAATTTTTATTTATTGGCTATCTACCTATTTACTGAAAAAAAATAGCCGGTACCATATATTGGCTTTAAACCTTCACCCTTAATTATCGTCAGAATGATGACTTCATGAGGCTCCACCCACTTTCGCCTCGTTATAATTCAGGATAAACACTGAAGGCTACCATGGGCATTGTTGGATTAGAAAATTTAACTTCTGGCTATAAAAACTAATTTCTCGAGTAGTTGTAAGAAGTGCTAAATGATCCTCAAGAATCCAAGCAGTTGGCCTAAACGTTTAATTCATGTATATTACTGCTATACTGTTGCGGCACTACTGCTACAGTAGTATTACTACGCTAGCACTGATACCCCACCCACATCTATGTAAAGTTCCGCCATTCATTAAGTCTTTGGGTTTCTGAGCCGATGGAGTTTCAGTCTAGTGGATGGGCGGGGCAACATTTCGTCAAAAGGTGTTTAGCTTGCTTACGTAATGAATGTTTTTCGACTCTTGGCTCGTAATCATTGGCCATGGCTAGATCATTTTTACTCTATAAAAATTAAAACTATCAGGTTTAGGTTATTGATAATGCTGACAAAATTTGTGTGGTTGTAAAATATACATATGTCAACTTTCAGCTACACCCGATGCTTTGACAAGGAGCAAAGTCCAAAAAACCGTGTTACAGAGAACCTGAATCTCATAGTAGTTTCATGGCGACTCCTAAATCGGTTGGTATACATACCTACTTCCCCTTGCTCCTTGATCTGGCGAGTATTGACTTGTATTTACTAGATTCTGTGGATTTGAGAAGTAGGATAGAAATGGCTAATAACAGCTGGATTTTGGGTATAGATATAAATGCAGAGTTGAACCATTTGGATGTGGAGAAGACAAAATTATGGATTAATAGGGATAACCCGCACTACAACGCCATGTCCGCTTTGAATGAGGCTTTATCAGTATAAAACGTTTATCATTGGAACGAATGAATCATCTATATTAATTGATCAGGCGTTTAGAACGTGTATTCCCTAGAAGTTAACTGTCGCCTAGGTTGATATGAAGAATTTTTCGGGAGAATATGGGAACGTTATATAATATTCAGAGTACATTCCCCGGGAGAATAACGCAAATATCTTATGAAACGCAAAAGGCAATCGGGGCTAGGCATGAAAACATGATCACTTACAATGCTTTTAAAAGGGGGAGATATATTTTCTGTTTTAGTTTCACGACCAAGGATATGGAGGATTCGCTACCGGTCGAAATTTCCGCTAGTATGAGGACAACAATTAGATTGTCAGGACCAGTGGCAAAGCCTCACTTAGTGATGTTTTTTGGGGATACGGAAGGTATTTTATCAATCGATTCAGATAGGATAATTCAGTTAGGGCCGTTAATTAGATATTTAGGAATATTTGCCCCAGATGATGTAGGAGGATTTATATTAGCGTTAAGTATAAATAAACCCTTAGTCTTTACATCTAACATTTTAGTTTAGATTCATCTTCGGGTATTGATAATATAGGTCACTGGGTAGAGACTTAGAAATATCTTTAAATGACACGTTAGGGCCGTTAATTAGATGTTTAGGAGTATTCGCCTTAGATGATGTAGGAAGATTTATATTACTGTTAAGTAGAAATAAACCTTTAGTCTTTATATCTAACACTTTGGAGTCACTTTCTGGTATTAATAATATAGGTCACTGGGTATGTTTCTACGTGGAAGGATAACCCAGAAGTTTTATTATCTTCTTTGACAGTTACGCTATCGAGCTTGAATTTTATTCGCAAGGATTTTTCAGATTTCTGCGTAATCAGGCTGAATATACCGTTTACTAAGTTAAAAGACAGATACAACCGGATATTTTGCATAAGTGAGGACTTTGCGTTCAGTTTTCCGTACACTGCGCCAGTCACCATGGAATAATAAGGGATATACTATCGGGAATGTAAGAGGTTTTATCAGTACACCATTTACACAGTGATCGGTGGGTAACGAGATATTATTTCAAATTTTCCAAATAGACGAAATGTTCAGATTGAAAGTCGGGTAGTAAGAAGAGTCATAACGGATAACAAATGTTTAAAGCGGAGGGATAGATGCTCCGAGGATAGATGACACACGCTGTATCCTATTATAAGTAGTACTAAGTATGGGCATTAGCTACAAAGCCCACTTCACGTTAAGTAAGGAAGATAATGTTTACAACTTAAGCTTGAGGGGAAAATCATACGGGCGTCCCAAGTAAGCTGGAGGTCAGGCCTCAATTAACATTCAAAAAGATTTTAATGACCTTCAACATTTCTTTTTCGTGGGAAAAAAAACTACACTTAAACGCTTTGGTTATTATCTCCCTACTTTCTGCAAACGATTTAACCTTATGGTCTTCCAGACAAAGTACCAGGCACCCCTAACAGTGCCCCTTTATCTCCTAGTTTAGGTGACTTCCTTTCTTCATCCATCCCTATCACCTTAGGTCAGTCATTCCAAAACCACTTTCATCCTCTTCACAAATAATATATTAACATATATTCATCAAATCATTTTTTTTCTATTCCTGCATTATTTTTTTTTTAAATCCTCTGGAAAATCATCGTTTCGTGTTTTTTCTGCTTTTATTCAAACAGTCTGAAGACAGCTAACATATAGTCACTCATTTTTGTGAATTTAATTCTACCCAGTGCAGCTGAATTCTTTTTTCAATTCCTGATATTCTACAGAATATTTTATAGGTGGCTGGCCTCGGTTTTGCAAAGCTATCTTTACAGAAGAAATGTTTTGGTACTCAATCTTTTTATTGATGTTCTCATGCCCTGAGACAATGCATTAATGGCCGGAGTCATTGGCAGTTCTTAGGGAAGTTTTGACAAAGTGGTGACATTAGCTTGTATCGTTTTTGTAGTCTTTACTGTTCCTGGAGTATTTAGATATGTGAATACCCGTGAGTATATGCTTTTGTTTAAATGTTGCTATGTACACACATATTAATTTAATGTTTCTTTACCCAGTTGGGTATTTTCAAGGGGTGGGTTAGGTTAGGTTGGGTTTGGTTAAGGGACATATAATTTTTTTACTCATTATCATATATATGTGAAATGATGATTTTTTTCATCCATAGAGTATATCTTGAGCCAAAATGGGGTTAGGTATTTTTAAGGGGTCGAGCGAGA
Source organism: Macrobrachium nipponense (assembly GCF_015104395.2). Classification (NCBI taxonomy): domain Eukaryota; kingdom Metazoa; phylum Arthropoda; class Malacostraca; order Decapoda; family Palaemonidae; genus Macrobrachium; species Macrobrachium nipponense. Next base: position 158,445,050 of record NC_087200.1, read on the forward strand.
CCATGGTTCTCTTATCCGAAGATTTATTCATGAGCCATTTTGGGGTTCTTTTCTGAACTAGAGTGAAATATTTGGTGGTTTTCCCGTGGAGTCGTTAATGGACAACGTACGTGAGGTTAAGATAATGGCAAGCTTATGGGTTTTATCGCCTGTGAGCCGAATTAGGGGTCGGGTGTTGAGGTTGAGCCAAAATGGGGCCTTTTTCCCTACTTATTTGCATAGTGGCTTAACCACAAACTTAAATCAATTTCCTATTCAGTTAAACCAAGTAGTACTAAATAATTGCAGGTGCTGCAATTATTAGTCTTCATGCATGCCACTTCAACTTTTGTTCATTATTAAAAGCTGACACCTTAGAAGTATCATTCTAACTTGTTTTGCGAAGGCTTTAGGAGAGAGGCAATAACGTAAAACAGTCTAACTTACAGATGTTCACACCTGAAAGAGGAGTAAAACAGTTTGTCCTCAGGGGAGCTGCTAGAAATATTTATTGATACTTCTCACTTCACCATGTTTTCCTTTTGAAAAGTCAGTCCAAGCCCAAGGAGATGAGCCTTTTGCAACTCCTTGTTTTCAAGTTTGAATCTAACAATAGATGCATTAAGGTCCAAAGCACCCTTCCATTAAATCCTCCTGTACCTTGCTAAAGCGTCACTCTAAATTTACTTTTATGAAATGTTGGCTGAAGATCTTTCCTTCCAGATAGTGCCTTGTTCTGGGGATACATGCAAACTAATGTCTAACGGTATTCGCACACCAGTGAACTCTCACCTGAGTTGCCTGAGGCACTGAAAGCTGGCATTTTGGGGAGGTCATAAAAGGCCAGGACAAAGGCCAAGCGAGAGAGACGCAGATCGAGAGCCATGGAAGTAACATGTAGCTCGTGGCTCTCCAAATTCCTTTGTTCTGACCAGGAGGCTCCCTATCTAAGAACCCCTCAGAGGATCTATTTAGAGGTCCACTTGATAAGGGCTCTATTAACGTTGACTGACGCAATTTCCACTCGGAATTTAAGCTAAAGTCTGGTTAGAAGGTTCTTTGGTGCACTCTTTTGTTCTTATCTTATTCTCATTTCCGTTCCTTTCTTTTCCACGTAATAAGGCCTGTTGAATCATTGTTGATATCAATCATCAGTGTTAATAGTAAACTTACTGATCATAAATTGAGTCTTCGGCAATTTCCCTTTGTACAGTTAGATTTTGTTTTAATTTATCGAGTATCAATGTGCCCTTTCTCTGTGTTTACAGAGAGATTATATAACGGTATATTCACCATCTGCTCCACTGTACCCACATCCAGAAACCAAGCACGTCCATTAAATTTTTGGATATTTCAGTATTGTTATTTGGCACTCGATGTTTTGTTTTAAGTTCTTACATTACTTAATGTGATAAACGCCAAGGTAAGAGTAAAAGATGAATCAACACTCATAACAATAACAATATATATATATATATATATATATATATATATTAATATTATATATATATATATAGATTAAACTAGTTGTATTTAATATTCTTATATGTCAAAATTGTGATAGTTTATGCGGAGAATTTCTATATTTAAACCAGTGCCTGCCTTGGTTTATCCATGCTTCACGGACTTTCCTCTTTAGAGCTTTGTTATTTCTCCGAAAGTTTATGGCGGAACTTCTCGTGTGCTTAAAAGATGAGTCCATGCAGTGACTATTTGAATGTGAATGTTTAACAGGGAAGACATTCCCACGGGGATTTGTACACATGTGGGTGCATATTATGATCTTCAACGGAGTCAAGACGATCTTTTATATGTTACGTACGGTCCCGAAACCCAGACCAAGATTCCTGCAATCTTCATGATTATGTAGGGACTAATGAGGAGGAAATTAACCCTGGATTGGACGACGGCAAATCTAACACTGGTTTCACTACCCCTACACAATCATAGTTACAAAAAAATAAATACATTGATAAATTGAGCTTATTTGTATAAAGATTGTTGCTTTTTGTTATTGATGCTAAGCAAAAGCCAAAGGAATGCAGACTGGAAAGGTGAGGAATTGAGGTTGTTTTTAAAAGGATGGGATTATTGAAAGGTAACATTAGAAGAAGACAAATGAGCAGTTTAGTGAAATACTGACAAAGATGGCAAAATCTAGACCACAAAGTAGTATTCAGTGTGAAGAAAATAGTGATGAGAATTAGCGACAGCTCACCACAGTCGTTTGCCACAAACTCTCCTGTGCTCAACATAGCTTAGTTCCTCACTGGACGAGTGGGTTGCGTACATGGGCGCCCGCACGTAGGGACAAGAGGGGGCACTTGCCCCCCTGAAATCCTTGAAAATTATATATAATACTAATATATATATATAATATATATATATATATATATGTGTGTGTGTGTATGAATAATTATCACATCACCGTGATTCATATATATCATTCGAGCTACAAATGTCCTCTAATATCTAATTCGCTCTACATCGGAATTGATATATTTTCAATATATGTACCAAGGGAAATTTTTAGTTGATAATAATTTCGTCCCCCTCATGGGATCGAACCACCGTCCAGTGGTTCGATCCCATGAGGGGACGAAATTATTATCAACTAAAAATTCCTCTTCGGTACATATATGAAAATATATCAAATTAGATATTAAAGGACATTTGTAGCTCGAATGAAATAAATAATTATATATTATATATATATAATATATATATATATATATATATATATATAGATGTATATAAACTAATTGCTTTATTAATTAAAGAAATGCAGGCGCTGATACAGTTTTCGGAATTAACTTGCTAGGTCAAAGGGTCAAAAGTGTTTATCTGCTTGATACCAGAAACTATCCAGGTATGTATTAAGAAGATTTGCTCCCCCTTGGAAAAGATATTGCGGGAGCCCATGGTTGCGTACCCATCTATCAATCTGCTAGCCCGAGTTCGCTCCCAGCTACCGCCAATGTGGAGCCAGAATAATATCTTTCTGGTGATTAGAAATTCATTTCTCGATATAATGTGGTTCGGATCCCACAATAACCTGTAGGTCCCTTTGCTATGTAAGCAGTTGGTTCCTAGCCACGTAAATAAAAAATCTAAACCTTCGGGCCAGCCCTAGGAGAGCTGTTAGTCAGTACAGTGGTCTGGTTAAATCAGTGGCTCGTGTACTCCTGGCCTATGTACTGTAGCAAATCGCTAGCCTTATTTGGGAGTAAAAACTGCGCGATCATATGTAGTTCAAGTATTATTATTCTAGCTCAGGTGAAAAGGCTTTGAGTGTTCACCAAAATATCAAGCAGCTATGCCATGTTGAAATCTTATAATGACCACTATCCATCTCCACTTCAGCTAGTTATCAAATACTATCTCATCGTTTCTGTGGAATAACGTCTTAAGGAATAGTCTGTTCAGTAAGAGATTTTGGCAGTCTCTCATTCACAACCTGCTATAATTTTTGCTAGCATAGTGCAGTATCAGAAGTAAACAGTCAAATCAGTTTGTTCTTGAAATTGAGGAGAAATTCCAACTTCGTTTATAGCAATTCGGACTAAATTCCTTGTGACGCAACAATGACGTTACTATAGGCTCTACCCAACCACCTCTCTCTCTCTCTCTCTCTCTCTCTCTCTCTCTCTCTCTCTCTCTCTCTCTCTCACACACACACACACACACACACACACAGAAAATACGGCCACTTGAGCCTTGATTTACACTTTAAAAACTGATGTGTATGTTGTATTGTATATTTTCTTTTGAGGGTTACAGATAGAGAACCTGAAAGTATAGTGAGGCAACTGGTGATATGAACAGGATCAGGATGCAGCATAGTAGTTTGGTGGATTTTTTTATGTTTCCCGTTTTCTTCGTTTGGCGACATGGGACGATGGTAGCAGTCACAGGCTATACCCGGCCCGCAGGCATATTTACCTGAGCAATTATGGCGAGTATGCTACGTAATTGTCCACCGGGCTGCAGGAATACAGTTGCATTGAGACTTTTCACCCTATATAACAAGGAGAAAGCCGCCAGTTATCTAAGGTTCAGTTTGAATAGGTGACTGAAAGTTACAGCAACCACTTCAGTCACTGACATCAAATAAGGAGAGAAAAGTAGTCGATAAAAGAATGGCCAGAATAAAATTAGCGTTGACATCACCTGAAGTGCCAGGTCCCCGAGGGTATCAATGTCCTTCCTTAATCTTTCAATCTATGTTCAAGGGTCTGGAAACTGGGAGGAAATTCAAGGAGAGAGAGAGAGAGAGAATCGTTGTTGGAATTTCTTCTAATTTTCATGAACAAACTGACTTAACTGCTTAGTTTTGGTACTCCATTATGCTAACAAAAATTACGACGGGATGTAAATTAACTGCCAAACTCTCATGCTCATCCGACTATTCTTTAAGAAGTTATTCCCCAAAAAACGATGACTTAAGGCAAGTGAAATGTATAGTAGTGTAGCCCTCTCGCTCAAGTTGCTATATGTATTTGAAAAGGAAAGGAAAAGGTGGTTGAAATACGTAAGGCTGCTTATATGCACAGTGGCTGAAGGGCTCCTGGTAGCTGCGTATTATGAGTAGAAATCTTAGTAACAATTTTTTATGATACTCGTTTCCGCTATAGTTTTTTACCTGTTGAAACGCTTCACATCAGTATGATGAACCATTAGTAGTAACTACGATAGTACCTTGAGGACAAACGACACACGCATGTCAGAGTTGGTTCTTTTAGATGCCGGATCATATGAGGAAGCGAGAAAACTTTTTCCCAGTTCTATTCTATCGTCTAGATGTATTTCCTTTTCTATCATTTCCTTTGTCTCCTGAACATAACCAGCACTCCTGATTGTTTTCTCGATCCATTTTACCATTGATTGTTTTGTTGATTTTTTTTTTTACTTTGATTGTGTTGTTCATTCATCTTACTTTTTAACCTGTTTTGTTGATAAATTTTGTTCTTCAATGCTTTGTTAATTCTTATTGTTTTTATTGCGTGTTGTGATGTAAATGCTTTGGTTAGTTTTGTTGATCCGTTGTACTTTTATTGTCTGCTTTCATGATCGTATTTCCTTTGATTACATAGTTTGCTGCTACACTTTACTTTATTGTTTTCATTTGTTATCCTTTCTTACGCTTCCTCCTATAATTCTATCGGTAGCTAATGCGGTTAGATATTGTAAATATGCTTTTTTGAAATTAGCATTTGTGTAAATATTTACAATCCTAATTTTGTAGATTTCAACCAGCCGTTGTTGTCGAAAGGAGATTTACAGATTATCACGTGATGCTCTATCGGTTCATTAGAGAAAATCTGCCGCATTCGTCCATATCTGTTGATCATCATCATTAGCAGAGAGCAGGATTAAATTCAGTCATTTTGGTGAAAAGCTTTTTTTTCGTGAAAGTTATGTTTTAGCGATGATTTTGATTTACATGTTTGCTTTTGTTTGGTAAAGACTGTTCCATCATAAACTATGAAAATTATGTTACTGAATTGAGGCATATTTGATTTCATAAATTGGGAATGTTTATACATATGATTTTTATCAATGTTTCCGTTGCAGTCCAACAATATTTTTCTACCATTTTGCCTATTACTTGGTAGGTTCTCTGGAAACGAGTCATTCCTTACATGATAATAATATCCATATTATTTTTATATTAAGGCTATAATTTTTTCTTCCCCTTATTATTATTATTATTATTATTATTATTATTATTATTATTATTATTATTATTACTTTAGTATGTTTCTTAGGCTCTCACTGAAAAATTATCCTGCTTTCATCCACTATATACAGTATCACCAATTTATTGATTGTTTGAATTACTTTTGTTGTAAAATTTCCCAGTTTTTGTTTTAAAGTGTTTTGAAATCATGTACCACCTCATTCTTTACTCACGACATACATTCTTTAGCCTGTGACATGCGATTATGTCTACGTTAACTTTGATTTTCATCTCTTGTTTTCATCTCTTGTTGTTTTTGTTAATCATATTGCTCATATCTGTACAGTTAAATGAATCTAAAGATTATTCGATATGTAATTTAACGATTTATTGAGAGATTACATACATATCTGAAGCATTTTCGATAATCCACACTGATTCCGTTGATTATTATTATTATTTCGTAATAACTCAAAGTATACTCTCCTTCATGTGATGCGTATGTGGAACCGTGCCTCTTCTTGTGCGCTGTTGTTTCTGGCGTTGTAATATTCTACATTGGAAAACAACTGCATTGGCTGCTCATATATGGCACCAAGGTCCATGGTCGTTTCCACCATTTATTATGCATGGTTTATCTGATCCCAAATATGCATGTGGTTGCTTATTCAGCCCGATATTCGCTTTGCGAGAAAGTCAGTATTTTTTGGTGGACCACTTTATTCAATACATGGATTCAAAGGTTGTTTTCTAATTCAGACTTATCTTTACTACTATTATTATTGACTTTATCTTGAATGCTGCAGCTAATCAGAACTCGCCTTATATGCTGAATTTTGTGCCTCTTCATGCGTTTATTTCAGCACCTTCACAGAATCGAGTTTGATGTGCTTGCCTTACGTTAATTTTCAGTAAATTTTGTAAATGTCAGAGTATGTACTATAAAAACCTTGAGGAGCCGCAACACTACATTCACTGCATGGTATTCACCCTCCTCCAGTTCGTTTGTATTTGGTTATACAATTTCATTTACTCTCTCGGCTTTGATTACGGTTAATTCCTATACTTTTTCGGTTTTAGTTTTCTGTAAAAGGAAACAACGGATACGGCTTTGTCTGTCCGTATGCACTTTTTCTGTCGGCCCTCAGATCTTAAAAACTATTGAGGCTAGAGGGCTGCAAATTTGTGCGTTGATCATCCACCTTCCAATCATCAAACATACCAAATTGCAGGCCTCTCGCCTCAGTAGCTTTTACTTTATTTAGCCATAATCGCACTTCTGGCACCACTATAGGTACCAACAACACAGGCCACCACCGGGCCCCGGCTAAGAGTTTCACGGTCCGTGGCTGAGGCCACAACCGGACTGTGGCTGAGTTTCATGGGCAGCGGCTAAGAGTTTCATGGGCTGTGGCTAAAGTATTAATAAAGCATTATACGATGTACAGAAAACTCGATTGCACCGAAGAAATGTTGGTGCATTTTTTACCTGTTTTATTTTGTCTTGACAGTTGTGTTGGTGCATGTCTGTAGTGTGCAGATCTTGATAATATGTTTTATACCGCATATTGGGTTACGTGTTTATGCCCTCTTAGGTAATCTCAGCCCAGGTCTCTCAGAAGTTGGCCAAGAGCTAATTTACTTCTTTGGAGGAACTTGGGCCGAAATTATCTTTCCGCGCTCAGCGGCCGACTGAACCGCCTTCCTCTCAAGATCTTTCTCCTCAGCACAGCGTCACTTGAGGAGAAATTTGGTTGTTTCCCAGAGTGAATTATTTGTTGATCACGTTTAACGCAGCAATGTGGGGGAATTCATTTCGGATTTCAGCGACAACGCTTACCACTATTAGATATGATTATATACATATATATATATATATATATTTATTTTTTATTTTTTTATGGATGTATGTATGTACGTATGTGTGTATTAGAGATGTGTGAAAATGGGATTTGCGGATGCGGATATCAGTCTTTTAAATTTGCTGATGCGGATGCAGATGCGGATATTTGATGATCATACCCTCCTGGATGCGGATACTTTGTAAATCTAAATAATTTAGATATATTGAATTGTTTAAGATGCTTTTTGCCCAAATATTTCAAAATTATGTGTTACCACATAATATTTGATATACTAATTGAAAGTAGAAACATAAGTGATACTCATGTATATGTGTGTATGTATGAGCGTACAAACAGTAGCAGCGATACACGAACGTTTTAATGTTTTAATTGTCTTAGCACAAGGTTATTTCATGCTCATTGCATGATAAGGGTAACAAAACTCAAAGTAATTCTTCGTTCTAGAGAGAGAGAGAGAGAGAGAGAGAGAGTTTCCTAAAAAATGCAATACCCTGCCTTCATGATTACAACTCCTGTAAATAACATGAAATTACTAAAACAAATGTGCTTTAAAACAAATATGTTATAACAGACCAACTTATAAAGTATGTACTGTACGAAATGTGTAATTGTGAATCATGTATTCTGTATAATAAAAAAAAAAAGCCAAACTTAGCCAAAAAAAAAAAAAAAAAAAAAAACTTTTAGCTACAATGTATGAGTATGAGCTATTGAACACTAAGCAGGGGTTGATATTCTCATATTCTCAAACTGCGGATGCATATGTTGTTCGCAATGCTAATGCAGATGCGGATGTTAAGAAATCGCTGATGTGGATCTATAAAAGATGTGGATAATCCGTGGATGCACATGCAGATGCAGATATCTGATACATATCTAGTGTGTATGTATCAGCACAATTATGAAACGTGTTGAGCAATTTCAACCAAACTTAGCATATATATGACTTACCATCTAGAAATTAGCACTGTGGTGGTAAGACATCACTAGCACCAAAGGGCACCAAAGTGGTTGGTGGCTGGGAAGAGCTTCCCTGAAACGGGTGTGGTTCTACCTTTAGACTTAGTAACTAATTACACTTTGCGTCTTTATAACCGATTTTCTTTCTATCTCTGGGGGTAAGACCTCAATGGCATCAAAGCGGGTGGTGGGGATTGAGAAGGGGGTGACAGAGTGAGAGGGAGAGGAACTGAGAGAGAGTAGGGGTGTGTTAGGGAGAAGAAAGAGTGTGTGTGTGTGTGTTACAATGAGTCACAAGGGTTAGGGTGTCTCAAAGACTTATTAGTCCATCCGAGGAGACATCGTGGGTTCACTTATCTCTAGAAGCAGGTTCTAGTGATTTTGTCTAGCTTTCTTTTAAACTCTTCCACACTGTTGCGGTTACAACTTCTGGTGGCAGTTTATTCCATGTGTCACATATATTGTATGTGAAGAAGTTCCTGCAATGAGATGTGTTGTATCTCTTCAACTCTAGTTTCCATTCATTATTTCTTGTTTGGTTTTCGTTTAACGAAGATAGGTTACTGTCTACTTTTGCTATGCCTTTCAGTATTTTGAATGTTTCTATTAGTTGTCCTCGCAATCGTGGTGTTTCTAAGCCATACATGTTCAGGCTCTCTAGTTGTCTTTGGTAACTATTTGCCTGATGGATGGAATTAACTTTGTGGCTCTTGCTTGTACCCCTTCTAAATTTATGTCCTTTCTTAGTGTTTGTGACCAAAACTGTACAGCATATTCAAGATTAGGTCTAACTATTGATGAGTAGAGCTGCAGCACCGTTTGCATGTTTCTGTATCTGAACTGCCTCTTTATGTATACCACTAGTTTCTGTGCCTTCTTTTCAGCTCTAATGCACTGTTTTGTGGATTTTGAATCCTTGGTTATAATGACTTCAAGGTCCTCTTCTTGTTCTTCACTATTTATGTCATTCCCAAACAGCATGTAGTTGGCATGAAGGTTGTTTGTTCGTATTTGTAACACTTTACCTTTATCCAAGTTTAAAGGCCACTCTCCTATTTTCTTTAAATCATTTCTTAAACTTTCTAATGTCTCTGGGTCGGCTGCATTCACCTAAAGTTTGGTGTCGTCTGCAAATTTGGCTATCCTGCTCATTAATCCTACATCAACGTCATTAATATATATAAAAAAAACATGAGCGGGCCAAGGAAAGAACCCTAAGGAACTCTGCTTATCACATATACCCATTCTGATTCTTCACCATTTATTACGACTCTATTAGTTAGCCAGTCCTCGATCCAGTCTGCTGTTTCTCCTACAATTCCTAAAGCTCTAACTTTTGTCATTAGTTTCTTGTATGGAACTTTGTCAAAGGCATTTGGAAGTCTAAGTAGAGTATATCCATTGCTCTACCACTGCCGTAAGTACCAAGCATGTTATGGAAAAACTCCAAGAGGTTTGATAGGGAGGATCTCTTTTGCCTGAAGTCATGTTGACTGTTTAACAACAGGTTGTTTCTATCAATGTGATCCACAATTTTATCTGCAATTATGGACTCAAAAATCTTATAAAGGATCGACGATAGACAGATTGGTCTGTAGTTATCTGGCTCTTCTCTTGGACTTTTTTTTGTAGACTGGGGCACATTACCTAGGTTCCATCCTTTAGGTGCCTTTAGTTGTTCGGCTGTTTTTCTGTAGAGTTTATATAGGTGAGGAAGTATCTCCTCTTTTAACTCTTTAATTTCTCTTGGATGTATCCCATCCGGGCCAGGAGATTGAACTTGTTTAGTTTTTCTATTTTGTTTTTAACCTCTTCTTCCATAAATGTTATTTTGTCAAGTGGTTCGGCCCCTTCATATTTAATAGCTGGTTCAGGGATTGAGGTAGTGTTTTCAATTGTGAAAACACTAGTAAAAAACTTATTCAATAGCTCTGCTTTTTCCAAGTCTGAGTTCACCGGGTTTCCTCCATTGTCTCTTAGGGGACCTATGCTATTTTTTATTGGCTTCTTACTATTAACATGAACAAAGAATTCTTTTGGGTTTTCCTTACAAACTAATGCAACTTTCTATCCTCATTTATCTTTGCATTTCTTACTTATTTATCCACAATTTTACAGAGTTCTTTATGCCTGCTTGTTTCTTTTGGTGTTGGGTGTGTATTCATTGATTTGTGCAATCTGTCTCTTTCTCATATTTCATATCTAATTTCTCTGTTGAAACACTTAGGGTGAGGGTTGCCATTTGTTAGTATTTGCTTTAATGGAATACATCTGGAGCGTTTTTCTGTATATTCCTCCAGAAAGGCTTTCCAGTAATTGTCTATATGTGTGTTTTGGTCATACTCTAGATTTTTAACATAAATCTTTAGTTTACTTAGGTTTTAGGTCTCCTCGACGGTAGTCTAATCTCTTTAGTAACTTCTTCTCTTTGTTAAGTTGAATATTAATGTTAGATGTAATAATTTCATGGTCGCTTTTGCCTAGATTTGCTCCTACTGAAAGGTCAGACACTGGGTTATCGTCTGTTGAGAGGTCCATGTCTAGTATGTTGTTTCCTCTAGTAGGTTTGTCAACCCATTGGTGGAGGAATTAATTTTTGACAAATTCTAGAAGTCTCTTTCCTTCTAGAAATGCGCAACCTAGTGAGTAAAATAATATGACTTACAGTTAGAGGTAATTGTGTCCATTTTTTATTCAGGCCACCATCTTAATATCAAAATATCAGTTTTTTTCTTCTATGTTTTTACGAGCATTGAGCATCCCCAATTTTTGGATAAAGAAATCGAATACATAAGAAAAATAGGGACAGATGTATGTTATCCTTCACATATTTTAGATATTTGCTATAATAAAGCCCACGAAAAGTTTTATAGTGCAAGTAACATGGAGAAAGAAACTTCTAAGAACATTCTCAGCTTGCCTTATTTAAGCGGTTTTGAGACCATAAAATCATTGTTGAACTCTTTTAAGGTTAACCTTGTCTTCCCCCATAATAGCACACTAAAAGAAAAGTGTGTGCTCGTATTGCCTCCATCCTGTTTTTCTGCAAAGTTGACACCAGTATTAACGGTATTATTTACGTACTGTGAGACATCATTCCTTTTGTCATTTTATCAGCCATTTTCTTGAGATCTGTTAGTAAAATCTCTCTCTCTCTCTCTCTCTCTCTCTCTCTCTCTCTCTCTCTCATAGGAAAAGGGCTATTTCCGGACATCTTGGCTTAAGTCCTTTACACTGGTGGTATTGTGGGGGTGGGAGGCAACTGCTACCTTCATTCTTTCAGTAGAGGGCTTCTAAGTTTCATTTCTTTGTTTCCGTGTCTCTTTCGCTTTCTCTTTCTCTCTCGTAAACAAATCAATAATCACATTTTCCCACTCTTTACTGAAACAATGGGTTCCTTTTTAAACATTTGCATATGTATGCACACAGATATATATGAAAGAATGAAAAGTATGCATATATGTATATATATAATATATATATATATATATATATATATATATATGTTGCTGTCACAACATTTCTCCAATCCGACGCCCTCTTATGATGTTTTAAAGAAAAATGTATATGCCACAATCCCATTTATCTCTGACAACAAGTTTTCTGCCAAACTAAAACAAATAATCGAAAATGAATTTGGCTGCCTTAAAATGCATTTAATTCCAATCAATCCACTCAGGATTGGAGTATTCTTCGGCTATAAGGACAAACTGCAGACCTTCATGAGATCCAACATTATTTATAAATTCAAGTGCCCGCGATGTCCCGGTATTTATGTTGGATCAAGCCGCAGGTTACTGCAGATGAGATATTGTAGCCATGTGGGATACAGTTTTAGAATGGGTCAGAAATTAAGTAAACCAGAATTTTCTAATATAAAGAATTATGCCTCTATATGCAAAATTGAAATAAAAAAATAGCATTTCTCTATAATTGGTGGAACAAGCCATAGAAATTACCTAACTACCCTTGAGCCTTTATACGTCAAACGGCTTGTTCCTTCTTTGAATTCTAAGTTTCCGCTTCTCCTCTTTATCTTGCATAAATGAAGTCGTAGGTTGGTGTCAAGTTTTGGCCATTCGTTCTTCTCCTTCTCCTTCTCCTTTGGATGGTTTGGTGAGAACTGTTTCCTTTTTTACTATATACCTTTTAATTTGTATTAATTTTTAATTTTTGTAAGTTTTTTCTCTCAACTTTATATTTTTTTTAATAATTTTTTGTAAACTCGAACGTATTTTATGTTATTCTTTTAGATTTAGGATGCACATAGATATGTGCGAAACGTCTCTTATGAATAAATATGGCCTTTTTGATGTGTTTATTGGACCCTTCTGAGTGCTGTATATATATATATATATATATATATATATATATATATATATATATATATATATATATATATATACATTTATATATATCTATGTGTGTATGTGTGTGGAGAATCTACTGGTAATTTTTCCAGATACATATGTACTAATTATGATAGACACAATGCCGATTATTCATTTTCTTTTTCTATTTTTATCATGTTCCATGTATCTAGATTGTGTATGTTAAAAAAAAAAAAAAATACTGTCTGTATTTTGTATATTCAATGTATATGGCCCCGAGCTGAAAAAAAAAATACTATTATTATTATTATATTATTATTATTATTATTATTATTATTATTATTATTATTATTATGATAATGCCCTCCTTAACTTTTCAAGTTCGTTTTTTTTTTTTTTATAATCTTGTCACTACAAAACCTTGAGATCCAACTTTCAAAGAAATATTAATAAATCATGATGTCCGGTAGCGGGAAACGAACCCGCGGTACCATAATCACCACGAGGTCACCTTGCCGACCTTCTCTACCGGACATCATGATTTATTCATATTTCTTTGAAGGTTGGATCTCAAGGCTTTGTAGTGACAAGCGTATCCAAAAAAGAGCAAAGAATTTGAGAAATTAAGAGGCCATTGTGGCTATTATAATTAGTGCATACTATATATATATATATATATATATATATATATATATATATATATATATATATTATACTTATATATATATATATATATAGTATATATATATATATATATAATATATATATATATATATGTATGTATGTATGTATGTATACATACTGGACGTTTTTTCCCCTCTGGAGGAGAGGGTGCCAAAAATGGTAGAGCCTCCCGGGGCAAAGTAAACTGGTTTTTAGGCAGGTGGGTGCCACCCCATGCCATTTTTTTGGGTACCCATTCACAGTTAGCTCGAATTAAACAACGGATGTTGCTAATGCAAGCCCTGTGATCTACCACCGATATTGCAATCTTATCTCATGCTTAAGGTGCGTGGAGATAGAAAGTTCTATAGAAGAAACAACACACACTCAGTTATTTATATGTATATACCCCCTAGGGGGCTAGTGCCGTCAGTGGACCTCATGCGGTGTACTGTAAGCATTACTTAAGGTTTTTTGGAGCGTGCCTTCGGCCCCTAGCTGCAAGCACTTTCGTTCCTTTTACTGTACCTTCTTTCGTATTCTCTTTCTTCAACTTACTTTCCACCCACTTCTAACACTTGATTCATAGTGTAACTGCGAGGCTTTCCTCCTGTTAAACCTTTCAAACCTTTTACCGCCAAATTCCATTTCAGCGCTGAATGACCTCGTAGGTCCTAGTGCTTGGCCTTTGGCCTAAATTCTATATTCAACTCAACTTTATATATATATATATATATATATATATATATATATATATATATATAATATATATATGTGTGTGGTGTGTGTGTGTGTGTGTGTGTGTGTGTGTTTGAATTTAATTCACGAAGAAAAGAAAAACGTTATGATTATACGCACAAAGTTACAGCCATGACATGGTAACAGCAACTATGACCATGTCTTTGTAATATGACGAAAGTGTTTAGGTTCTCCAGTGTTTCAATTTTCCTTCGTGGCTGTAACTTTGTTCATATGTTTCTAAATTAGGTCTGATTGTTCCTGCAACGGATGATTTTTCTGACTGCGATTAGAGGGAGACCAATCAAACCTAATTAGATACAAGAAAAAAAAAGGGTGTCGGCTGAAGGCCAAATATAAGTTAAGTGAAAAATCATAAGGAAACTGCCAGAGTTGAATTTACAGGGGAATGTATTCACAACTTAACATTACTCTACTGATGTCAAGGCTTCAAGAAGTACACTAATGACCCTCACATAAGGCCAAATACTGGGATAATTCCTGGGAGCAATGAGCTTCTGTCCAGGACATGTGTGATGATTCGCAGTGTGCAGTTACTGGGCCCAAAGTAGGAGGGCAGGGGAGATCCACATTCGCAGCAGGAAATTACAGAAGACCTGCAATTCAAACATCGTATAAACATGTGTGCGACAGGGGGATGGGCAGGGGGTCAGGGGTCGGATATGAGTCATAAATCGTAAGATTCCTCAGAGGGCAAAGAAAGAATGAATTAATCCTCAAACGTTACCGTGCCAAGAAGGGGAGGAATTGAAAATAACCACATCCTATGGAACCACAGCTCTTAAAACAAAGAATCCTTCTAAAGGAAACACAGCTGTGGGGATTATTGAGTCACAATGGAGAGTCGCACAAGCGCTGATAAAGGGAAGAAAATGAAATATAAGTAGATTGCCACCACAATTTCGCACGTTACCTTTCTCCTGAGGTATATCTTCGAAAAAATATAGGCGAAGGAAGTCAACATCTTTAAGGCGTCGGTAAGGGCAAGGGTGCTTTCACGTGGAGGCACAGACACGGAGTCAAGTCGGGAGGCCAGGTGAAGCTCCGCTCTGGATCAGAGGGTATGCCCAAGTGTGACCTGGACCCAAAACTGGACTGGGAGAAGGTGAGGCCGAATTGCTTGCGTCCCCTTCTTTCATTACCTGCAACGAGTGATGGAGGGCAGTACAGAAAAAAAGATAGAAATGGGATGCGTCAGAGAGAGAAAAGGGGATTCACTCACACACACACCACACACACATATATAAAAATCATATATATATATATAATATATATAATATATATATACACATATATACATTTAACTCTCCTTGCCTAACAGAGGTGGATCCTGCAATTAGTTAGGACGATGGTTAATGTTTTATTTATACACCAGTATCAAGCCCCGACCGAAGGCTTGACCGTTCACCTGTCTTGCTTGCACTAATCTCGCTTCCTGCATGCTGACGCCCTTCCTCTACAATATGTGGACACCTTGTGTTTCTTCATCTTTTCCTTTCTCCTGTTTACACCAGCCAGTCGTCCCTTGTTCTTTCCATACAATCAGACCAACTTATTTGTGCTAACTTTTTATCCACTGGGATGTATCTTCATAATTCTCGCACTTTCTGGTTTTCTTATGCAGCATATGCAGTGCATACAATTCGTCTCTTCTACAGCTTCTATTTTTTTTTAAATAGCATATATATCATTTGCATAAAGGAGAGCTGGCTCAACAATCCTCTTACACATTCCAGTCATTACTTCCATCTAGACTCCAAGTTTCCTTCCAATCCTTTGCATACATGCTACCTTCCTTTATTCATCTATTTTTGACTCATGTCTTCTCTTATTATGCAATATATTCTTTCCATTCGCCCTCCACCCACATTAACAACCATTTCTCCATCTTCCTGGTTTTTTATTTGGCCTCATAACCATACTCTTGTTTACATTAACTCAACTTTCTCTCCTTGCAGACACTTTCGAAATATTCTCGTGCCACTTTATGCAGTTTTTTTCACCACCCCCTATTCCTACTGTATTCATAATAACCATTTTTCTCATTCCATAACTTGTCACCAACCTTTACTGTCTTTCCCTGCCTTCTTAATATTAAACATCACATAAATATAACCCAAAATATTTCTCAGGCCCATTTACTCAAGTGTAGCACACACTGCTCTTACATTTTAAAAATATTTCTTTTTACTCAGAAACTCATCTTCTCTACTGCATTTCCCAATCGCCATCAACTCTGGTGCATGCGTTTTCCAGGTCTGTGGTAGGCAAATGTAGCCTTTCCTCTTTCCTGAGAACTTCCACATATTCTCAAATAAAACTTCACTAGCTCTTTCCCTCTAGCATTCAGCTGTGCCTTTCCTGTCGTCCACAGTCATCTCCAAAATATGAACTGAATCGACTGGATTTTGTTCAGTCTCATCTCTCCATTTGCATCATAGATTGCTGATTAACTGGTCATTTATCCACTTATAGAACATCTGTTATTGTTCCTAAACTACTGCTTATCGTCCTAATCTTTTTATAATCCTTTTTTTCCTCACTTGTCTTCGTCTTAGCAACCTCGCCTATTTCGTTGTATCCTGTAAAAGAATTTCCTTTCTGTCTTGCAATTGCACTAAATTATCTCTGTTGTCTATTGCACATCAAATTATCTTTGTTGTCACCTTAGTAAATTTCTCTCTTGTTCATCCCGCTACCAACAGCTTTACTCGCTGTACGCACTCGCCTGAAACCCCGAATGCTCCCTGATGCCTCTGTGACCCCTTCCTGGAACTCAACTTCCAAATCTTTAACCTCAACCAACTTTTCATGATTTCTCTTCTTATATGCTGTTCCACATCTTATCAAACACACACACATATATATAGCCTATATTATATATATATTAATAATAATATATATATATATATATATATATATATATATATATATATATATAATTAATGTTTATATGTGGATATACATATCTGCGTTTCATAAATACTAATTTTCCTGTTTGCATCTTCGTGTGGGCTGTGGGCACAGGCATCTGACATTGCCCATTACGGAAACATTAGGCTATTAGTTCATAAAGGGTACACTAACGAAAATTAATCGGTAATTAGTCTGTCGGCGAAACTCCACAACCACTCACCCAATCAGTGGCCTGGTTCTCTCTCTCTCTCTCTCTCTCTCTCTCTCTCTCTCTCTCTCTCTCTCCATGGGGCCAACCAATCACCCGTCACCCCTCTCTTTTTGAAACTGCCATTCAACAGCTTTAGCGAAGTTTATTTAAGCTTGAGCCTTCATCCTCTTCTGACTTCCAAAAGCTTTTAAACTTGACGATACTTTTAGTCGCTGTATGAGACCCCTTGTGACGAGCTCCCCGCCACTCTTTAAACGACGGCTAAATGTCTCTTGGAGGAAGGGCGGAGGCGGCGGAGTAGGAGCTGAAGGAAATGATGATGGTGATGGTGATGGTGAAGGTGATGATGATGATGATGATGATGGTGCAAGAAGATGTGGGGCTATGGGAAAAGGACGCCGAGTACCGAAGAAAGGGAGCCACCTCAGCTTTTGAGGAAAGAAAGTTGGAGTCTTTTCGAGACCACATAAATAGGGATCCAACTGGTCATATTATCACTCAGTCTGATATTGTTAATCATCCTTTTTCAATACCTCAGAAATTATTGATAAAGAGAGAGAATGAATAACTATTGTTAGGCCTTCCTCTACTCGTGCGCTCTATTCAAATTATTATTATTATTATTATTATTATTAAAAAGGATTACTGCATCAGTTCCATTAATTTTGTACCGAGTCTTCTCTATTTTCCTTATCAAGGATTTTTCATTGTTGCTAAAACTGGCAGGCAACGTGCCAAAGGGGATCGTCAAACGTCAAATCCGGTATAGTCATATTGAATTATATATTTATTACTGCTACTACAAATTGTTCTCTCTCTCTCTCTCTCTCTCTCTCTCTCTCTCTCTAGCGAGAACAACTTGTAGTAGAAGTAATAAATATATAATTCAATATGACAATACCGGATTTGACGATCCCCTTTGGCCGTTGCTTGCCAGTTTTAGCAACTATGAAAAATCCTTGATAAGGAAAATAGAGAAGACTCTGTTCAAAATTAATGGAACTGATGCAGCAATCTTTTTCAACAAGACTTGTTTGAAAGAGGGTCTACTCCCAAGATATTATTATTATTATTATTATTATTATTATTTTTTTTTTTTTTTTTTTTTTTTTTTTTTTTTTTTGCTCTATCACAGTCCTCCAATTCGACTGGGTAGTATTTATAGTGTGGGGTTCCGGGTTGCATCCTGCCTCCTTAGGAGTCCATCACTTTTCTTACTATGTGTGCCGTTTCTAGGATCACACTCTTCTGCATGAGGCCCGGAGGTACTTCAGCCTCTAGTTTTTCTAGATTCCTTTTCAAGGATCTTGGGATCGTGCCTAGTGCTCCTATGATTATGGGTACGATTTCCACTGGCATATCCCATATCCTTCTTATTTCTATTTTCAGATCTTGATACTTATCCATTTTTTCCCTCTCTTTCTCTTCACTCTGGTGTCCCATGGTATTGCGACATCAATGAGTGATACTTTCTTCTTGACTTTGTCAATCAACGTCACGTCTGGTCTGTTTGCACGTAGTCACCCTATCCGTTCTGATATCCATAGTCCCAGAGGATCTTTGCCTGATCGTTTTCTATCACTCCCTCAGGTTGGTGCTCGTACCACTTATTACTGCAAGGTAGCTGATGTTTCTTGCACAGGCTCCAGTGGAGGGCTTTTGCCACTGAATCATGCCTCTTTTTGTACTGGTTCTGTGCAAGTGCCGGGCATTCGCTTGCTATGTGGTTTATGGTTTCATTTTTCGTATTGCACTTCCTACATATGTGAGAGATGTTATTTCCATCTATCGTTCTTTGAACATGTCTGGTTCTTAGGGCCTGATCTTGTGCCGCTGTTATCATTCCTTCAGTTTCCTTCTTTAGCTCTCCCCTCTGTAGCCATTGCCATGTGTCATCGCTGGCTAGTTCTTTAGTCTGTCTCATGTATTGTCCGTGCATTGGTTTGTTGTGCCAGTCCTCTGTTCTTTCTGTCATTCTCCTGTCTGTATATTTCTGGGTCTTCGTCTACTTTTATTAGTCCTTCTTCCCATGCACTCTTTAGCCACTCGTCTTCACTGGTTTTCAGATATTGCCCCAGTGCTCTGTTCTCGGTGGTTGACGCAGTCCTCTATACTTAGTAGTTCCTCTCCCTCCTTTCTTTCGTGTTATGTACAGTCTGTCCGTATTTGCTCTTGGGTGTAGTGCTTTGTGTATTGTCATATGTTTCCTGGTTTTCTGATCTATGCTGCGGAGTTCTGCCTTCGTCCATTCCACTATTCCTGCGCTGTATCTGATTACTGGCACTGCCCATATGTTTATGGCTTTTATCATATTTCCGGCGTTGAGTTTTGACTTGAGTATCGCCTTGAGTCTCTGCATATATTCTTTCCTGATCGTGTCCTTCATCTCTTGGTGTTTTATATCCCCTCCTTCCATTATTCCCAGGTATTTGTATCCTGTCTCATCTATGTGTTTGATGTTGCTCCCATCTGGTAGCTTTATCCCTTCAGTTCTCGTTACTTTGCCTTTTTGCATGTTGACTAAGGCGCATTTTTCTATTCCAAACTCCATCCTGATGTCCCCAGATACAATCCTTACAGTCTGGATTAGGGTATCTATTTCCTTGATGCTCTTACCATACAGCTTGATGTCGTCCATGAACATCAGATGGTTGATTCTGTTGCCTCTTTTCTTGAGTTGGTACCCGGCATCCATCTTCTGTAGTACTTTTTGTCATGGGAATCATGGCTACTACGAAGAGTAGTGGGGACAGTGAGTCTCCCTGGAAGATCCCTCTCCTGATATTAACCTCTGCTAGTCTTATTCCAGAGCTTGTAAGTATTGTATTCCAGTTGCCCATTGTATTTTTGAGGAAGCTGATGGTGTTTTCCTCTGCCCCATATATTTTCAGGCATTCTATTAGCCATGTGTGTGGTATCATGCCGAAGGCTTTCTTATAGTCTATCCATGCCATGCTTAGGTTGGTTTTCCTTCTCCTACTATTATTATTATTATTATTATTATTATTATTATTATTATTATTATTATTATTATTATTATTATTATTATTATTATTTGATTCATTGTTAAGTGAAATCTACAGTGGTACATGTCCAATGTGAATAATCATTCTGGTGTTGGAGCTTTATTATATCGCCGGCTTTTATACCTCTACAGCAATTAAAGAGACTGGCACAAAGCCCATTTTGACAATGCAGTCCCCATTCCCTCAACCCTCTCTCTCTCTCTCTCTCTCTCTCTCTCTCTCTCTCTCTCTCTCTCTCTCTCAAGTTCAGTTCTTCTCATCATAGAAATCCCGCTATCCGATCCTGACTGTCTTTCACAAATGACCTCCGTTGAGCCGAGTTATGCATGAATCCTCCTTCACTATTGCTCATGACTGTCTTAGGGCTTTTATGTTGAAGGGTCAGCTCTTTGCCATTGATTTCTCCGCTTTTCTTATTAAGAATCTTTACAGGTATTCCAAAATGTTTTTGGTCTTCTCAGCAACATGACTTACTAAAATTCAACGCGTCCTGTAACCTATAATTATGTGTTCTTGAACCTATTCCTTTTCTTAGTTTTTTATCTCCTATTTCTGTTCATCAGCGTTGGCCAATATTTTTCTACTTCCTTTGTAACTGTTCGTGCATTAAAAGATGACTCTCGAAATTTAAAACGACTGAAATGTTTAATTTGAAATGAGGTTAGTGCTGCAGTCAAGAAATATTGCAGAAGTTGGTCATTTCAGTGTTGCTAAAGATTACCTAAACGAAACATATTTTTTTTCGTTCGTTCTTATAATAATGTATATGTACATAAATCTCTACTCCAGGCTTTAGTGTGCCCAGGTTTTCACCATGTATATATATATATATATATATATATATATAATATATATATATATATATATATATATATATATATATATATATATATATATATATATATATATATATACATACATATATATATATATATATATATATATATATATATATATATATATTTACATATATAATTTCCCTTATGACGCCATATTCATTCATATGGGGTAGCTCTAGAGGAAAAACTACACATCGTTTATTGCCTTATTCATATTAGTTGCCGATCCGTGAATGATCATCTTGTGCAGTAAAACTTCCGCGCATCATCCTTCTACATAAATTATGTTTTTATAAATCTAGGATTCGAAGGAATGATCAACGGAATAACTGCATCTGACTTTAAGGCCCTATGGAGTTTAGTTTATAAACTGAAGTTAAGGCTTAGGGCCGAGAGTAGATTTCAAGGGAAGAATGTAAGGAAAACTCTAAGGATCAAATTTAAAGGGGTATATTTACAGACTAAATGCTCTACGCATGCAAGGCGTTAGCAAGGGCGCTGCTTGTTATGAAAACAGCTGCTTGTAGCACTGGAAACGCGTTCGGTTTCCGACACGTGCGAGAACTTGGAGCGGAGATATGGAGGTATGCCTGAGCTAGGATAAGGCAGAAGCCACCTCTCACAGCAAGAATGAAAGCGAGAGGATACCTAAAACGAGGTATTTCCCTATAAACACGTGTGTGACACAAAGCACTGATCAAAATCAGTGATGCCACTAAAGTCTTCCGACTTGCTTTAATATAAATCTTACGTTCTCAGGATTTCTTCAAAGGGCACGAAATGACTGAATTACGTCGTAGAACCTGATTGTATTGAAGGGGAGGGTGTGAGACGCAGGCACCGAATTACGTTTTCTCCCTTAGTAAAGTTTCTTAGCACTGCTAATATCGGGAGTTCATCAAGCAATGAGCACTATTAAATCAAAGACAAGGGAACCACAGTACTTTGATTAGGTTAGCTTTAGCTGTGGGGAGATGACAAGGGATCACTATGAACTATCGCACAAGCTCAGACATAGAAAATAAAGAAATGAATACAGAAAGAGGCAAAAGGTGACTGCCAACGAAACCCGTACATTAATGTATTCGTTGTCGGATTTTTCTTCTTTCTAAGGGTGCTGGTTGGAGAAGGGAACTTCACTCCCAATTGTCAGGCACTGATCAGAGTGCATCCACGTGGGAAAACAACGGCAGCGACGAGCGGGGGAGAGGCCCAGGTTGGTTCCTGCCTTCGACTTGTGATTGGAGGGTCTGAGAGCGACCGAGGCTCGTTGACCCTTTTTATCATCTTCATTTTGACCTCCAGTTGTTTCGGATTAATTTGCAGATTTGTAGGCCGGCCTACTGTTTTCTGTAAAGAGGCAGGCAAGCAGCAGAAAGAAAACGAAAAAGGATGATGTAGATCGGAAACTCACAGAAGAGAGAGAGAAAGACATGCCTCGCCTGTTTCTTTATCGAATTTTACTTAACTGAATGGTAAACATATAGTATATATGTATCTCTCCTCTCTCTCTCTCTCTATCTCTCTCTCTCTCTCTCGTCTACTCTCTCTCTCTCTCTCTATATATATATCTAATATATATATATATATATATATATATATATATATATGCATATATAATGTAAACTTTCGTGGCATTTAGATAATGGTGCACAAACGGCCACGCGTTAGCATTTATCCAACATCTCGAAGATGATTTCAACGAGATTTAGTGTGTCAATTTTGCAGACATATTTTCCGGTAATTATTAACGAAAAGTTGTGGAATTAACGCCCATATTTTGATATCATTAATGCATGACCGCCTGCAGGGTAAAATCATAGAACTTATTATTGGTGCTGTATAATCTCTTAGTGAACTTGAGGACAAATAACTTACTTACTCGGACAATAGTGAGCAGCTGGTCTAACCTAGAGCCGATTAGTGGCGTAACGTAAATTCCGTCATGACTGTATTGTAATACACAGCTTATTGGTTATATATTTCACGTGAGCTTTTTGGTTGTGTTGCAGCTCATATCCGGGGAGGGGGTTAAAGTGCCCTGCTGGATGAAGCAGTTTGTAGTCTCCGAGATAAGAAATGGGGCGAACTTTGAATTTGGCTGTGGAACTATGTGGGATATATTAACTTTCTCTCTCTCTCTCCTCTCTCTCTCTCTCTCTCTCTCTCTCTTTCAGGGATTTCATGCAGTCTATGATTTGCGTGACTTTCCCAAACATGATGAATATATGACATTTTACTCCGATGTAATGATAGACAATGGGTTCAATAATGATATTTGAACGTCATTTTTCCCGATTTTCGAGAAAATGATTTATCAATAGAATTGGCAAGACTCCAGCTGCACTTTTCGAAATGGGTTTTGTGGACAGGTTTACTGGCCATATGAAGTGGGTTTGTGAAGCCCCACTTATCAACACCGGTGTTTAGTTTCTTTCGTGCCGTATGTTTGACCTTGTTCTGAATTTGATTTCAACAATTTGTTCCTCCCCATTTCCTGTATCCGTCCAATTTTCCCTCTTTCGGGAACGTACTAGATGACAGCGTTAAGCTTTAATCCCTTAAACACTCACACACACACACATATATATATATATGTATATATATATATGATCATATATATATATATATATGATCAACGATACTCCAAACTTGAAATATCTTTTCAATGTATCTGCGTCCTCCAATGACAGCAGTATTTTTTTTTCTTTTTTTTAATGGGAGATAGCGGACTATAACAGTAAGACTAATTTTAGGGACATTTCGTTGATGTCATTTCGTATGTCATTTCAATATCGTATAGTCTTTTGGGAAAATTATTTAATTCACTAGTTATAGTTTCATTTAAATCGTTAACCGTTCAGCAAGTAATATCTGCTGCATAAGAATTGTAATCTCTTCCTTGTACTGGAGGGCTATACTTGTCCCAGAGCTTGGAATACTGATGTACAGGATTTTTAAACAAAGTAACATGGCATTTAAGACGAGCAAGTTATGACTGAGAGCCATTTTAATCTATCTCTTTGTATATATATATATATATATATATATATATAATATATCACCTAAGCTCGGGGTTAAGTCTTGCGCGAAAATCTCGGACTTTATATATTGATTAATTATTCTGTCACTTCATTTCACGAGTAAAACACCTCATTGTTCTTTTCCCAGAAACCCCGTCACAGTCGCAAAACCGCATATGAGGGTTACCTAGTATGTATGTATGTGTGTATAGTATATATATATATATATATATATATATATATATATATATATATATATATATATATATATATATATGTTTGTGTGTGTATATATATTATACACACTATACTCTGTTTTTTTCCATCTGTCCATCCGCCTGTGGTGTTTGCGCATGGTAACACTGCGTCCCGGGCTTTAAATAATATCCTATTTCGAATATTAACGGTGTAATTCGAATACAGTAAATTATTAAAACACTTTTCAGTTGTAAATGTACACCCAGATATCCTTTTATTTACCTAAAACTTACACATAGTGTAACTATTTAAAGCCCGAGATGCAGTGTTACCATGCGAAAACACCACAGGCGGATGGTGTCTGGGGAAAAAATAGAGTATGCAGAAGTATTTTACTGGTGACATTATGTTACAGAATAAATAATCATATATAAAGTCCGATATTTTCGCTCAAGTTCTGGACTGTAGCCCTTTGGCGCCTTTTGGGATCTTTTTCATGTATTCATTCACATGAAATTCACTCCACGCACTTAGTTGCTAGATTCTAGAGGTAAACTTGGAATTTGCATACAATATCTTCTTTTTTAACGTCTGGTTATTCTGCTTGTTATATTGTTAACGGCACACGATTTTGAAATTTAAAATAGTTTCCTTTGACTTTGAAATATTTATTAAGCTTTGAAGTCCTTGTCCTGAACTTTAGACGATAGGCAAAGCAGTCACCCTATTAGCAATCAGGAGATAAAAGCCATTGTTTTTTAAGTATTAGGCAGATCCTGGCGGAATAATTCAGCAAATAATTAATGCTTTGATATAATCAGTGAAATTTATTCCCTTTTAAGTATAATTTTGCCAAGTATTGTTTTTATTCTATGAAACAGTTAGTTAGTCGGCCTTATGGACTTGTAAATTTAGCAAATGTGACTTCAATTATCAAACTCTTCCGCTCTCTATACTGTGGAAATGCCATTCCGTACTCTGCTAGATACTGTAATGAAAATCAGATATTCATGATGAAATATACGATCGTTCCCAGTAAAACAGGCAGTCATTCGCTTGTAATTTACGTTGATACAATCACACACTAACAAAGAAAAAAGATGTGGAGATAACATTTCACAGCTGGTCATGAAAACTGGCAGTTAACTGAAGAATTCATGTGGGGGCGGGGAAGGAGATAAAATGCAAAGTGTACCGCCTCCGTTTATGAGGGAGGTCATGTGGGCAGCATTAGGCGGGAACGTTGGGTTGTTTGTTGCTCTCAGGTTGGCGTTTCTTAGCTGATAGAGGACATTTTTATTAGTAGTTTGTCTTATTTGTCAACATTTTTGTCTTTGTTAACTTTGGTTACTTTAAGCTTGTTTTATTTCTCACTATTGTTGTGTGGTTCATCTCGCTCTTGATTTAATTTATTAATTTTTTTTTTTACTTTCTCCAGGTATATCGTCATTTCTTTTAACAGTTAGTGCCCAGTCTGCCTCACCAGATGTCTGTTCTGCATCACATTAATGCGATAATTTATATTATTCATTTTGTTTAACGGTAAACAAGTAATAATGTGTAATATTAAAAGGCATGAGTATTTTCTTTATAACGTTTGGAAACTTGCCGATTTTGAGTATAAGGACAATTTTCCATCAAGGATAATTTTTTTTTTTTTTTTTTTTTTTGCATTTTTCTTGCAGACTTCCTTTTAGTTTCACCTGGCCATTTATCTTGCAAAATTATTGGCCATTTGTGTCTGATTTACATAGTTCACTTTAATTAGGTCATTTTAGTCCAGTTGGCAAAGTGCTGAGAAGTACCTCACTGAGAGTCTCTTGGTGTCTGTCGATACCTGGATCGTTTTTCTCTCCCCTTCTTTTCCCATTTCATTCAGGCCTGGACTAGAAATAGCCCTTTCATTTTACCTTCTACAACCACCTCCCTCCCTCAATAAAAATTTGATATTCCCAGTTAATACCTTTGTTCTCGGCATACACGTAGTACTCGGTAGGCCAAGCCTACGCCTAAAATCATTTAGTGTGCCAAGTTTGGAAAGAAGACTTACGTAAGTTCTTTGATCAAAGATAATTTTATACTAGGTTTTCTTCGAGGTCCATTTGAACTGCTAGATTCTAAGGCACGATATTGTTGCTAACTTCTTCACAGTTTTGACTATCTTGGAAGGCCGTTACGACTGATGTAATTTGTTTGTTTGTTTGTTAGAGAGAGAGAGAGAGAGAGAATATTTCTCATTAGCTTAAATTAAAGAAATGACGTTGTAGTTACTGTTGAGTTGCGATCCAGAAGATTAAGCAAATGTGCCGTAGGGGCATCGAATTAAACGGAGCTTATACATGGAATGAAAAGCCCCTAAATAGTAAAACAGGTCAGTCATATATTATACCTAGGACAGACACCTCCACTGTTAGTCTTTGTAAATGTAAAATAAAGGCCGTCCATTCTGTAACCGATTACCACTGCTGTTGAAGGAAATAATACTTTCTGTAACCGAGTACCGAGACCTTGCCCTGGAAAAATCCACACGCCATATCTTCTAAACTAATCATAGAATTTTCTTGAATATAATCTCAAGTTTCCTACACCCAAATTTGTGAGTTGTTAAATTAACCCAACCTAACCTAACCTATGGACATGGCAAAAAAAAAAAAAAACCACTGTTGCAATACTAGCATATATCTCAGGAGTTTGCTGCCTGGTGGTGATTGTGAATCTATCGGTAGAACGAAATGGCTCTGAAGCTGCAGATGAGCCATTTCTCGTAAGGCCAATGACTTGGCTATTATCTATATAAGTATGGAATATATAAGTGTATATATATTATATATATATATATATATATATATATATATATATATATATATATATATATATATATATATGATATTATATAGATATATATATATATATAATGTATATATATATATATATATATATATATATATATATATATATATATATATATATATATACTATATATATATATATATATATATATATATATATATAAAATATTTATGAATATATATATATATATATATATATATATATATAATTTCTGTCCTTTTATTTCATGATTAATAACTAGCTATGTGATCTATTTTCTACGACTGCCTTCTGGTGATGTCCAAGTATATTCATGAATGTTCATTTATAGGAAGTGTACCGCATTTACCGAATTATTTGGTATAATTACGGGACTCGTGGCCAGCCTTGCCCACCTGTCATGGGACGTGTGGCGGGCATCACATGCCCATCCCAGGGCATGTGGCGGGCCTCGCCTGCCTGTCCCGGACCTGTCGTGGACCTCTCCTCCCTGTCCTGGGAAATGGGACAGGCCTCATATACCCTTCCCGGGACCCGTGGCGGGCCTTGCCTCCCTCTGTCCTGGGACACATGGGGGTCCTTGCCCACCCGTCCCGAGACCCCGTGGCGGACCTCGACTGCCCGTCCCAGGACACGTGGCGGGCCTCGCCTCCCCGTCCCAGGGCCCGTGGCGGGTCTCGCCTGCCGATCCTATGAACCGTGGTGGGCCTTCCCCGCCCATCCCAGAACCTCATGGCGGTCCTTGACTGCCCATCCCAGGATGCGTGGTGTGCCTCTCCCATCCGTCCTGGGACCCGTGGTGGGCCTTGCCTGCCCGTCCCGGGAACCGTAGCAGGCCTCGCCCGCCCGTCCTGGGACTCGTAGCTGGCCTTGCCTACCCATCCCGGGACCCGTGGCAGGCCTCACCCGCCTGTCCCGGGACCCGTGGTGGGACACGCACGTCCATCTCGGGACCCATGGTGGGCATTACCTGCACATCCTGGGAACCTTGACAGACCTTGCCTCCCCATCCCAGAACTCATGACGGGCCTTGCCTGCCTGTCCCAGGACCCATTGCGGGCCTCACCTGCCTATCCTGGGACCCGTGGCAGACCTCGCCCGCCCATCCCATGACCTGTGACAGGACTCGCCTGATAGTCCCGGGACCCGTGGCGGGCCTCACCCACCAGTCCCGAGAGAGAGTAACCCCTATGCTTAGTTTTAGAACCAGAATATGCCACTGAATCCTCTCAATTCTCCTGGAGTTTCTCTGAATCCTCTGCTTCTTCTCCTGGCACCTATTCGAATCCTACTGAATCCTCTCAATTCTCCTGGGGCTTCTCTAAATCTTCTGCTTCTTCTCCTGGCACCAACACGAATCCTACTGAATCTTCTCAGTTCTCCTTGGGTTTCTCTGAATCCTTTGCTTCTTCTCCTGGCACTTACACGAACCCTACTGAATCCTCTCAATTCTCCTTGGGTTTCTCTAAATCCACTGCTTCTTCCCCTGGCACCTCCAAGAATCCTACTGAATCCTCTTAATTCTCCTGGGGCTTCTCTGAATCTTCTGCTTCTTCTCCTGGCACCTCCATGAATCCTACTGAGTCCTCTTAATTCTCCTGTGGCTTCTGTGAATCTTCTGCTTCTTCTCCTGCCACCTATTATATTCCAAAAGGAGTCAAATCCGGTATTGTCATATTGAATTATATATTTATTACTGCTACTACAAGTTGTTCTCTCTCTCTTGACGCGATGTTTCGCGTCAAGAGAGAGAGAGAGAGAGAGAGAGAGAGAGCAGACAAAAAGAGATATGTACTGCAGAAAATCCCTAATGTTCTTAGAAACTTGAGAAAAAGATCCCGTACAAACGAGAGAGAGAGAGAGAGAGAGAGATTTCAGAAATTTATAACACCAAGAAACAAGACATGATTAAAAATCTTTCAGAATCTTTCTTGCTATATTTTGATAAATCAAAATATCTCTCGTGGAATATAGAAAATCAACGAAAAATCGAGAGAGAGGAGAGTATATGAACTGGGTATGTTCTCTGTAGATAACATACCTCCAGTTTGAAGAAAATGTGGCCTTACCCGCCCCTGGCAGCAGCTGTTTTTGGGACGTTGTTGTCCAGATGTTGTTCGGAATACGGAGGAATAGTCATCTTGTTTGCTGTGGCTGCCTATTTGCTGGTGAGGTTTCTCCTGACTGGTGGTGGAGCTGAGCAGCTTAAGGAAAAGGAACTGAAAGAGAGAATTGCGGCCTTGCGAGACACCATCCAGTGCCAGAGAGAGCAGCGTGTGAACTTGGACAGGACAATTCTTCAGCTGCAATAGAGGTTTGACTACCATGAAGAGATTCAGCAGGCGGGTGGAAGGGAAGAACGCAGTCGTGTAATCCAGATCACTCAGGAGGTGTTGCAACAGCAAGCCTGGCAAGACAGGACCCACTTGCTCGAAGCTGAAACGTTGTCTCTGAAAAGGGAGAACGATCAAGAGAAGAGGGAGAAACGGTAGCTAGAAGACAAGATCCTCAAGATGGCAGAAGAAAATCAGCATTTGAAGGACAACGCAAAGGAAATTGGGCAAAGAAACGATGCCCTCTGTGAAGAGGATAAGGGAGCTGACACTGCAGTTGGCAGAGGCAGACTGCCTGCTTGCGAGGCTCGAGAAACTCCTACGACAGAAGGAGAAAGACCCGCAGCTAAAGACCGAAGAAGCAGTGCGGATGGCGACTGAAAGCGGGAATCCAACAGGAAAGACCTCGAGCTGAGGTTCCAGCACCTGCATAAGGAAGTGGAAGACCTCTCGAAAGAAAAGTGTGGACTCTAGCCTCTAGTGTGAAGTTCAGGCGGCGAAACTCAAGAGGAACGAGCTGGCATGCCTTCTAGAGGAACAAAATCGTCACCTGGAGTCGCTGGAGAGGAAGGCCGGTGTCCAGGGCGAACGGAACAACCAGCTGGAAGGAGAAATTGGTGTGCGACCCGATGAACCTCCAGGAGAAGGACAATTGAAAACTGCAGAAGCTGCTGTCGATCTTCAAGGAATTGCACGATCAAGTCTGCGATGGCCTCGCTCAAACGGAACAGATGTGAAAAATTCGAGGAGAATGTTTGTTGTATGAAATGTTTGATGTTTATTTTGTAATAAGTTTGCTTTGTTAACCTTGAAGAAAATTGAACTTGAACGGAATTAAATATGTTAAAATGTTTTCTTAGAGAAGAAGCAGAGGATTCAGAGAAGCCCCAGGAGAATTGAGAGGATTCTGTAGGATTCGTGTAGGTGCCAAGAGAGAAAGGAAAGGATTCAGAGAAACCCAAGGAGAATTGAGAGGATTTATTAGGATTCGTGGAGGTGCCAGGAGAAGAATCAGAGGATTCATAGAAGCCCCAGGAGAATTGAGAGGATTCAGTAGGATTCGCATAGGTGCCAGGAGAAGGAGCAGAGGATTCAGAGAAACCCAAGTAGAATTGAGAGGATTCAGTAGGATTCGTATAGGTGCCAAGAGAGAAAGGAAAGGATTCAGAGAAACCCAAGGAGAATTGAGAGGATTCAGTAGGATTCGTGGAGGTGCCAGGAGAAGGAGCAGAGGATTCAGAGAAGCCCCAGGAGAATTGAGAGGATAGTATAGGATTCTTGGAGGTGCCAGGAGAAGAAGCAGAGGATTCAGAGAAGCCCCAGGAGAATTGAGAGGATTCAGTAGGATTCGCGTAGGTGCCAGGAGAAGGAGCAGAGGATTCAGAGAAACCCAAGTAGAATTGAGAGGATTCAGTTGGATTCGTGTAGGTGCCAAGAGAGAAAGGAAAGGATTCAGAGAAGCCCAAGGAGAATTGAGAGGATTCGTGGAGGTGCCAGGAGAAGAAGCAGAGGATTCAGAGAAGCCCCTGGAGAATTGAGAGGATTCAGTAGGATTCGTGTAGGTGCCAGGAGAAGGAGCAGAGGATTCAGAGAAGCCCCAGGAGAATTGAGAGGATTCAGTAGGATTCGTGGAGGTGCCAGGAGAAGAAGCAGAGGATTCAGAGAAGCCCCAGGAGAATTGAGAGGATTCAGTAGGATTCTTGGAGGTGCCAGGAGAAGAAGTAGAGGATTCAGAGAAACCCCAGGAGAAGAAGCAGAGGATTCAGAGAAGCCCCAGGAGAATTGAGAGGATTCAGTAGGATTCGCGTAGGTGCCAGGAGAAGGAGCAGAGGATTCAGAGAAACCCAAGTAGAATTGAGAGGATTCAGTTGGATTCGTGTAGGTGCCAAGAGAGAAAGGAAAGGATTCAGAGAAGCCCAAGGAGAATTGAGAGGATTCGTAGAGGTGCCAGGAGAAGAAGCAGAGGATTCAGAGAAGCCCCTGGAGAATTGAGAGGATTCAGTAGGATTCGTGTAGGTGCCAGGAGAAGGAGCAGAGGATTCAGAGAAGCCCCAGGAGAATTGAGAGGATTCAGTAGGATTCATGGAGGTGCCAGGAGAAGAAGCAGAGGATTCAGAGAAGCCCCAGGAGAATTGAGAGGATTCAGTAGGATTCTTGGAGGTGCCAGGAGAAGAAGTAGAGGATTCAGAGAAACCCCAAGAGAATTGAGAGGATTCAGAGAAGCCCCAGGAGAATTGAGAGGATTAAGTAGGATTCGCGTAGGTGCCAGGAGAAGAAGCAAACGATTCAGAGAAGCCCAAGGAGAACTGAGAGGATTCAGTAGTATTCGCGTAGGTGCCAGGAGAAGAAGCAGAGGATTCAGAGAAATCCCAGGAGAATTGAGAGGATTCAGAGAAGCCCCAGGAGAATTGAGAGGATTAAATAGGATTCATGTAGGTGCCAGGAGAAGAGGCAAAAGATTCAGAGAAGCCCAAGGAGAATTGAGAGGATTCAGTAGGATTTGTGTAGGTGCCAGGAGAAGAAGCAGAGGATACAGAGAAACCCTAGGAGAATTGAGAGGATTCAGAGAAGCCTCAGGAGAATTGAGAGGATTATGTAGGATTCGTGTAGGTGCCAGGAGAAGAAGCAAAGGATTCAGAGAAGCACAAGGAGAATTGAGAGGATTAAGTAGGATTCGTGTAGGTGCCAGGAGAAGAAGTAAAGGATTCAGAGAAGCACAAGGAGAATTGAGAGGATTCAGTATGATTCGTGTAGGTGCCAGGATTCAGAGAAACCCAAGGAGAATTGAAAGGATTCAGTAGGATTCGAGGAGGTGCCGGAGGAAGAAGCAGATAATTCAGAGAAGCCCTAGGAGAATTAAAAGGATTCAGTAGGATTCATGGAGGTGCCAGGAGAAGGAACTAAGGATTCAGAAAAAACCAAGGAGAATTGAGAGGATTCAGTATGATTCGTGGAGGTGCCAGGAGAAGAAGTAGAGGATTCAGAGAAGTCCCAGGAACCCATTTTCCTGAGACGGGCGGGCAATGTCGGCCACGTCTCAGTAAGGGTGGGTGAGGTCCGCCTCGGGTCCCGGGACAGGTGGGCGAGGTTCATCTCATGTCCAGGTTCCCAGATGGGTGGGCGAGGTCCGCAACGTGTCCCTGGACGGGCAGGCGAGGCCCACCACAGGACCTCGGATGGGTGGGTGAGGTCCGCCTTGTGTTCTGGAACAGGTGGGTGAGGCCTGCCACTGGTCCCGGATGGGCGGGCAAGGTCCCCCATTTGTCCCGGGACAGGCAGGTGAGCCCCACCACATGCCCCAGAACGGACAGGCGAGGCCTGCCAAGTGTCCTGGGATGGGCGGGCGAGGCCTACCACATGTTCTAGGATGGGTAGGCAAGGCCTGCCACGGCTCCCGGGACGGGCGGTTGGGGCCTGCCACGTATCCCAGGACGGGGTGGGCGAGCCCCTCCACGAAGCCTGGGACGGGTCTTGGTACGGGATGGCGAGGTCCGCCATGTGTCCCAGGATGGGTGGGTGAGGCCCGTCACGGGTCCTGGGACGAATGGGGCATCCTGCAAGGGGGGCCGGGGGGGCGACATGGCGACTGGATAGGGCCGCTAGGTCTGGGGCCCCTGGCAGGGAGGTGACCAGGTCCGGCTGCCATGGGTGGGGCCCCTGGAGGGTAGGTGACTGGGTCTGGCTGGCAGGGGTGGCGACTCCGGTGGGGAGGTGACCAGGTTAGGCTGCCAGGGGTGGGTCCCCCGATGGGGAGGCGACCGGGTCAGGGCTCCAGAGGGGCACCCAGGCAGGAGACACTTAGGATTTATATATATGAAAGATTTTAGATCTGCCATATATATATATTATATAATATATATATATTATATAGAATATATATATATCTATTAATATCTATTATATTAATAATATATATATATATCATATATATATATATTATATATAATATATATATATATATATATTAATATATATATATATATATATGTGTGTGTGTGTGTAAGATTTTTAGATCCGCCACTGCCATACTATCTCAATTGTGACTCTTCATCTTTTCAATTTGTATTTCCCATTACCTCCTGTTATTACTACTTTCCAATGAGTGGCAGAATATACTTTGGAAGATTGAATTTCCAGTCAATATCCCCTGTGGTGGGCTTGTTCCATATGGATAGGGTCATGTTCTAAAAAGAAATAATAAATAAATAAAAAAAAATAATAATTATACTAACAACAACAACTTTGAGACTACAACGGCCCCTAGAAACGCTAAAAAGGCTAAAATAGACAAGTTCACGACCGTTCGAGGATGAGCGTCCACACGTACAGAGTAGAACTGTCAGTCTGACAGTCAACTCGAAGTCCTTGCCCTCATTTCTCGCCCAGCCTTCGTAGTGGCAACAACTACTATATGGCAGCGATGGAAACTCCGTTGGGTGATAAGGATGTTGAGCTGCAAAAACTAGCTGCTGCGGCAATTCATTTCAAAATAGGAAAGAAGCAAAAAGGCATAACAGAGTATGGTCTAAATATTGCCTATTAAAGAGAGATTGGAGGATGTTTCAGCTATTTATGAAATAGACCGTGAAGCCTACTTTCACTGGTAACCTTTCATAAAAAGGCAGGACACTGGCCTAGACCTATACCAAAGTGTCTATCGCATGGAAATATTATTTTTCTCTTATACTTATCATAAGATTTGGACTGGCAACGGTCTACAAATAGCACCACATGGTCTAACAATGAATTAGGCCTATATACATAGTTTATTCATATTCTAGTCAAAGCGGCTGAGATCCTTCCCAGACCAAAATCTGGCGGCGAACTGTCAAAAATCGTTGGTTACCCGTCCACACGTGCGATCACCTGCAAGTCGGTCGAAAGAACTTTAGTTAATTCCATCAATTCATCAGTTTTGGTGAGTGGACTGACTCCGCCCACAAACTGCCGTCCACACGTACGTTTTAACTTCAGTTTCGATGAACTGACAGGGAGACTGACAGATAAACCTGTGCGTGATGGGTCACCATCTCCCTCTCTTTTCGCCGTTTCGTCCGGGGTCCTTCAGTAAGCAGAATCCAAGGGTCAAGGAACAGGCCACATCGACGACAGTTACGTTAAGTAAAATTAAGGTTTACAGTGTAACAAGCTTACCCCTGAGTGCAGTCTTCACCAGTATATAGGGAGGTCGAAAGAATTCCTGATTTATGAAAAAATCACAAAAACGAAAAATTAAACCACATCTTCGAGCAAGATACTTTTTACGTAATAGTTTAGGTTCTCCAGGCTATTACAACCCCGCGTCCGAGGACTTGAGGAGTTTTATGAACTTTCCTTTGCTTCTATTTCTATACTGATTCATTAGAGCCATTCAACCCTCCTACGATTATATCGTGTCGAATCGTAAGCCAAGAACCTTCATGGTACTCCCCCGCTCCACTTGTCCGAGTAAAGGAGACGTATACACAGACATACATACATACATTCATATATATATATATATATATATATATATATATATATATATATATATATTATATATATATTATATATATAATATATAATATATATATGTGTGTGTGTGTGTGTGTGTGTGTGTGTGTGTATGTGTGTGAGGACAGCAGGTGACGATTATAATTCCCCTTGTGGCTTAATGTATGTGAAAACACACACACAGGCACACAGATATATATATATATATATCTATCTATCTATATATTATATATATATATATATATATATATATATATATATACATATACATGGTGTATGTATATGAATGTGTATATTTGTATATATCTCAATATATAAATATAGTCCAGCGTTTGTCCCCCGGATGGTGACGGTGATATACCTTTGTACAAATTAGCCAAGAAAAGTACGTTAAACCACTACGATTCTGAGGATTCCGATGTATGACTTACTACCACTAGTAAGAATCATGAGAATGACAATTTTCACATTGATGTTTCTGATATACTCAGTTCAGAGTCTGATTCAATCAGTGATCCAGTGTATGTGGCGAACAGTGATGACATTATGAGTCATGTGTTTGCAGCTTGTGCAAGATGCGAATGTAAAAAGCTACTTTGTTTTTCTCATTTTGAAAACAACGACAACTGCAGAAATCACAGTGTGATAATAAGTAAGAATTATGATAAAGCTTCTCTGCCAAATACGAGAGTATCTTGGAAAAAGTAACTGTTTCTGAGTCTGTTAGTGTAACATATCCTGGACTGTTTGAAGTTGGTGGATTTACAAGACGACCAAGTGGAATGTCGCCATTAAAAAGAGATATCTTTTCAGAAAAAGAAAGGCTTCGAAAATTCTCAGTGTTTTTATACAAATATATTATGACATACAAATAAATATGTATATATCTTACAATCTCAGCCTATATTGTACGTATTTATGTGAAACAAAATTCCATGCTCAGATTCGGTGTGTGACGCATATTCATCATTTCAAATAACAATGTCACCACTAAGTGACGAATAGATGCCGAATCGTCAATACTGAGTCGGTCAGTTTTCACAAACTGACAAATATCTTTGATAGACATTATTAAGAAAAAATTTTCATGATTTTAAGACATTATTTAAACACTGTTAGAAAGAGAAGGTCGTAAAATTATCAACAACCAGAAATCAGCAGTTTATCGACTTCGTTACTTGATAAAAAGATGATCTGAAACGAGAGAATCTTTAAACAGGATTTGCTCAAAACAAGAATTTAACCGATTCGACGGTTTGTGGAAACGTCGACGATATATAACTGCAGAGATTTATGTATGCCACGGACATGAGAATTGTTGTTTGTTACTTGAATGGGATCACCCCTTAGAGTACCTTTTGGCTACATGCTAATGGCCAACGTGAGAGACAGAGCCTTCAGCAGGAACCAGAAACCAAGCATTTATACTGTACATGTGGATGACATCACCACCACCAGAGGAGAAAGTGAAGCAAAAAGAAGCTAGCAGATGTACTTAAAACTCATTTGCTCCACAAGTTTCTACTTCAGATCAGCAAAGAGAAGGCCCTTTCTTTTTTTGACGTCCTTGTCGACAATATAGCAGCTCAGTATGTCGTGTCATATTCTACACAAAAGCTACCAGTGTAGGCCGCTGCCTTAATGCCGGAAGCGAGTGCGCAGAGCAAACTAAAGGTCCATCGTTGGTGCCTACGTAAGAAGGACTTTCTTTCACTGGAGTACTTGGTTACTGAACGTCTCACAAATGGGCGTTGCGGAGTTATCTCGCAATGGGCTCCAGACTGAGTGTTCCTCGAAACCCACTGATGTTACTCAGTGAAAACTTTTTTCATGCCGGATATTTAGATGGCCATTAATTAAACAATTTTCACCTGATCAACACATATAAGATATCAATTTAT
The DNA here is from genome assembly GCF_015104395.2 of Macrobrachium nipponense. Taxonomy (NCBI): domain Eukaryota; kingdom Metazoa; phylum Arthropoda; class Malacostraca; order Decapoda; family Palaemonidae; genus Macrobrachium; species Macrobrachium nipponense. The sequence continues at coordinate 158,482,056 of NC_087200.1, forward strand.
TCAGGACATTATTCTCAATAAATATGAAGTCAACTCAAGTAGATATTATCCATAATCTTTCTTTATAGAGGGAATATATCAATGAAACCGAAATTCATTGAAAGATTTACCAATGATACTTACTAAAACTACTAAAAAATCTAAATGTTATTATTCTGTATGATAGCAGTATCTGTTACTCTTATTCAGAAAAGAAACACACTGTCGTCAGAGAAAAAGTAGAAGAGCTATCTTGTAAACACGAGGAAGCAGACACCAGAATGGCCGTCCATCTGTATTATATTGTTGATAAGTCTACTAATGCATGTACAATCATTCGAACAAATGACACAGATGTCTTGATAATAACTGCTTATCGTGTTCGTCATATGGAGCCGAGACCTGCTGTTTGGCTTGATGTTGGGCTTTGTAGTAGTAAGTTAGCCGAAAGTGACATAACGGAGTCTTTACCAGACTACGGTCATACACAGGGCGTGACGTTACAGCTACTTTTATGAACAAAACTATTCATGAAAAATAAGCTCTTTCAAGATGTATTTTCAAATTTAGACGAACAGTTGGTCTTGAGAAAATTGTGTGTGCACTTTATGGTACACCTTACATGGATAATGTGAACAATCTCAGATATGCCATTTTTCAGTAGCAATACCGCCCAAAAGTCAAAATAAACTCTAAAAGAATAAAAAATAAAAGGAATTAACCCAAGAACGCTACCTCCTGTAAATCTGTTCCGATACAAAAAACATTACGTTACAACTATGTATGTTGCATTTATCTGGTGCTATGCACACCTTGCAAATCCCTGTGTCTCATTACCACCAGAATGTCATGGCTGGGAACTGAAAGGGCACAAATAGCAGGTGAACTGGTTTAACTGTGAACAGGTTCCTCAAAGTCAAATTTTTGTGCTAGAAATGAATCCCTCCCAGCAAGATGAGGGAGATTTGGATTTAAAAATCAGATGGGTCTCATGATGATTTGGAGAAATTAAGGTTCATGAATATAATTTAGTTCAGATTTTCGAATCTATCTTATCTTTATTATCTGGTGAAAATTACAAAGATTTTGTTCATGATTTGGATGCGTAATCTTCAAAATAATGTTATTTTGATATAAAATTTATGCAAATGATGACGATCACAATTGTGATATTGCCCATATAAGTACGTTATTTGACAAAAAAAAATATGATACAGTTTGAGAAAAAGACTTTATTCAAGCAAAAATATTATTCTATATATTTTGTAGGTTTGTTCAGGATAAAATACAGACAAATGAGTACGTGTTTTGTTGCTGTTATGAAATGATTATGAAATCCCCCCGTAATAAATAAGATGTTATGTCCAACTCCAATAATTTTATATTCATTGCTTTAACAGTGCAATTATGTTTTAGTATAGTTTAGATTTTTCTTGACTATGAACAGAACCTGTTGTTATCATACAGAATAATAACATTTCGATTTTTTTAAATAGGTGTTGTTAGAATTATAATTAATCTTTCAGTGAATTCCTGTTTCATTGACATGTTCTCTACTGGTGCTGACTACATTTAATGAGAACAATATCCTGAATAAATTGACATCCTATATATGTTGATCAGAAGAAAATTGTTTAAGTGATGGCCATTTGAATATCCGGCATGAAAAAAAGTTCTCACTGAGTTACAACATCAGTGGGTTTAGGGGAACACTCAGTCTGGACCCTATTGGGAGATAACACCGCAACGCCCATTTGTAAGACGATCAGTTCCATAAACTAGATGAAATTCCCTATCAAAATCATCCGTTAAACCTTTTGGCGTTAAAATGTCAAATAAATCGGTGTGGGCTCTTGGGCTATATGCTACTCATGATTGCTGAAGTGGAAAGTATCGCGTTGCAGCAACCCACCCTGTAAGGCCAAGTGTCTTCAGACTATTCTCCTATCCAACAGATGAGAATGGAGGTTTGGGCTATTGGCACTCTCTTTGGGTTCAGTCTTGTGAACCTTCATGGAGAATCATTCTGATTTTTTAAAATATTCTTATTGATTTTTGTTTTTCTGGGTCTGGTTCTAATCTTTACATTTTTTATTGTACCAACTCATATATGGCGGGTGTAGTTCCAATGTAAGACTAGAATAGCCCTGAAAAAATCCATAAGTTAGTATCTGAAACACCTGTTCTTATTAAATGGGACTGATGCCAGTGATTTTCGTCCTTTTGCCAGAGTTATACAATTAAAGATAAGGAGAGATAGAGGACTTTGGAAAAGTGTGCACTAATATTCTATATATATGCATTATATAATATTATATATTAATATATATATCATTATATATATTCATTATATATATATATATTAATTATTATATATATATAGATATATGTATGTATGTTTGATATATATATATATTGTATATATGTATATATTTTTGTTTATTGCTTTTACCCCTAGAATGTATTAAAGTACTTCTCTCTTCATAAAGAAAGATACTCCATTGATCTTCAGTGTCAAGACTAAGGATAAGTTCAAAATTTAATTACTCCACCTTTCTAACGTTATTTTATTTAAAGGAAAAATATCTTTCTTATTGCAGTAAAGGGCGTTCTTTCGTGTGTTTCTGTTTTCCTCCTCTCATACAATGGCCATTGTATTGTGACAAAGCCTAATCTCTCTCTCTCTCTCTCTCTCTCTCTCTCTCATCTCTCTCTCTCTCTCTCTAATTGCCGCTTGTATGTCCTTACTGTTTTTAAAATTGTTTTTTTTTATTTTACAGTATACCTCATTAAATTTCTTTCTCCCTAAGCGTGTTACATAATGGTACTCCTTGAGCCAGGTCACCGAATGAGATCATATTCCGCTCAAGTTTGCTTATTTTTTTGTTTTTTTTTTCCCAAATGTTGGGTGTGTCAATGCGTCCTTCTAAATTAGTAATATATATATATATATATATATATATATATATATATATATATATATATATATATATATATATATATATATATATATATTCTGGAAGAACTGGGCCTGTGGTAGATAAGGTCGTGGATGGGAAAGATGTCAGCATTTCTTTCCTTCATTTATGTTTTGTATGATGGGCTGGATTATCATCAAGTTCACCTCAAGTGTCACATTTTAATGTTAACCAACGTACTGATAGTGGCAAACCGTAACTTGTGCCATACAGTCTTGGTTCTGAGGCCTCTTGCTTGGAGTTCCGGCTTATTATTTTTATTTCAGATTAGTTATTGATTTTTTTCATTCCTGTATTCTTTTAGATATGATGTTTGAATGGCCATTTGCTAATTAATAGTTTAATGTATTATTACCCCTTATTAGCTTTATGCATTGTAACATGTTTTTTTGTTTCTATATATACACATCTGTTATAGTTTTCCCCATTCCTATGTGTTCCACATAATCTTTATTTTAAGGAACTTTGCCATACAAATTACTGGCCATTCGGAATTTAAGTGAATTATCAATAATAATAATAATAATAATAATAATAATAATAATAATAATAATAATAATAATAATAATAATAGATAATGAAAAATTTAAAATTGTTTAGGAAGATTGGATGTCAGAGTCATGAGCTCTCTGATTAGGAAAATTATGGTTCAACTCACTATAGAATCATTGTCAGGGACGAGTATAGAATCTGTAACAGGCAGAGAGAACACAGGAACCAGCTGCCAAGAACATACAGTAGCAATGCTTTTGGCTAATCAAAATAGACAGAAATGTCAAATCAGTGATTAAGAAAATTATAGGAGCGAAGATTCATAGTCATATTAAAGGAAATACCATTTGCATAATTAGAAGAACCTATGGAGGAACAGGGTTTCTGATTGATTAATCAGCGCAGTTGCTCTCTTTCAATATCGGATATGCATGTCGGTTTGTAAGTTGTTAGTTTGGTGAATTTGTCTTTGCTCTCATGTCCTGAAAAAACAATGATCGTATAAGAATGTAGTATTCAGGAGAACATTTCTTGACATTGCTTGCACGAATTCATCCACGTGTATAATTTTTCCATTTCCAATAATTGCATATTCTTTTTCTCTCCTTCTCTCTCACATAATGCGCAATCGTTACTCTTATGTAATTGCATCCAATTGTGTCATGCAGTGGATTGTTTAATCTTTTCTAATTATACTGGATCGCGTTTAAGCAAACAATAATTAATGAGGCAATGGTTCCTTTCAAGCATTTATGACCCATTATCCTTACCAGTAATTTTTGTTGTAATTATTCCGCATTACGCTCTTAACCCTTGTGGCTCTAATAGAATCATGATTTGTTGCGTAAGTTAGTCATTATCATGTAATACTGACTGTGGAGAGCTCAGCTCTTGCGAATACCAGCCAAATAAAGTAATGGGTACTTTACTGGTATTGATCCTGTTTCGGTCTTACCCTACTAGAACGTTTACGATTTTCTCAAAACTCTATTCACACACACACGCGCACACACACAACACACACACACACACACACACACACCAACACACACACACAACCACCCACACACACACACACATATGTATATATATATATATATATATATATATATATATATATATATATAATATATATATATATATATATATATATATTCGGCGTTAGTAGGAAGGTTAGTTGAGCAGACGATGAGGTGTTTAAAATGCAATGAACTCTACTCTTAAGCTAGCATGTTGGGTTCAAACACGCAATGGTATAATTCTCATCAAACCCTGAACACTTGGTCACTGGTGCATTGGGAGTTTGAGTTAAACACGATGGTGCATGGTATTCAACCTGCTCAGGTAACTATTTACTTATTGGTTAATTACTTAGATTCCAATTTCCTTCACGACCTTTGAGGCCTGGTTGATAGCTTTCCCGTTTGTCATCTGAGAGAACTTGGTCTATTTCCAATTGATACGCTGCAATTGATTTATTTATTTCATACGCTATGTGCGTATGTTTATTCCTTTGTACCATTATATATATATATATATATATATATATATATAGTATATAATAATATATATATCTATATATATATATATATATATATATATATATATATACATATATGTGTGTGTCTGTGTCTGTGTGTGCGTATATGAATATGTGAGTATGTAGGTAATGGAAGTTTTTTGCACATCTAGTTTCATTCACAGTTTGGTTATGTCGATGTTCCTTCGTAGGGAGACGACGTATTTTTGGGATATATATATATATATATATATATATATATATATATATAGTATATATATATATATATATATATATACTACGCTGAGTGAATAAAAATCTTCATTCTCTGTAAGATTTTACCTATGTTTTTTTAGTCGTAATGTGAAAATTTGTGCTGATAATTAAACGTTTTCCTTTATGATTTTGCATTGTGATTTTTTGCATTAGAAAATAGCATTCATCATTAAGATTTATTCATTCGGTTTATTCGTTATTAAGTATGCATTTTGTGTTATGGTTTCAACATGGTCACTGACTATTAATTATGGCGAAGTGTTTTGAATAATTAATCTTCCTTTTTAACCATTCGAAATTAGGAAAAGTTTTTTCTTCCTGAAATTCGTATTTCAATTGTTGCAATAGAAATCCTTAATTGTGTCTTGAGTAATGGTTTTTTCATAAATTACATGTTCAAATCTATTGAAAATAGGAACTTTATTAGTAAGCTTTCTACTCAAAATTTAGCAGTGGAAAAACTGTTACAGATTTGTTGGTGGCGCCACATTTACAAATTTTCCTATCCAGTGGACAACTAAGTCACATTTGCTCAGATGTTTGGTAATGTGATCACATTTTCAGATTTGGTGTTCCAAGCTTTGATACTGAACTCCTCTGTAAAGATTTTAGCTGCAGACGTCGGTGGTCATTGTTATTCTATTAAACAGAAAGATTTTTTTACCGAATTTCTCCCGGATGAAGACATTTTAAGTGAGTAAAATTTACTATTAACTTTATTGAATTATTTCCGTTTATATCCGAATATAATTTACATTTTTCTGACTGTCTTTTACGATTTTCATTGGAAAGACTACACTCATCGCATTAGTATTTGTACTTGGAGTGATTTTGATTCTCTTTCGATAGTGTAATTATATTTGTTGGTACTGAATTCCATTTCAGGTTTTATAAAGACTTTATAGCAATATATTTATTTTTACGAAAACATTTTAGATAAAATACGATAAAAATTTTCAATTTTTTTTCTTTCTTTTGTAACCATGCGTCATAGGTCGTGTGTCAATTCAGTCTTTTAGCCTCGTGAGTGTGTTTTTAAAAACGAATTTACGTTGACATACACGACAAATAAGAGCTTTTCTGATAAATTCAACATTTTCATTCCATTCGAAAGCTTCGTGACATTTAAAAATATGATTCCGAACTTTTCCACGTGGTATGTAAATGCAGAGGAAGTATATCTTTTTAAGGGAAAAAATCAGTCCGGAGGCCCTGCTCAATGTAATCCATTAAGCTCCGGGAAAACGCTTAAATTAAGCCAGGATGAATGTTCCTGAAGTTGGGGAAATCCTGAAAGATCCCTAGTAGTGACCGAAGCTTTGACGAACTATGAACCGAGTTCCTCTTGCTGAAGGGATCAAACGCTCACTCGAATCATTTTTCGAATGTTTGTATATATTAAGTCTCATCATCATGAGAACTCTTATCAATTTAATTTTTTTTACTAAGGAAACATGACCTTACTTTGCCCAGGACATTATGGAATTTTAATCCCTTTTTTTATTATTTACATTATTTTAAGTTTTATACCATGAATGTCGGTGGAATTTGTTGTTATTTACGAAATGCATTGGTAAATTTTTATTTATCTGATAATATATTGATAAGTCTACTTACTATACATTTACGAACGTGCTTATTTATTGAATTTATTGACACTATAATTATTTTGTAAATTTCTCACGAACGATAGGAGATCAGAAGATCGTAAACTCTTATTTTCCATGAAAATGATGATTTATATCCGCTAGTCTCTTCATGTTCAAAATAATAACGTTAGAATTGGAGTTAGTGCCAGACCTATTGAAAATGCCCAGGGTAAAATATGGTATATTCTACACAACCTGTTTTCCCCGAAATGTGGGTTATTCTCTTGATCCGAAGCCTCCTTTCCCGTCTCGTGAGATTTATTGAACGGTTTAGAATTGCTGTTTCTTTTCTTGCCAATCATGGAGGAGTCTATTTGGATAGATTTGCTTAAGTTTTTCCATGGATCTTAAGATTTTGTTTCAACTGTGGAAAGTTTAGAAATATTCTGTATTTTTCTTCTGTAGGTTATTGGATTTTTTTTTTTTTTTTTTCTTTATCAAAGGACCTTATAAAATCTGAATTCACAGGGAAAACCAACTTTTAATTTGAAGAGAGATTGACTGATACCCTTTAGATTGCCCCTGGTTGGTTGAGAGAGAGAGAGAGAGAGAGAGGGAAGAGAGAGAGAGATCTTTGTATCACTGCGCTCTTCCGATGTCATTCCGAGTGTAATTCACTTCGGCCACTCCTCGTTATTGAGTAAAGAGTGGTTGGCCGGGGGGACGCCGGTCATAATTTTGCATTATCGATTAAAAGCGTTGAGTATTCTTCCCCTTCGGCCATTCCCTCCCTCTCTAGCTCCCCTCTTCCTCCCTCATCTCTCCATTCCTCTTCCTTTTCTTCCGATCTTTTGTCCGAAGAATACCCGGTCGATGATTATTTCACCCTCTTTTTCTCTCTTTTCTTGGTGTTGCCCCTTTCCCTCATTTCTGTCGATTGTAGGTCATCTTCTGTTCCCCTCGTCTCCATTTTTTCTTCGTCTTTTTTTCGACCGGCTGTTTCCTGTTTCCTCAGCCGTTGTTCATCCCTACTCTCTCTCTCTCTCTCTCTCTCTCTCTCTTCCCTTTACTTCCAGTGCCCAACCATTGCTCTTCCATTTTTTCTCGGCCGTTGCTTTCACTACCTTCTCTTACTTCTCTATAACATCAATCTTCTCCTCCATCCTCCCATTATCTCCTCCATGTATTGGCGCCTCTTCCTTCTCCCTCGCCTTTTCTTCCGTTCATGATCACTCCCACCCCAACCCGTTCCTTCCTACCTTACCTCGCGCATCAATTTATTATTTCCACTGTGGACCTTTGCTCTTCTTGCGGCTCTCATTACCACCATTTCATTTCATTTTCTCCTCATCATTTTCCAATATCCTCCTCCTTCCCATCATCATCTCATTCTTCTCAGCTAATCGACCTAATCGTTACCATAATCATGAACATTAGTTTTAGCTCCCATCTTTCCCCAGTTCTTGCTCTTCTTGTGATTTTCCTCCGAATACCGGAGATGAAGATAAGAAGTCTTCTCCCGGGTTAATCGATGCAGATGACGCTCACGCACACGCGCAAGCAGTTGCTTACACAGAAGGACCATAAACACGCCAATGTAACACGCTCGGAGAGACACTCACACTAGAATTTAGCACATTGTTTCATTAATTCTCGAAAAGAATTTGCGAGGATTTTTTTAAAATTCACTGAATTGTGTCGAACGATTGTTTTTCTATAACAGTAATTATTTTGAACTGGAATTGTGTCTTTTAGTAATAGCTATTGGCTTGTTTATGCAAACATATATTAGCGTTATGTTACGATGTACATGATTTATATGTGATTTCTGTTTTTTTTTTTTTATTAAAGTAGTTTTAGAATTAGATATGAAGCATTGTATAGTTTAGCCTTGACCTTCGATGCTTACGGTTCGGTTTTTGTAAGGTAGCGAATGCAATATTGTTTTTGAAACTATAAAGTGGTTACACTAAAATGCCGGTTTGCAGAATCTATAAAGGCTAGGTTTTATGAAGCTCTCCTGTCCTGCCTGTGAAAAAAGTTATTAAAACATTTTTTATTGGATAACAGGTGTAGCGTTATCCCGAACAACGTTCGAAAAATAAAACTCTCTCTCTCTCTCTCTCTCTCTCTCTCTCTCTCTCTCTCTCTCTCTCTCTCTCTCTCATACATACATACAAACATACATTTATTACCCCTGAGCATTTGTTTATTGATACGTAGAAATTATTTACAACAGAAGAGCTCATATATATATATATATATATATATATATATATATATATATATATATATATATATATGTATTATTTCACACAGTTTATTAAGTACTATTAGAGGTTTGGTTACAGTATTGAATGTAGGTCAGTAGACCGGATATGGAAGAGAGAGGGAGAGACAAAGAGAGAGAGGGGAATATTAGTCGGATCTCTTTTGCTTCTAAACGCAACAGTTTATCCTCTTATGCTTTTTTTTCCGTTGTTTTCCTCTTTACTGCATAACCTCGTGAGATATTTGGATAGGCTTTTGGAATTGTGTTACAGCCGGTTCTCCCATAGATATTTAGTTCTTTTAGGGTAATCCTGTTGTGAGAACATCTGAAATGGAAGTTCATTTGCGGTATCGGTGATGTCCTCACTTCCGTCCCATCTATCATTCGTTCAACAGTTCCTGATTTCCCGACTTTCATATTTCAGTGGCGGATTTAAGGAGGGGCGGCACCTAGTCACGTGGCCCCTGCCCATGGATATGAAGAAAAGAGCATTGTTTTCCTTCAATAAATCATTATCAGCAGCAAACACTTTCTTAAACAAAAACAACTACTACTACTGTGCGTAAATATATATGTGCACACATGTATAAATATGGATATATTTATATAAATATATATATAAGTGTAATCTATATATATATTATATATATATTATATATATATATATATGTGTGTGTATATAATACATATATATATATATATATATATATATGCATGTGTGTGTGTGTTTTACTGTACAAGTTTACACACACACACACACACCACACACAATATATATATATATATATATATATATATATATATATATATATATATATATATGTGTGTGTGTGTGTGTGTGTGTGTGTGTGTGTGTGTACAGGCAATATGTGAAATCAGGGATTTATCTACACAGTTTCGCCGTGTTTAGTACTAGCCTGTAGGGGATCAAATGTCCCTAGTGCATTGGTTCCCACAGGGGCTAGGACTAAACACGGCGAAATACATTTGACCCCCAAGGGACTAGTTCCAAACACGGCGAAACAGTGTAGATGAATCATTGTTTCACCGTGTTTAGTACTAGCCTTCTGGGATCAAACGTTCCTAAGCGAATTGGTTATTTCGCATATACCCTACGGATTTCGGGAAATCCCTGGATTTCATGCGCACACTGTGTGTGTGTGTGTGTGTGTGTGTGTGTGTATGAATGACATCCCAAGCGGCCCTCTCCCCCATGAAAGATTTCTAGATCTGTCACTGGGAAAGATTAATAACCTCTTACGTTTTTTAATCGGTAGGTTGAATTTATGTGCTTATTACCACTAAAATTCATGCCGAAATCTAACTTTACCAAAAACAATTGATATCAAATATCTCTCTCTCTCTCTCTTCTCTCTCTCTCTCTCTCTCTCTCTCTCTCTCTCTCTCTGTGTGTGTGTGTGTGTGTGTGGTTTCATGGCACAAAGATATCCCACACAGCTTACAAACTGAGGTACCTGCCTTCGGTTATCAAACCTGACAAGGAGCCATTAACTGCGAGGTTTTCCTGAAATCCATTACGTTGCACTGACCTGTCTAGTGAATTACGCGCCTGGGTGTTAGTCGACCGTTGTGGGTCGCATAGGGACTAGAGAGAGAGATAGAGAGAGGGTACCTATTAGTGTTCAGCACTCCAATGAAATGTAAACCAGCAAAATGAAAGGACCTCGCTTAGGTAAGCCTCATCCCACAGGGGTGAAACCATTCATGAGTTTCAGACTCTCTCTCTCTCTCTCTCTCTCTCTCTCCTGCCGTGAGACCATGAAGGCCAGACCGTGAAATCAGGGAGGAAAAGTAAGTATTTCACTTAGCAGAAATGTACAATTGTTAGAACTAGACATAAATGGGAATAGTTTCTTCCAGGGAAACGATTGAAACTTTCTTCTGTTTTACGTAGAATGAAGGTTACTTTGCCAATTTGCATACATAGCGGCAGTGGATGAGGGTGTGTTTGCTGTTATGCAGTTGCAAGTCCATAGTGTAGTAAGTTTTTATGCGTGCGGTCCTAGTTTTGGGACTATAGTACCGGGAACTGCCTATATATGTATGCATATATATTATATATATATATATAGTATATATAATATATATAATATATATATATATATATATATATCCATACATACTATATATATTATATATATTATATATATATATATTATATATATATATATATCACAAAAAATATCAAGCCATTATTATCACTCAACGTAGAGTTCACTATTGAAAATAATTTACACTTAAGGAATTATAGTTGATTAGAGCATGTCTTGTAATGGCCAAAAGGCAACGTCGACTTTTTATCGCTGCATCTAAAGCAAAGGCCCAGATTTCGAATCCTATCTAGGGCAGATGTACTTTTCAATTATAATTCTGTTTAGGTGTAGTTATTCCTGTAGTACGCTGAATTCGATACTTCTTGATATGTATGGCCTCATTTTTGTGAATACAAAAACGTTATGTATAGGTAACCAAACACACACACACATTCCCTTGTGTTCATTTTCATTTCCATATATATCTATACGTATATATATATATATATGTATATATATATATATATATATATATATATATATATATATATATATATATATTATATATATATATATATGTGTGTGTGTGTGTGTGTATTATATATGTATATATATACATGAAATATATATGCATATATTTAATCTATATCACCACACGCCTTTTCCTCTCAGAGGGGCTGGTGATGTAAGATGTTAACCTCTCAGTTCCCAGCCTTCCTTTCTGGGATAAGATAATTAGTCCTTGCTCTTGTTAACCATGATCACACGACCTCAGTCGTCGTCAAACTGGTATCTTATTCACTTCTCTGGTCAACAAAGGCAAAATTGGTTTTTATGGGAAGCGAATCTGTACCCCTATATTAGGCAGGCTTGGTTGCTGTTGATCACATCACAAGAATGCTCCCGTTCGTTTCTTTGACAATACTTTGGGACGAGGGAGCTGAATATATACCTACAGTCCAGCGCAGTTAACTCACTGTCAGGTACTTATTTCACTACTTCGATCATTAGGAACACATTGAGTTTCAACGGGACTTGTTTACATAATTCTTTTCTCGTCTAGGATTCAACATCCGGTTCTCTTGCTATTGCGGTTCTTGCTTCAACCAATACACTGTGCACAAGTGCGTGTGCGTGTACTATAGTTGAAAGGAAAACCGAGGTGCTGTCCCACACGTGAGAACTCTCATTCTGAACGGACAGACCCTTGAAATCGCGTTTAGAGCGGCACTCTGTTCTTGTCATTTAGTAAACATTCAAGATATGTTTCGTTGTCGTTATCTGGAGCATCTGATAGCTCCTTTACACGATAGGCTGAAATTAATGGCCCTGGCACATGACTCCAGGTGTCAGGCGACTCCGGTGAAGTCGTACTTCACGCGATTACTCTGACGTTCTCTGATGGCGATGGGATGGCGACGTTCTAGGCAAGTTGTCCTTTCAGTGATTGCTGGTGATGAAGTGCGGTGGTTTGAAGACTGTTCACACAAACACACACACACACACACACACACACACACACACACACATATATATATATATATATATTACTATATATATATATATATCTATATATATATATATACATATATGTTGTTTATATTTATTGTATATATGTTGTTAATATTTATTGTAAATATATATTGTTTATATTTATTGTATATGGCGAAACAAATAATAAAAATGAAAGCTTCATTTCATGAAATGATTGTTGGTCGACGTTTTCTGTCTGTTCTTCCTTTATTATCTATTAATGTCGACAGGAACGTTTTGAACTGCTGCAAAAAGGGCACTTCCGATTATTTTCTTTCATAATTCAGAGAGCTGATTAGCTAATATATTAGTTCCCTTGGGAAATTCATCGAACGATCAGTGCGAGGAGTATTTTTGTAAGATTTAATTGACCCTGTGCCATTATTTGCTCATGCTCCTTCCAGCAGCCGATATTACCAGGTTTTCATTGGGTACCGGTTCATTATAACAAGAGGATAATTTCTGATTGGACAATGTTGTAGGTCAGTGACCAGTGTGACTCGAATACTCGGTTGACTGCCATATTTAAGTTTCTTTAGCGCTAGAACACACACCCAGGCGAGGCACAAGGACACTCACGAATATGCTAGTTGCTCACATTCTCCCATTTTCTAACCATGACTGAATAATCGGTCATGACATCATTTCACTAAAACAATATTTTAGTAATATTATTAACTGGCTGGTCTTGAACCATGAGGACCCGATATCCAAAAAGTCGTAACTGAAGTGAGTGAAAGTTTCTTTGTTTATATATATAGTATATATATATATATATATATATATATCACACCATATATATATGAACACATATTGGTATTCTGTTTATATATATCTATATATAAAATAATCCTCACATCACCGTGATTCATATATCCTTGAGCCTACAAATTTCTTATATCTAAATTCACTCACCCGGATTGATATATTTTCATATATGTACCTGGGGAATTTTTTTAGTTGATAACAATTTCGCCCCCCACATGGGATCGAACCACTGTCCAAGTGGACGGGGACGAAATCAGGACCAGTGACGCTATCAAGTCAGCTAACAGAGACGGTCTCTGTTAGCTGACTTGATAGCGTCACTGGGTCCTGATTTCATCCCCGTCCATTTGGACAGTGGTTCGATCCCATGTGGGGGCGAAATTATCAACTAAAAATTCCCCTTCGGTACATAATATGAAAATATATCAATTCCGAGGTAGAGGGAATTTAGATATTAAAGGAAATTTGTAGCTCAATGATATAATATATATATATAGTATAATCTATATATATATATATTTATATATATATATATATATATATATATATGTAAAAGTACTAACGAATCAAGTTTATATCTTGACATGAATTGAAAATTTAGAAATTACGATTTCATTTTCTCCTCATAATTATTTGGATTTTGCGAGTGACTGCCAAAAGCTTATGAGATTAGTTGGTTAATTCAGAGTTTCATGTTTTGCTCCGTCTTGGTAGCGAGGTCGCGAACTATGAGAAAAATGTTTAATCCAGTAAGAATGAAATGGCTTCCGCCTGGTTATGAACGCGTCAAATGCAAAAGAAAGAAAGGTAAACAACTCGCTCTCAACAGGAGAGAGAGAGAGAGAGAGAGAGAGAGAGAGAGAGAGAGAGAGAGAGAGAGAGAGAGAGAGTTAATTTGAATGAGCAAAATATTACTATACATAGAAATGCAGGACAAATTGTAATTATATGTCAAATTTATTTTGTAAATCTGAATATATCGTTAATATAATCATGCCAGGATTTTATCCCATTGATATTGTTTTATATTTTTTGTAAAGTCGGTTGAAAGGAAGCCCTCTCTTCTTAAATGCATGACCTTGGAATTAATAATAAGGTCTCCTCTCTCTCTCTCTCTCTCTCTCTCTTAAATTGAATCTTTCTCTCCTCTTCTCCTTCTCTCTCTCTCTCTCTCATCATAGGAGAGACCAATGCTATCAGTACGAGTGAGGACGACAGTTAACATGTATCAGAACCCTTACAGTTCAGCCAAACAGAAGCGGAGATTTTCTTCCTTTCTTTCATTGAGAAGTGAAGTGCCCCGAAACTTAGTCAGTACTCTTTAAATACGTTTTGAGTACACAACTTTCATAGATAACTCAATAACTACTTGTGGCAATTGTAGAAATACTTATCATTCAAGCGCAGTTCTTATTTGTATGAATGTTAATCAGAAAATATTATGTATTCTTCTCACATTTAGCTTTACTCTTTCCTTGTATCTCTTATCAATTGTAGCGTCCCTCTTTCTTTTCAGTACAATGATAGATTGCTAAGATGTAATATCCAATAAGTATACTGATATTTTTGGGGGAAAATGTATGATATGGGTATTGATCTGAGAACGTTTTAGTTCAGGACAATGGTTTTTTATGAATTCTCTTCCTTCTAAAAGAGAGTTACCATATCTTGCGCTGAAGGTTTCACGCATAACATTTAGCTGCGAATGAAATTCATCTGATGGCATATACAATTCCCCTCTGTTTACCTAAAATACCCAAGATTCATCTGTATTTCTGTCCTGAGTCACCTTCTTACCTAAACTAGGATATTTTGCACAGAATTTTTTTCACAGCATAACCACCTATTTATGTTAAGAGCTTCCCCTTCGATTACAGTTGTTGCTCTTTTTTCACTACATGCATTTATAGTTTCTTTCTATGCTTTTTCGATATCTTCTTGGAGAATTTTGAAATGCCAAATATATTTCAGAAAATAATCCTCGATCCTTTTTGGACACAGTGTCACAAACAGATGGCATCTACCTTTGCTTTGGTGTTTGTTGTATCACTGATGATTTTCATTTCTCTCCCCAAGCGTGATGTTCGAAGTCTAAATTTAAAATATGCTGCAGTAGGATGATCACAAGAGCTATTCATTTGTCTTATGCTCCATGCTCAAAATTGCCCTTTTCTTGTTCATCATCAAGAAGTTCTTGTAAGGATTGTTTGAATCCACATGTCCGTGATCTCTCATCTCCGGCCGTTGATGCTTCTGATGGAATAATAACAGGGACAAAAAGGTGAAATTGGCATTTAAAGTTTGGGTTTCTTATACCACGATGCTCTCTCTCTCTCTCTCTCTCTCTCTCTCTCTCTCTCTACTCTCTCTCTATATATATAATAATATATAATTATATATAATAATATATATTATATATATATAATATATATATTATATAATAATAAAATATAATAATAATAATAATAATAATAATATCTATAATAATAATATAGATAATAATAATCCCAATAATAATAATAATAATAATAATAATATAATAATATTAAAAGGAACCCATAAAATCGCCCAAATGTAGCAAGTAAATATATTTCAGAGACCAAACTGTCTCTGAAATATAGTATTTACTTTCTACATTTTGGCGATTTTATGGGCTCCTTTTATTAAAGACAGAATTCTGTTTCAACAGAATAAAATTCAGTCACACACACACATATATATATGTATATGTGTGTGTGTGTGTAAACCATTTTACCAGTAATTGTGGAGGATGAAACATATAAAAAGATGGAAGTAAAGTAGCTTGCATTCCGTTATAAAAGGAACCCTTACCCCGTAATCATCTTTACATCATTCTACACACACACACACACACACACACCACATACATATATATATATATATATATATATATATATATATATATATATATATATATATGTATATATATATATATATATATTCTTATAATGTAAGTTTTGTAATGCAATTATAATTTTGGTAATATGATTAATTCATCTCAGAACCTGTGTATCATTTTATGAAATGTATGTTTTTGTGTTCAGATTTCCACATTTAAAAATAACACATGTTAAGTAGTGTAACTTTTCATTTTTAAACATACATAAGGCGGAGAGAGGAAAAACTTATGTAAGACAGAGAGAAAGAGTAACAGGGAAGGTTGTTATTCACATCTCTGAGAATTTCTTAGCTAAGCTAATTTTTTTATCGTTCCGATCGGGCCTGTAACGAAACAAGGGCATCTTGTTCATAGGCATATGCGAACGCAGCTAGAGGCCCTCTCGATATCCCTATAGAGATGACGTAATATGTTTTCATCTCAGACGTGTACACTCAACTACACCCATTCACCTTGATACACATAGTTACGCATATAAAACATTAATTCGATTCCGAGACCTAGCCGCTGGCGTGAGGGATAGTATCTCTCTCTCTCTCTCAAAATCTCTTCTCTCTCTCGCTCTCTCACTCGAGATTACAGTAATGTAATTCATGTTTATATATAAGGTGGTCACTCATTCATATATAATTCTTAGTAATATATGTGTTGTTTGTGGAATCTGAACATAGTGTTATTTCTATTAGTTTTGTGAAGGCACCCACGAAAGTGTAAAAGTGTGTAACAGGCCTTTCTCTTGAGTGAGAAGCTGCAGCTGCGTATACAGGTATTTTACAAATGTTTTGAAGTGCACTTCGAGGTTTTATTTTACGTGTGGATAAAATTATAATCTTTATGGAATTTTTCTTTTGCTTTGTTCTTTTGACATGTCCATTTTGTATGTTTAATGTTTGTACTGTCAATGCTTTAATTGTTTTCATATTATGCTTTATGTTTTTTTTTTGCATTGTCTTTATTGTGTTTAATTAGTTTGAATAATATTCTATTGTGTAATTGTTTGAATCTAACACTTGCAAATTAATTTGTATTTAATTAAATTTCATTTCAAATTTAATTATTGCTTTATAATTTAATTTAATTAGTTTTCTTGATAAACTTTGATTTAATTTTGCTTGATAATTAATTCAAGAATTAATTAAACTTTTGTTTTCAAGTAATAACAATTTCCCTGAGATTGTGAATTTCACTCATAAATTTTGTATTTAAAATTTATATGAACATTTTATTCTACCACCAGTATTATATTTTATTTTGTTTAGGTAGAAATATAGTGGTAATTGTGCCGTTTCCCTCAAATGAGTCAGAATTAGGGAAATACTTAGATTTGAAATTGCAGAAGTGATGCCCTTTAATTAAGATTACCTCACATCCATTTTAATGAACTTCTTCTGATTGTTTTCTTGACTGTACAGTTTTATAAGGGATCACTGTTACCTTTAGAGTATTCAGTCGTTTAGTATTTGTTGATGAAGGGTCAGGTGTCTGGCTGTAGTGTGGTAAGTAATAACCAGGTACTAGAACAAACTGCGCCCTAAGTACTTGGCAATTTGGGTTAACAAATATTAATGGTGTCCAGACACAGATCTTTGGCTACTTTGTGCATTAAGTATTAATGGTGTCCAGACCCAGATAGTCTAGGCCACTTCGTCACAATATATATATATATATATATATATAATATATTATATATATATACATATATATATATATATATATATATATATATATATATATATATATGTGTGTGTGTGTGTGTGTGTCTGTGTGTATAGTTTTGAACCGTACTAAAGAAAACAAGCAAAGGTGCTTTTGGCAACTGTAGTGTTGGAATGTCGTCTTTTGAAATTCTGTTATTTCTTGAAATTTCGATGTTCAGCAACTGTGATTTCATATTATAAATATGATATCGTGGGCTGACTAGAACTGAACATACCATTTCAGGTTGAGAATTGATTGGATCAAAATGTCGACACGCATTTGTAACAAGGCCTATTTTGGCCTTGTCTAAATAATAATAATAATAAAAGGTAAATTGGTAACAAACGGCTAACTGGCAACCTACCTTTGAAATAAAACTGCAATCGGCAACTCAGATATTATTCTCAAGACCATTAAATGTAGGACTAGAATAAACACTAAGATACAAAAATAGAATCTTTATTTCCCCAAAACTAACATGATTAAAAAAAGTTAATAAAAAATCCATAAAGTGTAATTACTTCTAGAAAGGAAATGTATTCTCTAATGATTACCACACCAGTTCCCACATTAAGTCACAGTTGTTCACATTGAAATCACTATTCTTCCCAAACTCAAAAATGTAAACATGTTAGTAAATAAAAGTCAGAATACCCATTTTAGCGACATTGAATCCATATGAGGGAAATAGAAAATCATAACCTTCAGAAATCAAAAAATAAAAATGGATGAGCATAAAATAATGGGAATAAAAATAAAAGATGTTTCTGTATTCATGGGAGAAAACTATTAGAAATTCAATGTTTTTCCACTGCACTTCGGCTTCTCGGGGCACCTGTAAAATATTCAGTGTTCAACAAGTCTTTCCACAGTTTTACCTTTCCGTAGGCTTTTCCGCGCCTCCCAACGGCTCTCTCACCAGAATTTGCTTAGAAAAGTCTGGTATGTAATGAATCGTTTCCCACCGATTATCTCATTATATTTCCCTCTCATTAGATCACGATCAGGCGATAATCGTCACTAGGTCCACCCGCTGGGTCAGTTTGCGCACCTGCGCTCACGTCTCCTAGATTCAATATACTTTACTACGACGGCATCTGCCGGACATCCACCCAAACTATTTGCTGATCTACAGTTTAACGTCTCAAAGCCTTTTCCGCAACATACGACTGCTAGATGAAAATTCCAATCAAGTTCATTGCTCTCTATATTAAAAATTCTTAACTACCCTTAAGGGTGGGTAATACATTTATCCACTTGTCACCGCAATTTTATCTCTGGGAAACCTAAAATATTCAATACCACTGTCTTTCGTTTTCCTCCTGGTATTTGGACATTCATAGATGGAATATTTATTAGACATTCCAGCAGCAGCAGCACAACAGTCCCAGCAGTCAACCGACATGGAATCCGGCAGCCACCCAAAGTGAATGGCAACCCCCATCCATAATTGGAGCTTCTCCAAACAACTTATCAAGGGGAAGACCAGACAGAAGAAAGAAGAGCCACCAGAGAGACTGTTTCTTTCATTGGAGATTTTGGAAAAAAAACCTGCAGATGTAATAAAGGTTGCCTGTTAAAAGAAAAAAAAACATGCACAAGGACAACTAAATGTCAGTGGTGAGCAGACCAGTTACCTCGTAAGAGAAGCTGTGCTTGCTTACCGCTGTCTTCCTTCCAGATATGAACGCAAGGGCTCAATGTGTTTCTTCATCAGAGACGATAAGTCGAACACAGAATTCCTGGTCGACTCCAGGGCATGCAAATCATTTGTGCCAGCCAGCCCACGTGAACAACTCAACCCCCGCCCCACCCACCAAACTCCACATACCGCCATTGGAGCACCACTCAAGATGTACGGGAAGTGGAATATGAGTGTGTCATACATCAAGAAAGACTACAGTTGGACCTTCATCATGGCAGATGTGACGATACCACTTTTAGAAGCAGACTTCCTGAAAGCACACAACCTGCTAGTGGATGTAACATCAAAACATCTGATCCTGAAAGCAGCTCTTGTATCATCGCCTCAACAGCTGTGCAAACAACCCCCAACCACATTGTCACTGCAACAACAGAGACGATAAACAGACCCCATCGCAGATGCTGCCCAGCTGCCAAAAATATGCCAACTTCTACAACACTATCGAGATGTCTTCAAAGACGACCTGCAGCATAACTTGTCAATTAACAATAGAGCGAGGACCATTGCCTGCAAAAGAATTACTGGATGACCTCTCCCCTACCTGTCAGAAGGCCTCAGAAGAAAGGCTTTCAGCGTCTCCCACAACCTGTTCCACCCCTCAGGCTAGGCAACTGTCCGGATTTTAGTGGAGTGGTATATCTGGTGGGGAATGGAAAAGGACATAAAAATTGGGAGAGAGAATGCCTCTACCCACCCCCTTCTGAGGGGTACAAATACCTGTTCACCATCATCGAGATAAATACAAGGTGGTCTGATGGGCGACAGGGGGGCCAATTTCACATCCGCCATATGGAAGGCCCTTGCATTCGGGACAAAGATAATACATGTGACAGCCTACAGCCCAGAAGCTAACGGGATTATTGAAAGGCTACACTGGTCTTTGAAAGCATCACTCACTGCCAAATGTCAAGGTGGGAGTGGGAGAAGGCGATACCTTGGGTCTTACTGGGCCTGAGGACGTCACCACATGAAGCATTCAACGCATCTCCAGCAGAAGCCCTGTACTGCCAATAATTAGCAATGCTGAGAGTTGTCTTTCAACATCCAACGAGCCCAGCATCCTCGTCCGACACCTGCAAAGCATCAGAATGAACAATGCAGGCCAAAACTACTAACCATATAGCCAGGAAAGTGTACATCCCCAACAAACTGCAGCATGCAAAATATGAGTTCGTACAAGTAGGCGCACACAGAACCCCCCTTCCCCTGTCAAGCCTACTAGATGATAGTGGATGGCAGAAGTACATGGGTCTCCTTTGACCGCCTGAAGCCTTCATACCTCCCAGCCACAAACCTACAACCATAGACCTCTCCAAGTGGGGCAAGTTGAGTAAGGTCCCATGCGGACCCACGCACCATCCATCTTAGCTGGCTGGTTAATCTCCTCACAACAAACATCTCTGCATACCAAGCACGCTTATACAAGAAACAGCTTATTTCATACATGTTTTGTATATGTATTATCATTCACATAAATGGTATGTTAAATGCATCATTCTTAGCACATGCATTACAATGTCAGGATTCCAGCGATATGTATCGTAACTTCATTTGTGTATTGTATATCAATTTAGGTACATCTTTCCATCCTTCAACAAACACAGTTGATTGTACTCTGACTTCTGTTATGTTCACCTCGTGTCAGGCACTATATTTCTGCTAACAAGAACAATATATTAACCTGTCAGTTTATTGTTGGAATAAAGCAGTAAGTTTGGATACACAACCACTTACTCATACCTTTGCTATGCTACTACAGTAACTGCACTCGAATGAAATAAACTGAACTGGATCAGTTTAGTCAATATAACATTAAGTACTGTATGTGTTTTTACTGCAACTGAATGAAATAAACTGAGCTGCAGCTGGTCAAGATGACAATAAGTACTGTACTGTATTTTTACTGCACCTGAATGAAATAAACTGAGCTTGGTCAGTACAATGCTCAAGATTACACCAAGTACTGTGCTGTGTTTTTGTTGCACCCACTACAACTATATGATATTAGCTGAACTGGATCATTATAGTTGTCAAGATAACATCAGGTACTTTACTGTGTTTTTACTACACCTGAATGAAATAAACTTATCGGTGTCAGTATGGTGAAGTTTACAACAAGTACTGTGCTGTGTTTTTACTGTACCCACTGCACCTTAATGATATTAACTGAGCTGTGTCAGTATGGTCACCACCAAGTACTGTACTGTGTTTCTGTACCTGTATGAAATTATCTGAGCTGGATCAGTATGGTCATGATAACACCAAGTACTGTACAGTGTTTCTACTGCATCCACTGCACCTGCACTTGTATGAAATTAGCTGATCTGGATCAGTGTGGTTAAGGTAACACCAGGTATCGTACTGTTCCTGACTGAAATTAACTGAGTTGGGTCAGTACAGTCAAGATAACGCTAAGTACTGTACTGTGTTTCTACTGCACCTGTATGATATTAACTGAGCTGGGTCAGTATGGTCAAGATAGCAACAAGTTATGTACAATATTATTACTGCACCTGTATAAAATTAACTGAGCTGGATCAGTATGGTCAAGATAACAATAAGTACCATATTGAATTACTACTACAGTAACTGCACCTGAATAAAATTAACTGAGCTGGATCAGTATGGTTAAGATAACACCGAGTGCTGTACTGTTTTACTGCTGCACCCTCTACACCTACATGAAATTAAGTAACCTTGGTCTGTGCGGTTGACTGACTTACCAGTACAAAGTGCTTGCCAGCATATCACCTTCTCTAGCAGCAAAGCTTCATTCAAATAGTGAGGAAAATTTAGCTATAAAGAGAGAATTTGAGAGGAAATTCAAGTGGCGTTTCGAGACCTGATGTTTATATTCTCAGAATAAAGGCTTTACCCTGAACTGGATTGCATTATATCTTTGAAAGGAAAGTTAACTTCCGTTAATATGTGTTTGGCCCAGACGTTTACTAAAATTAGTTAGTGGTAGCCGTAAATGGGGAAATTACTGATTTCTCATGAGTCCGTTTTCTTTGTTAGGTTGGTGTTTGTCAGTATTTAGTTTTCTTTCAACACACTGGAGTTCAAAAGATGGAAGTGAAACCATACGAACAAGCAAAGTTGATTATGTGACCCTATTCTTTGTTGCTCGTCGCATGATGCCTTATAATCATGACACTGGATAATAGATTCATGGAAGCAACAGAGAAACACACCCATTATGTGATCGGCATTGCTGCATATCGTCTTTGTTTCTTTGTAGCATATTGTTTTCTCTTCACCTGCACATTTTTATTCCTTTGTTCACACATATTTTTGTTTCGAGGTAAATATTTGTTCATTGTGGTTATCATGCAAATACTCAATCTCTTAATTGCTTCGAATAACTGAAGATTCTGCTTGGTCTTCCATTTTCATTTTCCTTCATCTGTAAATTTCTGCTCATGTTAAATTGCTTTTTTTTTCATGTTAATGCTATATGAGATTTCCATACTGGAAGGTGAATTTTATTGCATTATTATTTTTTCTTACATGATAATAATCAGAGGTAGTCTCTCTCTCTCTGTAAAGTGAGTTATCCATAAATCTGTATAGAGGCTGCAAATTGGAATGTTGATGATCCACCCTCCAATCATCAAATATGAAATGACAGCCCCCTGGTGTCGGTAGTTTATATCTTATTTAAGGTTAAAGTTAGCCACGGAGCAGTGGCTGAAAGTTTCATATGCGGCGTGTGAGAGTTTCACGGGCCGTGGCTGAGAGTTGCTTACAGCAGAATACGTTGTACAGAAAACTCGATTATTTTTACTTATTTGATATTCTGCATAAGAATTCGCGGAGCTCTTTCCTTCCTTTATGTCTAGGTCGTTTAATTGTGTGGCAGTGGGGGGCGACTCAGATAGCATCTCTGGATGATAAGGTTTTAATTGGTGCGTCTAACTAGTAACGCTGACATTTCCAGCCCTGTTGCCTTGCCGTTGATTGGTTTGACTTAAGATCGTCGTTCCAAGGGAGTACATTCCAGTTTAGCCCACTGATGAGGAATCAGACCCTGGGATAGCTAATTCAACAGAGCACTGGATGGTCATTAATAAAAGCACGTGGTCAGACATATATCTTATTGTATTCAGAATTTACTTCTCGAAACATACTTTATTTAGATGGGTTCTTTTTATTCTTACCTGGCCGACTGGAGCCCAAACCGTCGATAGGGTCGCCTTTGTAGCACAGGGGCTGTCCTTGCTCTGTCCGCTTCCTTTAACAAACAAGAACAGAAATCTGGTCGTTTTAGCGCAACAGTTGATATTGAATATGAGTGACGATTTAGTGTAGTCATAGATACAGTTGACTGTAATTTGAATTACATTTTGATACAGACGATGAAGTTTCTAGTCAAATTGAAATCTTTTGTAAATGGTTTATATTTTGTATTTTATTGCCAACTTTTTATGTTCTTATTTATTACCTGTTTGGAGAAGACGCTAATTATACAAGAGCACAATGAATCACGCACA
Organism: Macrobrachium nipponense; assembly: GCF_015104395.2. Lineage (NCBI taxonomy): Eukaryota > Metazoa > Arthropoda > Malacostraca > Decapoda > Palaemonidae > Macrobrachium > Macrobrachium nipponense. The sequence goes on from NC_087200.1 coordinate 158,506,332, forward strand.
ATATATGCTTATATCGTTTGCTTATTAAAGTTGGCTTTTGCGGTCATGAATTCAAGGCGCAGGGTTTCATGAACCTTGATTCGAAAAGTGTCTCAGAGCATTCCACTATAATAATGTAATTAGTAGGGATTTATTCAGTACTTATATTACGTTAAGGAAGCGAAGCGTTTTGTATATATTGATCCTTCAAGGTAATATTGATATCCTTACTGAATTTTTACATGATTTTTGCAGTGTTATCTGGGTGGTCAATGGTGCACTAAAATATTGAACAATATTACTTCGATCCAAGGAAATACAGTACTGTATAAACGATTCACTCTGTAAAGTAGAATAATGATCTCTTTATGACCCGAAAAATTGGTTGAATGGCAGTTGTAAACACAATACGTAGACGTTAATGGGAATGGCGAAGGGCAAGTGATAGGAACTCGGTGTTACGTAAGTACTATCTTGAGGCCTCGTAACCTTTGCCAAAGCAGCCATGATCAGGCGGAGGAGCTGACTGCCTGACTCGTCAAACAAACATTCTGAGCCTTTTCAGTGCAGCGGCCGACGGGACGTTCAGCTTGTGTAGTTATTCAGAACAGTCCTGAATGAACAGATAAATACAATGAAATACATAAATAAATCACCCAATCAATAACTCGGTTCTGGGGTGGCCCCAAATGAGAAGAAGAAAAGAGGGGAGGGTTATGGCTGTGCCACGTGGGAAACGAAAGATCCGCTCAAAAGAAGGTGCACTGTTGGCATTAATAAAAGGATGTTTGCGGTGTCCCTTCGGCCCCTACCTGCGCCCACTATTTAGCGCATTACTTTACTTCCATTCCTGCTTCTTTCTTCTAGGTGCTGTCCAGCCCCTTTCACTGTTACTTCGCAGTGCAACTGGGTTTCTGTCCAACCACCCCATCTGACTTTTCACCGTTGTAGTGCTGAGTGGCAGAAAGTGACCCACTGCTTATCTGCGTATTCTATATTCCACGATTCAGTCATAAGGTCATTTGTATGTGAATAAAGAAAAACAGAATCAGTAGGTATTTATATTTATGCAGTTGCCTAAACTAAACTGACCAACTCCTAGATTTAGGTAAACAGAGCCCAACGCAGTCAGGTCACCCCTGTTTTCTAATTAGAGAGTGAGTCAGTCAGAAGTCCTTACCATTACCCTAATAACCCACAAAAAGGGTTTGAAAGAGCGCTGCCCTTGAAGTAGTATTTGTGGAGAAACGACTATTTTGCTTTGATCAAGTCGGATCTTGCAACGAGTTATTTCTCGTCAAAGTAATAAGGGTAAAAGGTTTTCATTCATGATTCATTATTTCAATTACATCATTCTTTGATGTCATTTTGACGCTCATTAAATGATTTAAGTTGTTGAATTAAAATGAGTCTCTTTGATAAACTTCAGGAATGAAGTGGCATTTTACCAGAATTAATGAAACATAACCGAGGTATTTTGGATGACAGGGAAAAATTCATTTAAAATATGAATGTAGGAAGTTCACGTATGACATGACCCTTGAATAAAATACTTCGACTAAGAGAGTGGGGAAAACCCGATTTTAACATTATTTATGATGATTATATTGGTTGGTTGCAAGAGGTCCTGAAGTGATATTAACCTCATTAGAGCAGGTGAAATCTAAGGATTCACTTTTACCGCAAGGACATCGCTCCGGCAAAGTCCTTTTGACGTTATAATATTAGCTGCTTCATTTTCACATCACATGATATTTTATTGAAGGATTTCTCAACATATGCAATTTTTGTTATCGCTCTACTGAGTACATTGTTTACCATTAAATGTTAGTTCATTTTTTATATGCACGATTTCTGTTTGTCATAATGCATATAAAGGAGGGCAGTTCTTCCTTGTGGAGAAACTAAACGTAAAATGAATTAACTTTCAGGTTGTATTTCCCTTAGCTAGCGAGAAATCACAGCCTTCCATAGAACTGGTTGCATGTTTTTGTTAGAAGGTGTGAAAGGAAGGATAGAACTATTAACTTTGAGATACTAAGCTGAAAATAGCGTCTGCGGGAAACGAGTCATGATTTTCCACGAATCTGAGAAAGCGAAGACGGAATACGGTTGGACAGCTCTCGACGCCAGTGTTCAATAACGTGCCAACAGAAAAGGCGAATAGGAGATCCTTGGAAAAAAATTTAAGTGCCGAATTCAGCCAGTTACTTCGACTGTTTCGCGGAATGTGGAATGGGGAAACAAAGCGTGATGTCTGAGAATTCGGAGTCATTGTAAAGACATTATACTTACACATAAGTCGTGATGAACCTATTTAGTAGCTCATCCTCTGTAGGCTGTAACAAGAAAATGATAATATGCTTGGAGATGAACGAGATGGTTTTAGTAAAGGCAGGAGTTGCACGAATGAAATGCCCGTATAAAGAAATATTGTGCAACAGTAAACTGAATTTTAAAACCCCTCTCTATGATATATTCTGTTGATCACGGGAAGGCATTTGACAACGTCCACACATCAGTTCTAAGGAAAGATCTGAGGTAACTGGTACTTCGTCAGATTTGTAAGATTAATTGGAACACTCCATGAACGAAGGAGTTGCAAAGTTCAAATTAGTATGGTCTTGTTTAGTAAATTTGTAGTAAATAGTGGTGTGCTACAGGAGAATGTTATGTAATAGGTATTTGCTCTTTGACCTTCTCAAGGATTCTGTATTGAAGAACGTGGCCGGAGATGAAACAGAGGTATCCTAGATTGGAGTATTGATAGAAATTTGACCGATTTACAAGATCCAGGTTATGCTATTTTAATCAGCTAAACACCACAACGTTCACAAAGCTTGCTTAATAGAATGCATCATAGATCTAGAAAGATGGGGTTTAAGATAAATCATAGAAAAACAGTAACAAAAGGACAGATGAAAGAGCACTACCTGGAGAAAGGATGAGTCTGGCAACAATAACATCCAATCTCTTGAGGTAGTGAACGACTGAAATAAGCAAACAAAACAATGAACAGGCTGATTGAAGTTTGAAATTGTACATGAGATTAAGATAAAAGTATGGTCGATATTGGTAGATGGACATGAATCTTTGTATGACAGTGAAACTATATCTAGAGATTTCATAAATTTTGAGAATAGTGTTTCAAGGAGAATATTAGTAGTCAGATGAGGGAGGAGCGTGGGAAATGATACCTTAATGGAAATTACGGCTGTTCAGTCTGAAGATGAGATGATGAATGAGACTGGAGATGGATAAGGCTTTTTCATTCGCACGATGCCTTAGAGAACAGTGATATTGTCAGCTGGTCTCCTCTGGACAACAGAAGAGCCGGAGAGCCCAGATCATCTATGAAACGGGGGTTAGAAAGAATGGGGAATTTCTCAGAGGCACTTAGCTTGCGTTGATGATAATTACCTTTTAAGATGTTTACCAACACTGCATATTGGGTTGGAAAAGTCAAGAGAAGAGCTCTAAGACTGTTTAAAGGAGGAGATCGTTTACAATCCATAAACTACATCTAGTCACATACAAACAAATTTTTGTATAATATTTAAAATTTTTTTCTCATTTACGATTAACTAAATTTTTATAATATTAATTTAAAAATTTCTAAAGTAAGGTTAAGGGATAATAGGGTGTTATTTTTGCACCAGTAAAATGCTATAAGTAAACAACCGCTGTATAACTATCGGGACACTTTTCTACACTGAGGATATCAGCTATCTGCTGATCAAATATATATATTATATATATATATAGTATATATATATATATATATATATATATATATATATATACATATAACGTAAATACGTGCTCATTCTCTTAAATTCTCAGTCATGTGTACAAACTTTTATGAAGCTGTTTTTGTGGAAGAGTGTTGGCAGAGCGTGAAGGTATTCCACCTTTGTTTTATAATGGTTTTTGTTGCGGTTTGTTGTCGCACGTTGATGCTCTTTGTAGTTTTATATTGTGGGATGTTTTGATGTATTTCGCTGTTGGGGTGTCTTTGTCCTTTTGATTGTTCATGCACATGTGCGTTGTTGTTGCTCGTGGTTGCTTCGCGTAGATGATTTTCCAAATGTGCACCTGTTTGCATTTATCCAGACATATGTGCTTTCATTTATATCGTGTGTGAAATTGCTTGAGTACAGTGGAAGGTAGATCCCTCGGCAGATGAACGATGGGTAACTGTGCGGCGAGATCTGATCATTTTGGAATATTTCCGAAAGAGTAGGTTTCAAAGATTCATAAATCGCATGATTAAATTGACTCCTAATTTTCCGTTTGAAGTCGTCGGAAATAAGACTGGTGTACAAACGTCCACTTACTGGAATTCGTTTATTTTCAGCGTCATTTTGTCAGGCTTCGATGGGTAATTGTGCTTTTAAAAAAGCTGTTTTGTCGGCATTTCAACATCATAGATAATGAAGCATAATTATGTTAATGTATGAATTGTGTTTTGCGTTTAAAATTTACTGGAAATCATAAACGAAAATAAGGAGCAATTGACAAATGGATCTTTTTCTGCGTGAACTACGGTGAGGTGGATGAAGAAAAATGAGTAATCGATTTAAAGACAAAGCAAAAGCAGATATGCTTAAAGGCTTATATTCAGGTATTATTTAATTTTTAAGCGGCAAGATTATTGATTAAAGTTCTAAAGTTTGTAATTTATTGACACAAATAAACAGTTAAAAACTCGAGTGCAAATGAAGTGCAGTAGCTGTGCCTATAATTTATTGAGTCTTAAGTCAAATTAGCCTGATTGACTTTTAAGTCAAAATTGAAGGCCAAGATTTTGTAGATTTAAAGTTGAAAAAACACATTCATTTCGATGTACACTGAAGAACAAGCATTTAATGTAATAACGTATTACTGTATTCACCATGGAATAGATTTCGAATTAGGAGAGTGAACCACTAAAGTTGAAATTCTAACCTAGAACCTAAGTATGAATTGTGTTGATATTGAAAACTGAAAGATCTCTTGGAAAGATCTGCTTAGAAAAAAGCAAAATTGAACCAAGTTCATTAAGGAAGGTATCCCTTAAATGACTTAACTTTTCAGTGTTCATTTACTTACCTGACTTTCGAATGAACGTTGAATGCAAAGAAGCTACTTTTGATTGGATTAAAAAGAAATGGGAGTATGTTGTTATGGTGTACATTTAATGAAGACAGTTGACATTTGAGCTAAATTAAGTTCATTAATAAGTTGTAGGAGTGAACCAAATATGACTGGCGTTTGCCTGCTGTAATAGTTGGTCAACGTATATGGGGATTTAAGAGTCAAGTAACTGCCACTAGAAGGCTTGGGAATGAAGCAACCTTTTGAACAGGTCAAATAATAAAGTATTCCATAGATGAATTGCGATGAACGAAACTCAGTGTTTTGCCGTTTTCTGTGATAGATAGAAGCCTCCAGTGTTTTCCTTGCATCCCTTCAGATTTCCCACGGAAAAGCTTCATTTGCAAATCGGGTGACTCATTTTGTTCCCAAGTCAGCGTTAGGGTTGATTCAATAAACTATTATTGTATTACTGTTTTACATTTAGACGTGTGTTGCAACCTAACCAATTTTGTTAAGTGTTAAGCTAAGTTTTCAGTATATATCATGTAAAGCCATAGAATTGTGTTTATCTTATCAGGTAACAGAATCCGATTTGGCTGAATAAATTTAACCGGTGTAAATGATGTTTCAGTAAGTTTAGAACCTGTCATCAAAATGCGTTATTGATAAAGTAACGAGTGAATAATGAACGATTTTGCATTTGCAATAATATTAGAAATCTTGAATTATATTACTGAACAACTATCCCGTTATATTAATCTCTACTTATATAATAGTAGTACTCTATGTATATTTGTGTAAAATAGCTATAGCTGACGGGTCAAGTCCATGTCAGTGGCAGCCAAATAAGTGTGGTCAATACAGGTATCTTTCGTTCGCGCTTTAGAGCAGTGGTTCCCAAACTGGGGGAAATTTTCCCCGGGGGGAAATTTGAAGCTACCAGGGGGGGGAGGGGGGAATAATTACAATACCTACAAACTAAAAAAATCAACCTTCTCACTAATCTAATTCTAAAGTAGAAGGGCAAACAAAAGTCCTTTTATTTGTTACTAACCGCTCTCTATCCACTTTACTCTGTAACTATATGTATATCAGTATATTTGTACATTTGAAAAATAAATTAGTAAATAGTCACAGTGTGTTTTAATTACTCTTTCCCTCACACATGAAGGGGGA